>NC_084894.1:17013115-17343115 GCF_958979055.1 Alnus glutinosa | reverse complement strand
CATTGACATTGATGCCCGACTGGAGAATAATTTGAGTGAGGAGGCAGGCAAACGGAAGACCAGCAGTGCTCTCATCATGGGCCTCTAATATAACCCCCAAAATGTGCTTGCACAGGTAGAAAGGCAAGCAGAGGTGGATTGCATAGACAAACTGGGCCCGTTTCAGAATCAGATCACTGCGCCGGGCAATAGGCTAGATGTTCTGTTGAATGATCTTGGCCAACATGCGGTGGGTGGATGACAGGGCACCAATCCGGATGGCAGTAGAGCGCTCCTCACATTGGGGAATATCGCGGAAGAATTCCCTGAGATCATCCAGGGATGGAGGAAGCACCACCTCATTGTATGGGTTGGCTGAAATCTCGAGCACTGGAACTCAGATGATATGACTAATGACCTGAGGATCAACAGTGATGAGATGGCCTACAATGGAGGACTGAAGCACCACTCCGTGATCATCGTTCTGCACCACTTCCATGTTGGCGTAGAACAGCTTGACCAATCTGGTGTACACCATACAAGCACAGCTATGAAGATATCCCCAGTTGTATGTCTAGATGATGTCAAGTATGTTGTCCAGCAGTGGCACCATGATATCAGCCCGAAGGACATTCCGCTCAGCAATGACGGAGCGGTCCATAATTTTGGCCTGAATTGCAGCCCTATCTTCCACAAGCCTCTGACGGACCCTGCGGGGTGAACTGCCGGCAGACATGATTCTGCAAAAGATCCAACAAGAATTTTCCAAAAAAAATATTCCAAAAATATTCTTGTTAGGATAACAAAAATTTGGCAGAATAACAGCAGTAAAAGGACTTGTGAAAAAAAATAAAATCACAACTAAGTCCAAGGAATTTACAATATATGCATTCCATATTCCAAAAGAAATAACATTCTAACAGTTTTAAAAGAAACTGAAGAGAAAAAAAGACTAGAAAAATACCTGAAATATGAGAGGAATATGCAAAAAGCCAAAAACTCACAAAAAGAGAACTCACAAACAGCCAAAAGTGAGATTGAGTGGGGTATAGTGAGAATGCGGCGAGCAGTGGGTTTTATAGCCTCTGTGGGGTCCCCGTCCGGACGGTGGATTGATGACGTCCGGACGCTCGCTGCCTCGGAAAGGAGCAGACTGGTCGCACGTGTCCGTATGATATAAAGAGACCGTTCGTACGATGATGATAGTGCGCGTCTGGACTCCATCAGGTCCTGTCCAGACATGTAGGCTCCATCCCCGTCCGGACTTCAAGAGAGTGCCGTCCGGACGTCAATGTAGACCGTCTGGACGCTCCACACTGAAACACAGAAAAACTGAGGAAAATTTTGCAGAGATCAATTTTCTCAGTGTCAGAATACACATGTATAATCAACTGATAACACAATCAGAAAGCATCTCAAAACTCAATAGAGATATAAAAGAGAGTTGAGATTTCAATTATCACAAGTAATTTTCCTAAACATAGAAAAGTCAAATAGACAACTCAACTCAAGCAATGCGTGTGTGTGTGGAGACTGAACCGACTAGGTTTGAAAAATCATGACAAGAGCAACCCGATTTCCTAAAAAAGAGAGAGAATCCGTGACAGATTAGCCAAAAGTCAAACCTTACTTTTACTAGGGCCTAGCCATCCTCATCTGATACACTCCCCCTGAGATACAGCACCGAATTGTTTTACTTGTACCATGAAAGACAAGATAACTTTTTACTTGCTCATAGAGGGCAAGGTATATTGCAAATTCAGTACAGAAACAGTGAATAGACAATTTTAAAGCACAAAATTCATATGAATAACTGCTCAATTCCTATGGTGTTGCAAGCTAGAGGAAATGCCAGAATTTATAGATCCTAGGTTCAACTAGCTTGTGGTCAATTTGACCATCTTATCACAAACCTCTTCTCTTATTTAGAAATTCTAGAAGCAATTAGTTAGAGAAGGAATGATGTACCTTTAGGGAGTATCGGATAGTGCACTTTTTCATTGCATGAGGAAGGGAGCTATCCTACTTTTGCACAACCAGGAAAAATAACTTGGCCAAAAAAAAATCATATACTCTCAAATATATCTAAGCAAGGTAAATTAATGCTCACAGAATTGAGATATTAGGTAAAGATACATACAATATCTAAACAGCCAAAAAAAATCTTGCAAATTCTCCCTAAAAATTTATCTTTTTTTTTAATTATTTTTTTTATTTTTATTTTTTATTATTATTATTAAACAAAATGCAATATGGAAATTACATCATATGCAAAGGTAAGATCACACCTGTAAATGCTCAAAGATGCCAGTACAGAAAAATAGTCGCTCGACCTGCTTTTTCTGTCTTCCCCAATAGACACCTGCAAAGTTCTCTCAAGAAAAACAAAGGGCACAACAAACTAGTTCCTAGATAACAAGCACATAAATATGACATAAAAGGTGCAAGCAATCAAACCTGATGCCTTAGGATTAGGAACCAAATCCTAGGCATGAACACCCAAACCTGCTAGGTGCGTCGGTTCCCCTTCCTGGGGTAACTGTCCTTCTCAGCCCAAGTCTGCCTTCCAGTGGGTGGTTGCTGACAAGACTACATCATCAACTCCATCATGTTTTGCATCCAGACAGGAGGCTCACCGGTGTATTGCTCTTGAGGCCTTTTCAAATGCTTGGGTTTGCTCTTGTAAGTGCCATTGTAATTGGCTGGTACAAACCGCTGCTGAGGCCGCTGATGCTGAAGAGCATGAGACCAAGGGGCTTGATACTGATGCCTTGATGCTTGTCCCCATGGTACTTGATAGGATACCTGCTGCCACGGAGTCTGATGCTGTGCCGTAGGTCTAGCGCCATAATAAGCTTGTCTGGGCGCTTCTTTCTTGGCTTTGGCCTTTTGAGCTTTCAAGAGGGAGCACTGAGGCCGAACATGCCCACTGAGACCGCAGTGATGGCAAATAGGAGGTCTTCTGATGGAATGAGGCTGCTGAGTGCCTGGAACATCATCATTAACCTTTTCCTTCTGTTTATCTTCAACAGCGGGAGGAAGCTCTGGGACTGTAGGCTTCACAAATATAGTCTTTGAGGAAGAAGGAATATCAGAAGAGGAGGCTACATACCTGAGACCAGTCTTGTCATTAGGGCTCTTCTGGATGGACAGCATGCGAGTCAACTTCTCATCAGTGACTCTCTCTAGCAGGAGCTGTGTCTCTAGTAGCTTTTCCTCGAGCTCTTGTACTTTGAGCAGCAATGAACTCTTCTCGGTCTGCAAACTGTTTAGAACATTCAGGTGCTGCTTTCGACCTTCCCTCAGCTTCTCAAACTCTTTGTAGAGTGTCTTGTAGGCCTCTTTGAGCTCTTCCTCATTTTGACTATGCTCCGAGTAATATGAGTCTTCTTCTTCTTCAACATGTGGGGCTACAAAGGCCAGAAATTTTTCAGACTCTGGAGCTTCTTCTTCTGACTCATCACTGAAAGTCACATTGTATGCCTTCCCCTTGCCCTTTTTGAGATTCCCACAATCCGCCCGGATATGCCCAAAGCCTGAGCAGTCAAAACATCGGGGTCCTCTGGGATCTCTCTTCTCCTCTTCTTCTGGTTCAGCCTCTCTGAGAGGTTTCTTTATTTTATCAGAAAACTTCTTCTTGAACCGATCATCTTTCATCAGTCTACTGAAATTTTTGGGTAACATAGCCACAGCTTTGTCTTCATCCTCAGAGTCATCTTCAGAGGAGGCTTCTACCTTCTTCTTGGAAGCCTTTAGGGCAATGGTCTTCAACTTCTTGACCGGGGGCAGAGACAGTTCATATGTCTGAAGAGATCCAACTAGCTCTTCAATCTTTATCTCTTCAAGATCCTTACTTTCCTCGATTGTAGTTACCTTGATCCCGAAACGCTCGGGCAAAGATCTTAGAATTTTTCGGATGAGTTTCACATCCGAGATAGATTTCCCAAGATTCACCATGGAGTTTCTAAGGTCACTTATCTTGGAGTAAAACTCTCTAAAAGTCTCTTCTTCCAACATCTTAATTTCTTCAAATCTTGAAGTCAAAATTTGGAGTTTGGCAGATTTAACTAATTTCGTGCCTTCATATGTTGTTTCCAAGATTTGCCATGCTTCTTTGGCTGATTCGTAGTTTGAAATTTTGACGAATTCAGAGGGAGAAAGTGCTTGGCATATAGCATGGAGGGCTTTATCATTGGAAAGTCGGGCGTTTTTCAGAGGGACTTCGGTTTATAGCACAACACACTTGTAAAAAGGCTTCAAAGGGATTGATGACTTCTCTGAGCTCTAATAGAATTCACACTGAATTCTTGCAGTTCTTAGTGCCCAGGGGCCTCTATTTATAGGCTGGGGGCTCAAATGAGCATCAGGCAAAATATACCTGGGCACCGTTCGGACGGTGGACATGGGCCGTCCGGACGGATAACTGTGCGACAAGATTTTCTGAAAATTTCGCAGGCAAATCTTTCCTGTTTAAGGGCATCGTCCGGATGTGATGGCACATCGTTCGGACGGTCGCACGTCCGCTGCAAGTAATTTCCTTATAAGGCTCTCGAGCTTCCGGATCATGGTGGATGTGCGTCCGGACGGCTATTCTTTAACACGCAGTTTCCATATCGGTAATGCGCGCGTCCGGACCATGATAGGCAGTCGTCCGGACGGTTGAAGTCGAATCGGTAATTTCCTTCTTTGATGCACGTGCGTCCGGACCATAGCTGTCAGACGTCCGGACAGCCATATTTGAATTGTGATTCTTGCCTTAAGGAGATGCACGTCCGGACGGGATACCACATCGTCTGAACTGTTGACTGATCTTCCCTTTCTTGGAACTTGGAAAGAAATCAGAAGCTGATCGAGTACTGGGAGGCGTCCGGACGTGATACTGAAACGTTTGGATGGATGCATGCTGGCACAGAAACTTCTCGATACAGTATGGGGTCCGGACGGAATGAACACTCCCTGAATGGCAACTAAGGCCTCCATTATCTGTGAAAAAATGATCTCCGGCTTTGAAGGCGGGATTGTTTGAGAGGATGAAGCCATGTCTGGAAAGTCGACTGGCATGGCAGCAGGGATGGGCACCTCATCATTGGAGTCATCTCTCCGCAGCTGTGCATTAGACTTCATCAAAGTCTACTTGCTGATGGGCTGCTGAATCTTCATCTTCGGTTCTCCAGTAATGTTGATGCCTGATTGAAGAATGATCTGAGTGAGTAGGCAGCCAAAGGGGAGACCGATATTACCCTCATCTCGGGCCTCCAACATAACGCTCATAATATGCTTGCACATGCAGAAAGGCAAGTGGAGGTGGATGGCATAAACGAACTTGGCCTTCTTCAGAATCGGGTCACTGCGCCTGACAACTGGCCATAGGTTGTGCTGCACTATCTTGGCTAGCAAGCGATGAGAGGGAGACAAGGCATCAATCCAGATGGTGGTAGCATGCTCTTCTCCCTGTGGAACTGCATGAAAGAACTCTCGGAGATCGTCCATAGAGGGAGGAAGCACCACCTCATTATAAGGACTGTCGGGCAGCTCAAGGACTGGTGCGTCGATGAAGTGACTGATGATCTAGGGATCAACAGTGATGATATGCCCGTCAACAATGGTCTGCAGTACCAACCCACGATCATCGTCCTGCGCTACCTCTAGGTTGGCATAGAAGAGTCTGACCAGCCTGGTGAGGAAAATGCAGGCACAGGTGTAGAGGTATCCCCAGTGGTAAGTCTGGATAGTCTCATAAATACTATCCAGCGGAGGCACCATGATGTCAGATCGGACCACATTGAGCTCAGCAATGACTGTGATCCATGATTTTGGTTTGGAGTGCCCTCGTCTCTTCCTCAGTCCTTTGGCGCACCCTGCGCTGGGAACTGATTGCAGACGTGATGCTGTAAAAAGAAACCAACAAGAATTTGCAAAAAATAATCCAAAAATATTCTTGTTAGGTCACAACAAAAATTTGGCAGAATAACAGCAGAAAACATCATTATACAATCAAGCCCAATAGAGCAGAAAAATGCATCTCAAAAACATTCCAAAACAAAATAAAATTCTAACAGTTTAAAAATAACTAAACTGAAAAGAAAAAGATTGGAAAATACCTGGAATGTGAGAGTAATGTGCAAAAAGACAAGAGAAAGCACTATAGAGCCAAAAACTCACTGAAAGTAATGCACAAAATGCCAAAAAGGGAGATTTTGGTGGGGTAGGGTGGAGTATGCGGCGCTCAGGGGTATATATAGCTCCTGTGGGGTCCCTGTCTGGACGGTGAATTAATGCCGTCCGGACAATGAAAATCCACCCGTCCGGATGCTAAGAGAGACCGTCTGGACGCTTCACACTGAAAAACAGAAAACTGAGGAAAATTTGCAAAAATCATTTTTTCTCAAGTCAGTTTCAGAACACGCATGTATAATCTACTGATAACACAATCAGAGAGCATCTCAAAACTAAGCAGAGATAAAAAGGAGAGTTGAGATGTTAATCAGCACAAACATTTTCCTGCACATAGAAATTCGAATAGTCAACTCAACTCATGCAATGCGTGTGTCTGTGAAGACTTTAACCCACAAGTTATGACTATCATAGATATGACAAAAAGCAACTAGATTTTCTAGACAAGAGAGAAAATCAATGCAAGATTAGTCAAAAGTCAAACCTTATAACTTACTAGGGCCTAGCCACCTTCATCTGATACACTCCCCCTGAGATGCAGCACGTAAGCGTTTTACTTGTACCATGAAGGACAAAGTAAATGTTTTACTTGCACGTAGAGGGCAAGGCATATAGAAAAATCAGCACATAAGCAGTGAACATACAATTAAAGCACCGAATTCATATGATTGACTGCTTGATTCTTATGGTGCTGCAACCTTGAGGGAATGCCAGAGTTTTTAGATTCTAGGTTCAACTAGCATGTGGTCAATTTGGCCATCTTATCAAAGACCTCTTCCCTTATCCAAAAATTTTAGAAACACAAAGTCAGAGAAGGAACAATGTACCTTTAGGGGAGTCGTGGATAGTGCACATTTTTTCATCGCATGAGAAAAGAAGATATCCTACTTTTGCATATACAGGAAAACACTTGGCAAATTATAGTCAGAAACTCTCAAATATATCTAAGAAAAGTAAATTAATACCCAAATAATTGAGATATCAGAAGAAAACACATGCAATTATCTGATATGCCAAGAGAAAAATATCCTGCAAATTCTCCCCAATTTTTTATTTTTTTATTTTTATATTGTTAAAAAGAATGCAATATGGAAAAACATCATATGCAAGGCAAGATCAAACCTGATGATGCCAATACAGAAAAATAGTCCCTCGACCTGCTTTTTCTGTCTTCCCCAACAAGTACCTGCAAAATTCTCTCAAGAGAAATTGGGGGCAAAAACACAAATGGTTCCAAGATTGCATGAAATATAGTAAATAAGAAAAGCA
Organism: Alnus glutinosa; assembly: GCF_958979055.1. Taxonomy (NCBI): domain Eukaryota; kingdom Viridiplantae; phylum Streptophyta; class Magnoliopsida; order Fagales; family Betulaceae; genus Alnus; species Alnus glutinosa. The sequence continues at coordinate 17,335,693 of NC_084894.1, read as the reverse complement.
ATCAAACCTGATGACGTAGGATTAGGAACCAAATCCTAGGAATGAACACCTGAACCTGCTAGGTGCGTCTGTTCCCCCTCATGGGGTGATTGTCCTTCTTGACCCAAGCTTGCCTTCTTGTAGGTGGTTGCTGGCAGGACTGTATCATCCACTCCATCATGCTCTGCATCCAGATAGGTGGCTCACTGTGGTACTGTTCTTTTTTCACCTTCCGAGGCCTCCTAAATTGCTCGGATTTGTTCTTGGAGTTGCCACTGTGATTGGCAGGTACAAATCCTAGCTGAGGTCGTTGATGTTGAGATTCCTGGTATCGTGGTGCATGAGACCAAAGAGCTTTATGGTATGACGCCTGATACCATGGAGTTTGAAACTGGGCCGCAGGTCTAGTGCCATGATTAGCTTGTCGGGGCATTTCTTTCTTGGCCGTGGCTTTCTGAGCTTTTAGGAGGGAGCATTGAGGACGAACATGCCCACTAAGACCACAGTGATGGCATATGGGAGGTCTTCTGATGGAATGAGGCTTCTGAGTGCCTGGAACATCATCATTGACCTTGTCCTTCCCTTTATCTTCAACAGTGGGAGGAGGCTCTGGGACTGTAGGTTTCACAAATACAGTCTTTGAAGTAGAAGGAGCATCAGAAGAGGGAGCTACATACCTGAGACCGGTCTTGTCAGTTGGGCTCTACTGGATAGACAGCATTCAAGTCAGCTTCTCATCAGTGACTCTTTCTAACTGGAGTTGAGTCTCTAGCAGCTTCTCCTCGAGCTCTTGTATTCTGAGTAGCAAAGAACTCTTCTCAGTCTGCAAACTGTTCAGATCATAGAGGTGCTGCTTACGACCTTCCCTCAGCTTCTCATACTCTATGTAAAGTGTCTTGTAAGCCTCCTTGAGCTCTTCCCCATTATCACTATGCTTCGAATAATAAGAGTCTTCTTCTTCAGCATGTGGGGCTACAAAGGCCAGAAATTTCTCAGACTCTGGAGCATCTTCTTCTGACTCATCACTGAGAGTCACATTGTATGCCTTCCCTTTGCCCTTCTTAAGGTTCCCGTAATCGGCTCGGATATGATCAAAACCTGAGCATTCAAAACATTTGGGCCCTTTGGGATCCTTCTTTTCTTCTTCCTCAGGTTCAGTTTCTCTGGGAGCTTTCTTCACTTTTTCAGAAAACTTCTTTTTGAATCGATCATCTCTCATCAGTCTTCTGAAGTTCTTGGCTAACATAGACACAGCTTTTTCTTCCTCCTCAGAGTCATCTTCAGATGAAGCTTATACCTTCTTCTTGGAAGCTTTTAGGGCAATGATCTTCAACTTCTTGACCGGGGGCAGAGACAGCTCATACGTTTGAAGAGATCCCACCAACTCTTCAATCTTCATCTCTTCTAGATCTTTTCTTTTTTCAATGGTGGTTACCTTGATCCTGAAACGCTTAGGCAAAGATCTTAGAATCTTTCGGATGAGTTTTACATCCGAGATAGGCTTCCCAAGACTCACCATGGAGTTTCTCAGGTCACTCTTCTTGGAGTAAAACTCTCCAAACGTCTCCTCATCCAACATCTTAATTTCTTCAAATTTTGAAATCAACGTTTGAAGTTTGGCAGATTTTACAAGTTTCGTGCTTTCATATGTTGTTTCCAAAATTTACCATGCTTCTTTGGCTGATTCGCAATATGAAATTTTTACGAATTCTGATGGAGAAAGTGCTTGGCACAAAGAATGGAGGGCTTTATCATTTGAAAGACGTGCGTTTTTCTGAGGGACAAGTTTGAGTGCTGCATCCTCTGGTTTGGTCCAAACAGTTTCAACAATACTCCAACAGTCAATAGATTTTAGAAAGAAACGCATACGTGCCTTCAAATAGCCATAGTTCGTACCATCAAAGGCAAGAACAGAATTAAGAGTTTGAGACATTATAATAAATAGAAGTAAAAAATAAATAAATAACACTCAAGAAATTAATCTTCTCAGAGTGTACCAAGCTCTGATACCAATTGAAAAATGAAATTGACTTCTAAAAATAAAAGGCAAGTGTGTGCACAAAGTGTCGACAAAAATAACAATGCGGAAAATAAATGACACAAGGATTTTTGTTAACGAAGTGGAAACTCAAGATGAGAAAAACCACTCCGGGCCAGCCAAACCCAGGATATCCACTATTCAGAAGACAAAGCTAGATACAAAGCAGTAATACTCACATACCCCTGATGCAGTGGTCGTACCTTGCTCTATAATGTGTAACCCAACACGAACGCTTCCCAACCAAGTCTCCTACCTGAAAGGGTCTTCAATGGAATCCTTTACCTTAGGGCCGACCCTTAAGATAGACTTCAGTTGTAGCACAGCAACAACACAGTTGCAATGGCTTGAGAGACAAATCAGCTCCAACAATCTTACAAAAAACTCTCTAAGCTCTGATGGAATTCAATACTGAATTCTTGCATTTCTCAATGCCCAGGGCCTCTATTTATAGGATGAGGTTCAAATGGGTGACTGCTGTAAAATATATATGCACCGTCTGGATGGTGAACCTGAACCGTCCGGACAGACAACTGTGCGACCAGAATTTCTAAGATTTTCGTTGAAAAATCTTTCCCGTTTGAGAGCCGTGTCCCGACGATTGTACGTCCGCTGCAAGTAATTTCCATATAAGGCTTCGCGCGTTCGGACCAAGGGGATGGCCATCCGGATGGTTGAACTTCAACATGCAATTTCCATATCTGTGGTGCGCTTCTCCAGACCATGATAGGCAGGCGTCAGAATGGTTGAAGTTGAATATGCAATTTTTATATCAGATGCACGCGCGTCTGGACAATGGCAGACTAGCGTCCGGACGGTTGAATTTGAATTGCGATTCTTGCCTTTAGGAGAAACGCGTCCAAACGGGAATCCACGCCGTTCGGACGGTTGTAGAAATCTTCCCATAAATGAACTTGGAAAGAATATGATACTTATTGAAAATTGAAATTGACTTCTAAAATAAACAGCAAGTGTGTGCACAAAGTGTCAACAAAAATAATAATGTGGAAATTAAATGACACAGAGATTTTTGTTGACGAAGTGAAAACTCAATTAAGAGAAAAATCACTCCAGGGCAGCCAAACCCAGGATATCCACTATTCAGAAGACAAAGCTAGATAGAAGATAGTAACACTCACATATACCCGATGCAATGGTCGTTCCTTGCTTTCTAACGTGTAACCCAACACAAACGCTTTCCAACCAGGTCTCCTACCTGAAGGGGTCTTCAATGGAATCCTTTATCTCAGGGTCGACCCCTAAGATAGACTTCAGATGTAGCACTGCAACAGCACACTTGCAATGGCTTCAGAGGAAAAATAACTTCTCTGAGCACTTGTGGAATTCAATACCGAATTCTTTCAGTTCTCAATTGTGATGTCCCACATCGTCTGGGAATGAGGATGTGCTTATATGTATAAATGCACCCTTTATGACACAACGCGTTTTAAAGCCGTGATGGTCATGAACCTATCAGAAGAACTCTGCAGTTAAGCGTGCTTCTGCGAGAGCAATCCCAGGATGGGCGACCTCCTGGGAAGTCAGGTTTGGGGAGCCAAAAGCGGACAATATTGTGTCATTGGGGGTGGGTCGTTACAAATGGTATCAGAGCCATTGCCCAACCTGAGATGGTGGGAGCGTGCACAAGCCCAATGAGGGACGCCAGCGGGGATGCTGGGTCCAAAGAGGGGGTGATTGTGACGTCCCACATCGTCTGGGAATGAGGATGTGCTTATATGTATAAATGCACCCTTTATGACACAACGCATTTTAAAGCCGTGATGGTCATGAACCTATCAGAACTCTGTAGTTAAGCGTACTTCTGCGAGAGCAATCCTAGGATGGGCGACCTCCTGGGAAGTCTGGTTTGGGGAGCCAAAAGGGGACTCCTCAGAATGGGAGACTACAGTGATATATGCGGGTGCCGTCCGGACGGTGGACAAGGGCCGTCCCGACGAACAACTGTGCGACAAATTTTTCTAAAAATTTCGCTGAGAAATCCTTCCTGTTTAAGAGCCGCGTCCGAATGTTGAGACACTATCGTCCGAACGGTCACACGTCCGCTGCAAGTAATTTCCATATAAGGCTTCGCGCGTCAGGACCATGGGGGACGAGCGTCCGGACAGCTAAACTTCAGCATGCAATTTCCATATCTGCTATGCGCGCGTCTGGACCATGATAGGCAGTCGTCGGGACGGTTGAAGTTGAATCGGCAATTTCCTTAACTGTTGAACCCGCGTCCGGACCTAGGCTTACTGTCGTCCAGACGGTGATATTTGAATTGCGATTCTTGCCTTATGTATGAGCGCATCCGAACGGAAATCCACGTCGTCCGGACGGTTGAACCAATCTTCCCTTAAATTGAACTTGGAAAGAATCTGAAGCTGATCGATCACTGAGAGGCGTCCGGACGGGCTGCTGAGACGTCCGGACGGATGCAAGCTGGAACAACACCTTCTTGAAACAGTGAAGGTCCGGACGGGAACGAGCGTCGTCCGAACAGATGATGCTTGGTCTGTCGGGCGTTCGGACGGTATGGCACGTCATCCAGATGGATGGAACAGTGGACAGATGGGCGTCCGGATGGGATGACAAGCCGTCCGAACGGCTAACAGGGAACCAAATTCTTCTGACTTGTAAGCAGTGTATAAACTTCTGACATCACTCTGAATAGTGGAATCCCTGTTAAAAGCATTTTTACATACAAGTGATTTTGTCAACCAGGATGTTGCCAATCAAAACCTAACAAACTCCCCCTTTGGCCATTCTGGGACAAAAATCACTTGACCGGTTTGAAAATACATACCTAGTTCAAATAAAAAATTAGTCCCACTTTTTGTCACAAAGGGACAAAGGGTAAAACAGAGTAATAAAACACACAACTGCAATAAAAATTACTCCCTCTAACGGTCTCAGAAGGACCCGAGAAACAGAGTAATATTAGTCCAACAGTTTTACAAACAAAAAGGACATAGCAAAAAAGAAGGCAAAATGTCTCAAACAACACATAACAAGAAGAAACTCAATCATCCTTTGCCATAGGTGCAGTCCTAGGCACTCCCTGAAATCCAACTAGGTCTGCTCAGTCCGCTTGTTGATGGAGCGCACCTCTTGCTGCATAGAGGTGATGGACTGCTGCATGGTGCTCATGCCTCCCTGAATAGCAGCTAAGGCCTTCATGATTTGTGAAAAATTTATCTCTGGTTCTGAAGGCGGGACTGTCTGAGAGGATGAGGCCATGTATGGAATGCCAACTGGCATGGCAGCATGAATGGGCACCTCATCATCGGAGTCATCTCTCAGCAGTTGTGCATTAGACTTCATCAAAGTCTGCTTGCCGATGGGCTGCTGAATCTTCATTTTCGGTTCTCCGGTAATGATGATGTCGGATTGAAGAATGATCTGAGCGAGCAGGCATCCAAAAGGGAGACCAGTATTACCCTCATCACAGACCTCCAACATCACGCTCATAATATGCTTACACAGGCAGAAAGGCAAGCGGAGGTGGATGGCATACACGAACTGGGCCTTCTTCAGAGTCAAGTCACTGCGCCTGACAACTGGCCATTGGTCGTGCTGCACTATCTTGGCCAGCAAGCAATGAGAGGGAGACAGGGCACCGATCTGTATGGTGGTAGCACGCTCTTCTCCCTGTGGGACTGCATGGAAGTACTCTCGAAGATCGTCCATAGAGGGAGGAAGCACCACCTCATTATATGGACTGCCGACAGCTCAAAGACTGGTACCCCAAGGAAGTGACTGATGATCTGAGGATCAACAGTTATGATGTGCCCATCAACAGTGGACTGCAGTACCATCCCACGATCATCATCCTGCGCCACCTCCAGGTTGGCATAGAAGAGTCTGACCAGCCTAGTGAGAACAATGCTGGCACAGGTGTAGGAGTATCCCAAGTGGTAAGTTTGAATAGGCACAGATCGAACCACATTGCACTCCACAATGACTGTGCAATCCATGATTTTGGTTTGTAGGGCGCTTCTCTCTTCATTTGTCCTCTGGAGAACCCTGCCCTGGGAACTGATGGCAGACATGATTCTGCATAAAAAAAAAAAAAAAAAAAGACCAACATGGTTTTGCAAAAATAATCCAAAACAAAATATGCTTGTTAGGTCATGATAAAAATTGGGCATAATAACGGCAGTTCAAAGGACTTTTGCAAAAATAAGGACAGAAAATATCACAATTTAGTCCTAAAAAGTAGCACCACAAATAATCCCAATATGGCAGACATAAGCTCCTTATAAACACAAACATTCCTAAAGAAACCAACATTCAAAAAAAATTGAAGAGAAAAAAATGTTAAAAAGGATACCTGGAATGTGAAATAATGCTCAAAAAGATAAGGAGCAACAAAAAAAGTGAAAGCTGACAAAACTTTACTCACAAGCTGCCCAAAAGAAGGATTTTGTGGGGTAGGATGGAGTGAGCGGCAATCTGGTGTATATATATAGCCTCTGTGGGTCCCCTGTCCGGACGGTATATTAATGCCGTCCGGACGCGCGCTGCCTAAGAAATGAGCAGACTGGTCGCGTGCGTCCGGACGATTAATCTTAACCATCCGCCCGATGCTGGCCGCGAGCATCCGGACTTTAAACAACTCCCGTCCGGACGTCTAAGCTCCATCCCTGTCCAGACGCCAAGAAGCTACCGTCCAGACGCACCACACTGAAACATCATAAAACTGAGGGAAATTTACAGAAATTAAATTTTTTTCAAAGTCAGTTTCAGAATACGCTTGTATAAACCACTGATAACACAATTAGAGAGCATCTCAGAACTAAGTAGAGATATAAAAGAGAGTTGAGATTTTAATTAGCACAAATATTTTCCTGGACATAGAAAATTCAAATAGTCAACTCAACTCATGCAATGCGTGTGTGTGTGAAGACTTAACCCACAAGGTATGACTATCATAGATATGACAAAGAGCAACTAGATTTCCCAGACAAGAGAGAAAATCAATGCAAGATTAGTCAAAAGTCAAACCTTATGATTTACTAAGGCCTAGCCATCCTCATCTGATACACTCCCCCTGAGATGCAGCACCGAATTATTTTACTTGTACCATGAAGGAAAAAGTAAATGTTTTACTTGCACGTAGAGGGCAAGGCATAAATCAAATTTAGCACATAAGCAATGAATAATTAAAGCACAGAATTCATATGATTTACTGCTTGATTCTCATGATGCTGCAATCTAGAGGGAATGCTAAGAGTTTTTAGGTTCTAGGTTCAACTAGCATGTGGTCAATTTGGCCATCTTATCAAAGACCTCTTCTCTTTATCCAAAATTTCTAGAAACACAAAGTCAGAGAAGGAGAGATGTGCCTTTTAGGGGAGTCGTGGATAGTGCACATTTTTCATCGCATGTGAAAAGAAACTATACTACTTTTGCATATACAGGAAAACACTTAGCAAATTATAGTAAAAAACTCTCAAATATATCTAAGCAAGTAAATTAATACCCAAGGAATTGAGATATCAGGAGAAAATACATGTAATATCTGACATGCGAAGAAAAAAAATACCCTACAAATTCTCCCCAATTTTTTTTTTTTTTTTTTTAAAAAAAATTTTAAAAAAATGCAATATGGAAATGACATCATATGCAAAGCAAGATCAAACCTGATGATGCCAATACAGAAAAACAGTCGCTCGACCTGCTTTTTCTGTCTTCCCCAAAATGTACCTACAAAATTCTCTCAAGAGAAATAGGGGCAAAATAAAGTGCTACTGGTTCCTAGATTGCATATAAAATATAAAACAAAGTGAAGCTGAAGATTCTTCCTCAGCAAAATATGTCCCTCCGCATAGGAGACGTATAAAAGGTAAGGGCAATGTTATTTGTAAGAATGCTAACTATAATTCTGCAGAGAATGTCAAGAAGCATTCAAGCAAAAGAAGCTTGCCCACCTGCCATCACTACAGCATCACTGGTCACATCCGACTCAAGTGTCCACAGCTCCAAGCTCAAAAGCCAAAGAAGCTGCCAACAAGAGCTACATCAGGCACTCTACCTCCTACGGCACTTCAGGCTTCACGACATCAGTAGCAGTTTGTTCCTGCCTATCAGAGTGGCAAATCAAAGAAGAACAAACCAAGGCGCTACAAGAGGAAGCAACAGAAGCCCACTAGCAACCATGGCTATGAAGGGTTGCTAAGCCTGACGCAAGATATGCTAAGGAGTATGGCCAATATGGACATGACCCATAAACCATCTCCACGGGTTAAGTAGGTATGGGTCAAGAAGGATGAGACCATTCACCCCATGAGGGGGAATGAACGCACGTAGCAGGAGAAGGTGTTCATGCCTAGGATTCGGTTCCTAATCCAAAGGCATCAGGTTTGATTGCTTGCACTTTTACTTGTTATATTTGTGTGTTTACTATGCAATCGAGGAACCAGTTTGTTGTGCCCCCTATTCTCTTGAGAGAGCATTACAGGTACTTGTTGGGGAAGACAGAAAAAGCAGGTCGAACGACTGTTTTTCTGTATTGGCATCATCAAGTTTGATCTTGCCTTGCATATGATGTCTTTTCCATATTGCATTTTTTTTAAGTTCCAAAAAAAAAAAAAAATTGGGGAGAATTTGCAGGATGTTTTTTCTCTTGGCATATTAGATAATTGCAAGTATTTTCTCCTGATATCTCAATTCTTTGGGTATTAATTTACTTTGCTTAGATATAATTGAGAGTTTCTGACTATAATTTGCCAAGTGTTTTCCTGTATATGCAAAAATTGGATAGCTTCTTTTCTCATGCGATGAAAAATGTGCACTATCCACGGCTCCCCTAAAGGTACATCTTTCCTTCTATGACTTTTTGTTTCTAGAAATTCTGGATAAGAGAAGAGGTTTTTGATAAGATGGCCAAATAGACCACATACTAGTTGAACCTAGAACCTAAAAACTCTGGCATTCCCTTTAGATTGCATCATCATAACAATCAAGCAGTAAATCATATGAATTATGCACTTTAAATTGTATATTCACTGCTTATGTGCTGAATTTGCTATATGCCATGCCCTCTACGTGCAAGTAAAATTTTTACTTTGTCCTTCATGGTACAAGTAAAACAATTAGGTGCTGCATCTCAGGGGGAGTGTGTCAGATAAGGGTGGCTAGGCCCTACATTATAAGGTTTGACTTTTGGCTAATCTGTCACAGATTTTCTCTCTTGTCTAGAAAATCTGGTTGCTCTTTGTCATTTCTGTGATAGTCATACCTTGTGGGTTAAGTCTTCACACACACGCGCATTGCATGAGTTGAGCTGTCTATTTGAATTTTCTATGTCCAGGAAAATGTTTGTGCTGATTGAACTCTCAACTCTCTTTTATATCTCTGCTTAGTTTTGAGATGCTCCCTGATTGTGTTATCAGTGGATTATAAATGCGTGTTCTGAAACTGACATGAGAAAAATTAAAATTTTGTAAATTTTTCTTCATTCTTATGTTTTCTAGTGTGAAGCGTCCGGACGGACCTATTCTTACGTCCGGACAAGTGCAGTCTTTCCATATGTTAACCTAGCAGTTGCCATCTGGATGGTTAAGTGACACATTCGGACAGGATCTCTACAGGTTTAAGACTTGCGTCTCTTTCTCTGCCATACACACATCTTTGCATTTTTATTGATTTATCATGGCATCTTGTGTGTTTTTCTCGTGGATTTCTCCCGAGATTTTGGCATTTTTTGCACATCTCTTTTCTTCCCATGATCTTCATTGTGTCTTCCGTTATTCTTTTAAGTCTTTGTGCTTTTAGAATATTGGTATATTTAAGTCTTTCTTGAGATAGTGTGCATAAAAATCATTCTCTGTCTGTGTGTTGGGCTGATCATGATATATTTATGCCTTATGAGTAGCTGCATTGCTTATATTTCTCTTTGGCATCCATTTGACAGTCGTGTTAAATACCACATTATTTTTCGAACTTACAGGATCTAATGGTATTTCTGGAGATATTTCTGGTTGGTTTTGATTTAGGAATATGATATCCAGCGGCTCTCAGCACAATGTTTGACAGATGGATCCTTTGAAAAATTGACTGTTGTTGAAGTTGGATGTTCAAATTCCAAAGGTCTCAGGATTATGATGAGCTTTTCTCCCCTAGCTCATGCAGAGCCTTCCGTAGTATTCCCTTAGATCTGCATCAGTTTGAGGTTCAGTAGTGACTCTCCTCAGTTATCTTGCAGACCAGTTGCTTAGAGGATGTCAATCTGTGGATAACCAGTTCCAGGCTTTGCAAAATCAATAGATTGAAGGATTTTCAGTTCGTGGTTCCCGGCTTCCTGAGCTAGAAGCCGAAGTAGTACAAATCCAGCTTTTACAGATTTCTCTCCGTTACTTGATTTTAGTGGATCAGCAGGATTTGGTACTTGGAGGATTTCTGGTCCTCTCTTTTGAGCCACTTGCAGACTTTTCTCTATTTTCCTATTGTTTTGGATTTTAGAAAGTTTTTTGTCTGTGGATATTATTACTCTGTTTACCCTTGTACTTTTGAGACCTTGAGGGGGAGTAATTGTTGTGTGGTTTTTCTCATTACTCTGTTTTACCCTTGGTCCCTTTGTGACAAAAAGGGGGAGTAATTTTTGATTTGGACCGGTATTGTATTTTTAACCGGTCAACTAATTTTTGTCCCAGAATGGCCAAAGGGGGAGTTCGTTAGTTTTTGTGTTGGCTGCATTTTGTTGGACAAAATCACTTCTATGTAATGTTGTTGTTTTTTCAGGGATGTTGCTTTATCCAGAGTCTACTCTTCAGCTATGTTCTTCGAGAAGATTCTGTGAAGTTTTCAAGGATTTATTTCGGTTCCCTGTAAGCCGTCCGGACGACGTGATATTCTGTCCGGACGCTCATCAGTCAGCAACATCCTTCCGGACGACGAGAACTTTCCGTTCGGACGCCCATCAGTGTCTAGAAGCTTCGAACAGTTCAAGATTGCATCCGTCCGGATGTAATGGCAAATCGTTCGGATGCTCTTCAGAGTTCAGGAAGATCCCAGTGTTCCAATGCATCCGTCCGGACGACGTGGTTATACCGTCCAGACGCCATTCAGTGTTTGACAAGAATTAATGTTTCTGCCTCAAGACACAGTTATGGGAAGACGGCTACTACCAACCGGACGATGTGTGATCCCGTCCGAACGATGTCCTCTATCAGGCAAGACGTGCATACAAAGTTCAACCGTCCGGACGATCAAGCTTCATATATGGAAATTGTGTGCACCAGTTCAACCGTCCGGACGTCAGCCTTCAAGGTCCGGACGCTCCAACCCTTATTATAGTAATTTCGTGTAGCCGATGTACAACCGTCAGGACGCGGCCTTGTATGGAAGCTTTCAGTGCTACTTTGGAAAGGCGGTTGCAGTTCACCGTCCGGACGCTCGGTCAATCCGTCCGGACACCCTCGGTTATTTTGGTCATAACGTTTTACTCAAATATCGGATTGGGACGAAATCGGCTTCGTTGGAAAGCTAAGAAAAAGTTCTGTAATTTGAGTAGCCGGACGTCCATTAATAGCATCTAGACGGAATTATTTTCATGTCCGGACAGCCCGGCAGAAAATTCCAGAATTACTTTCTGTATAAGAAAAAATTGGCCCGTCCGGACGCGCGTGCCTCATAATCCATTTTTGACTCGATTTTGGGTTTCCAAAGGCTATAAATAAGAGGCTTGAGGCATGCTTTCAACATAGAATTTGGTGGTGAATTCTCTACAGCTTAGAGAGGGTGTTTAGGGAGATATTGAAGATCTGGTAGCTCTCTAGCTTTGCCAGTGTGTGATTTGATCAGCTGTGAAGTCTATCTTAGGGGTTGACCCTAAGGTAAAGGATTCCATTGAAGACCCCTTCAGGTAGGAGACCTTGTTGGGAGGCATTCGTGTTGGGTTACACGTTAGAGAGCAAGGTACGACCACTGCATCAGGGGTATGTGAGTGTTATTATCTTGTTTCTAGTCTTGTCTTCTGAATAGTGGATATCCTAGGTTTGGCTGCCCCGAAGTGGTTTTTCTCTTAATTGAGTTTCCACTTCGTCAACAAAATATTTGTCTCCTTTAAATTACGCATTTAATATTTTGTTGCACACTGTTCACACACACTTGTATAAATTAGAAGTCCATTTAATTTTTCACATAGGATTAGGAACCAAATCCTAGGCATGAGCACCTGATCCTACTAGGTGCGTATGTTCCCCCTCATAGGGTGACGATCCTTCTTGACCCAAGCCTGCCTTTCTGAGGATGGATGCTGGCAGGACATCATCCACTCCATCATGCTCTGCATCCAGGTAGGTGGCTCACTGTGATATTGATCTACTTCCACCTTCTTGGTCCTTCTAAACTGCTTGAGTTTGTTCGTGGAGTTGCCACTGTGATTGGCTGGTACAAACTGCTGCTGAGCCACTGGTGCTGAGATACCTGGTATCGTGGTGCATGAGACCAAGGAGCTTGATATCTTGGTGCTTGATAATAAGGAGCCGGATACCATGGAGTCTAAAACTGGGCCGCAGGTCTAGTGCCAAAATTTGCCTGTCGGGGCACTTCTTTCTTGTCCTTGGCTTTCTGAGCCTTGAGAAGGGAGCACTGAGGACGTACATGCCCACTTAGACCGCAATGATGGCATATGGGAGGTCTTCTGATGGAATGAGGCTTCTGAGTGCCTGTAACATCATTGACCTTGTCCTTCCCTTTATCTTCAACAATGGGAGGAGGCTCTGGGACTGCAGGTTTTACAAATACAGTCTTTGAAGTAGAGGGAGCATCAGAAGAGGGAGCTACATACCCGAGACCAGTCTTGTCAGTTGGACTCTTTTGGATAGACATCATACGAGTCAACTTCTCTTCAGTGACTCGTTCTAACTAGAGCTGAGTCTCTAGCATCTTCTCCTCGAGCTCTTGTATTCTGAGCAGCAATGAACTCTTCTCAGTCTGCAAACTGTTCAGATCATAGAGGTGCTGCTTGCGACCTTCCTTCAGCTTTTCATACTCTATATAGAGTGTCTTGTAGAACTCTTTGAGTTCTTCCCCATTATCACTGTGCTTCGAATAGAAAGAGTCTTCTTCTTCAACATGTGGGGCAACAAAGGCCAGGAATTTTTCAGACTCTGGAGCGTCTTCTTCTTACTCATCACTGAGAGTCACATTGTATGCCTTCCATTTACCCTTCTTAAGATTCCCGCAATCGGCCTGGATATGCCCAAAGCCTGAGCATTCAAAACATCGGGGTCTTCTGGGATCTTTCTTCTCTTCTCCCTCAGGTTCAGCTTCTCTGAGAGGTTTCTTTACTTTTTCAGAAAACTTCTTCTTGAACCAATCATCTTTCATCAGTCTTCTGAAATTTTTGGCTAACATAGCCACAGCCTTTTCTTCATCCTCAGAGTCATCTTCAGATGAGGCTTCTACCATCTTCTTGGAAGCCTTTAGGGCAATGGTCTTCAACTTCTTGACCCGGGGCAAAGACAGCTCATATGTTTGAAGAGATCCCACAAGCTCTTCAATCTTCATCTCTTCAAGATCTTTGCTTTCCTCAATGGTTGTTACTTTGATCCTGAAATGCTCAGGCAAAGATCTTAGAATCTTTCAGATGAGTTTTACATCCGAGATAGGTTTCCCAAGACTCACCATGGAGTTTCTCAGGTCACTCATCTTGGAGTAAAACTCCCCGAATGTCTCTTCTTCCAACATCTTAATTTCTTGAAATTTTGAAATCAACATTTGAAGTTTGGCAGATTTAACAAGCTTAGTGCCTCCATATGTTGTTTCCAAAATTTGCCATGCTTCTTTGGCTGATTCCCAATTTGAAATTTTGGCGAATTCAGATGGAGAAAGTGCTTGGCACAGAGCAAGAGGGCTTTGTCATTTGAAAGACGTTCGTTTTTCTGAGGGACTAGTTCGAGTACTGCATCCTCTGGTTTGGTCCAACCAGTTTCAACAATACTCCAATAGTAAATAGATTTCAGAAAGAAACGCATACGTGCCTTCCAATAGCAATAGTTAGTACCATCAAAGGCAGGAACATAATTAAGAGTTTGAGACGTATCAAAATATAGAAGTCAAAAGTAAAAACACTCAAGAAATAAATCTCAACAGGGTGTACCAAGCTCTGATACCAATTGAAAATTGAAATTGACTTCTAAAATAAACAGCAAGTGTGTGCACAAAGTGTCAACAAAAATAATAATGCGGAAATTAAATGACACAAAGATTTTTGTTGACGAAGTGCAAACTCAATTAAGAGAAAAACCACTCCGTGGCAACCAAACCCAGGATATCCACTATTCAGAAGACAAAGCTAGATATAAGATAGTAAAACTCACATATACCAGATACAGTGGTCGTACCTTGCTCTCTAACGTGTAACCCAACACGAACGCTTCTCAACCAGGTCTCCTACCTTAAGGGGTCTTCAATGGAATCCTTTATCTTAGGGCCGACCCCTAAGATAGACTTCAGATGTAGAACAGCAACAACACACTTGCAATGGCTTCAGAGGAAAAATAACTTCTCTGAGCACTTGTGAATTCAATACCGAATTCTTTCAGTTTTCAATGCCCAGGGGCCTCTATTTATAGGCTGAGGAACAGAATGGGCGACTGGAGTGATATATGCGGGTCGTCTCGACAGTGGACAAGGAGCGTCCGGACAGACAACTGTGCGACAGATTTTTCCAAAAATTTCACTGAGAAATCTTTCCTGTTTAAGAGCCGCATCCGGACGATGAGATACTGTCGTCCGGATGGTCGCACGTCCGCTGCAAGTAATATCCATATAAGGCTTGGCGCGTCCGGACCATGGGGGATGAGCGTCCGGACGGCTGAACTTCAGCACGCAATTTCCATATCTGCTATGCGCGCGTTCGGACCGTGATAGGCAGTCGTCCGGACTGTTGAAGTCGAATCGGCAATTTTCATAACTGTTGAACACGTGTCCGGACCTAGGCTGACTGTCGTCCGGACGGTGATATTTGAATTGCGATTTTTGCCTTATGTATGAACGCGTCCGAACGGAAATCCACGTCGTCCGGAGAGTTGAAGCAATCTTCCCTTAAATTGAACTTGGAAAGAATCTGAAGCTGATCGATCACTAAGAACCGTCCGGATGGATGCAAGCTGGAACAGCAGCTTCTCGAAATAGTGATGGTCTGGACGGGAACGCATGTCATCCGGACAGATGATGCTTGGTTTGTCGGGTGTCTGGACGGTATGGTACGTCGTCCGAACGGATGGAACACTGGACAAATGGGCGTCCAGACGGGATGACACTCCGTCTGGACGGCTGACAGGGAATCGAATTCTTCTGACTTGTAAGTAGTGCAGAAACTTCTGACATCACTCTGAATAGTGGAATCCTTGTTAAAAGCATCTTTACATACAAGTAATTTTGTCAACCAGAATGTAGCAAATCAAAACCTAACAGCTATATTGTGAGATTATTATGCTAAGTTGATCTCTCTGAAGTCGTTGCCATGTGTGTTGTTGCTACGCTTAATCTGAAGTCTATCTTACGGGTTGGCCCTAAGGTAAAGGATTCCATTGAAGACCCCTTCAGGTAGGAGACCTGGTTGGGAGGCGTTCGTGTTGGGTTACACGTTAGAGTGCAAGGTACAACCACTGCATCAGGGGTATGTGAGTGCTACTACTTTGTAACTAGTCTTGTCTTTGAATAGTTGATATTCTGGGTTTGGTTGCCCCAGAGTGGTTTTTCTCATATTGAGTTTTCCACTTCGTTAACAAAATCTTGTATTATTTAATTTCCGCATTGTTATTATTTTGTTAACACTTAGTGCACACACACACTTTCTTTGTGTTAGAAGTCAATTTCATTTTTTCAATTCGAACTCTGGCTAGCGAGCGTCCAGAAGGAAGTTAGCCACGTCCGGACGGTTTTCTTTGATATCCTTTCAGAAACTGCGTAATTCTATCTTTATTAGGTTCACGTCCGAACGGCTTGACCGAGCGTCCGGACGGTCTTCGCTAAAATCCTTTCCGGGTTCGAACAGAACTCTAGAATATTCTGAACTACTGGACATCGCCCGGATGTGTTGCCACGTCGTCTGGACAGCTTGCAGAGACTTCCCAAATAGTTGGAAGGTGTTGCTCTGACGTTCGGACGGCTTCATCGTTATCTGCTGGACACTGAGGAGCGTCCGGACACCTTCAAAGGCCCGTTCGGATGGTTGCACAGGAAACGGTTGTTTTTGTCTTAGATTTTGCAAGGACTCTTCATGCACATCTTTAAGTAGCTTGTGATCAGTTATTGTCTTTGATTTGATCATTGTCTGAATACATGAAGATTCTGAATTGGAAACCGACTATCCTGTTAAAACACAACCATTACATAAAGTGTTTTTGTTTTATCCAGAATGTAGCCAGTATAAAATACTAACAAACTCCCCCTTTGGCCATTCTGGGGCAAAAATACTTAACCAGTTTGGAAACACATTCCCGGTCTAAAAACCAAAAGATACATTCCCTTTTTGTCACACAATGATAAAGGGTAAACATAGTATGAATTAAGACCAAACAAAAACAAAATTAAGAGAAAAGAACAAGAGTAGGTCTTCAACAAGAAATCAGAACACACATGAATCTAAACCTGTGAAAACAGTCAGATATCTAGTCAAAAATATGCAAGCATATAGAAAAGAGTTAAATAATCTACGAAAAAAAAATTTCTGCAGATAGAACTTTTTCAACAGTAAACTTAACTCATGCAATGCGTGTGTGTGTGAAAGCTTTCTCAATAAGGTATGAAGTTCAATAATATGACGTAAAACACCCGGATTTTCTAACCAAGAGAGAAAATCAATGTTAGATCAGTAAAAAGTCAAACCTTATTATGCTAGGGCCTAGTTACCTTCATCTGATACACTCCCCCTAATGACCGTTAATGACCGTCTATTTCCGCAATGATGTGATCACTGACTGTTTCTTTAGGGACAAGATCAAGAACAGATTTATAGGATAAGCAGTTGATCTTTTTATCCATTTTTATTCAGTTTTGAATGCCTTTTATCACTTGGTGCTGCAACCTAGAAAGAATGCTAGAATTTATGGGTTCTAGGTTCAAGTAGCGAGTTGGTCAATTTGACCATCTTAGCGAAAAAACATCTCTCTCATTAAAAAAATATCCAGAAGCTAAAAGTCAGAGGAGAGAAAAGAAATAACTTAGGGGAGCCTTCGATACAGCATAGGATTTATCGCATGAGAAAAGCAACTATTTAGTAAAGATGCAGCATGAAAATTCAGCACATATTAGATTTAGAAACTTAACCATATGAATGTATATTTTATCAAAATACAGTGAACTGTTAACACAGATAAATATACATGAGATAGCTGAAAGATGTTGTAGCAGAACCCTTGCACCAAATTCCCCCAATTTTTTTTTTAATTTTTTTTATTATTTATTTAAAAAAAAATCATGCAACCCACTTAAGAGACTAAGAGGAAAAGAAGAGTCTTATCCGAGCATGAATCAAAAACATGTCTAGGACATGTCACAAATACCAATGGCTTTTCTAGGAGATTCAAACCTGCTTCCATCATGAGGTTTGGTGAGGATATCAGCCAATTGATTTTCTGTGGGAATAAACATAAGAGCTACTTCCCTGGATTCGACAAGGTCACTGATGAATTGATGTCGGATGTCGATGTTCTTGGTCCGAGAATGCTGAACTGGATTCTTTGAAATATTTATGGCACTGGTATTGTCACAGTGAATGACCATAGTGTCTTGAGTGAAGCTGATGTGTGTTTTAATGAGTACTCGCAAGCGCACGAATCGTTTGCAATATAGTGTGTGCAAGTACGAGGTCGAATCCACAGGGAAATGGCCAAATATTGGTGTCTTGCTTAACAACCTCATTTTAACCTAGTTCCAAAGATTTGAGGATTGATTCAAGAACAAAAGACTAAATAAAAGAGATGAAATGAAGTATGCAAATTAAAAGGAACTAAGGCTAAGGAATCTACCAAACAAAATCCAACAACTCACACTCTTGGGTCCCACTTGAACACCCAAAGAACATTAAGCTTAGGGTGTTATTCAAGTTTCTCAACCACATACTCTAGAACCATTAAATGAATCCAACTCAAAGATAAATCACAAAGAGTACCCATTTGAAATCAAATCATCCAATGTATCCATTTAGTGAACAAATTACAATGGATATCATCATTCAAACCGATAAAACAATGTATCCATCGGTTGAAACACATTAAATGTCCTATATCTACCAACAATCACATTCATTGCAAAAGATAAAGCATTTAAATGAATGGAACTCGAACAACAAATATGATATATCATCAAATGTGCAAGTAGTATAACAAGAGTGTGAGTGTCATCAATGGAAAGGTTTCATCCTCAACCTTAGTTGAGGTTACTAGCCTTCCATGACTAAGAACACCACAAGAAATTGAAGAACAAACATGGAAATAAAAGAAAAGCTTTACAAAGAGAAAGTGTCTAAGAACAAAGGCTACTGGAATACACTACAAAATGCACAAAATTAAACCTATCTATTGCTCTCTGAACTCTCCAACAAGGAGGAATGGCTATGGCTTTTATAGAAGAAAATTAGGGCTAGAAACCCATGTAAAATGACTCCTCTAACCCCCTCTAGGGTTCCTCTCTTACTAGAGACAACCAAGGTCACGAAACCAGCGTATTCTACTGCGAAAATCAGAGGGAGAATTGCTTTTTGTCATGGAGAAGCTCCTGATTGGGTGTTCTGGCGCGCTTCTGCGAAAGTAAGTTCTGGGAATTTTTGATCGATCGATCGACTTCGGGCAAAATTCGATCGATCGAATTTAAGTTCGATCGATCGAATTCTTCAGAACTTTTGAATTTTCCAAGCAATTCCACATGAATTTTGCCATTCCTCACTTATTGACCTACAAAACATAAAAACACAAAAACTAACCAAAGCATCAGAAAATAATAAGGCTAAAGGTCTAACTAATGTAAATCAAGGGGTCCAAATACACAATATTTGGCACTCATCAGAAGCCATAGTCACAAAGTAATTTCTCCATCCATAATAACTGGGTACAAGAACTTCCAGCAGCAATATACTCAGCTTCTGCAGTGGAAAGAGAAATTAAAGCTTGTTTCCAACTCATCCAAGCTACCAGATTTATACCAACATAAAAACAACCACTAGAGGTGCTTTTCCTATCATCAGCATTTCCAGCCCAATCTGCATCAGAGTATCCTGCAAGCACAAGATTTGTTTCTCTAGAAAAACAGATACCATAATTAATATTGGCATTTATGTACCTGATGATGCGCTTGACAGCAGTAAATGAGATTCCTTAGGATTAGCTTGAAATCGAGCACAAACTCTGGCACTGAAAGCAATATTTGGTCAGCTTGCCTTAAGATAGAGAAGACTGCCAATCATACTTCTGTAAAGAGTAGGATCTACTTCTTTGCTTGTTAGATCAACACTAATCTTGACATTTGTGCTCATGGGAGTACGAGCATGACTTTTCCCATCAAGACCAAACCGTTTCACCAGATCTTTTGCATATTTAGCTTGAGAAATAATTATCCCTTTAGAAGTTTGTTTGACTTGCATCCCTAGAAAATAGGTTAATTCACCTATTATACTCATCTCAAATTCTTGTTTCATTTCTTTAGTAAACTCATGAGCTTGAGAATCTAAAGTTGCTCCGAAGATGATATCATCTACATAGATTTGTGCAATGAGTTTGTGATTTCCTTGATTTCTGATGAAAATGGTCCAATCTGCCTGTCCTCTTGTGAACCCTTTTTCCAGAAGATAAGTGGTTAATCTCTCATACCATGCTCGTAGAGCTTGTTTGAGACCATACAAGGCTTTCTTCAGTTTGTAGACATGATGAGGATAGTGAGGATCCAGAAATCCTTTTGGTTGCTCTACATAAACTTCTTCCTGAAGAATGCCATTCAGAAAATCACTCTTGACATCCATCTGATCAAGCTTGAAGCCTAGATGACAAGATATAGAGAGCAAAATTTTGATAGATTCAAGGTGGGCAACTGGTGTAAAGGTTTCGTCAAAATCTATCCCTTCAATCTGAGTGTACCCTTAAGCAATAAGCCGTACTTTATTTCGTATTACCGTGCCATGTTCGTCTGATTTGTTCTTGAAAATCCACTTTGTGCCGATGATGTTTTGATCAGATGGTCTGGAAACCAAAGTCCAGACATCATTACGAGAGAACTGATGCAACTCATCATGCATAGCAGTAACCCAGCTGTCATCTTGTAAGGCTTCCTCCACTTTCTTTGGTTCAAATTGAGCTAGATAGTAATTGTAAGTCACTTGATTAGCAACCTCATTAGAGGGATTGATTATTCTACTTCTCAACTGTCTACCTTCATTGAGATTCCCAAGAAGCTGCCTGGAAGGATGATTGAGCTTGACCCAAGATGCAGGTTCAATCGGAGGATTTATCGGCTCTGAATCTTGATCTGATGTAGGATCAGTTTCCTCAGTAGGTACAGCATTAGGTGAGTCAAGAAGAACATTTGTTGTTGTAGAAGAGATAGGAGCAATAGATACAGGCTCTACTGTTGCTGAGGAAGTCTCACTTACATTACCTATGAGAGAAGGTAGTGTCTCTAGGGTGGACAGAGAAATCTCCCCCTTGCTATGTGCCCTAATCTCATCATCAATGACCACATTTATGGACTCCATCACTATTTCTGTTCTAGTGTTATAGACTCTGTAGGCACGACTGTTGGTGGAGTATCCCAAAAATATGCCTTCATCACTTTTGGGATCAAACTTTCTCAGATTTTCCCTGACTCGTAGAATATAGCATATATTACCAAAAGTCCGAAAATATTTAACAATGGGTTTCTTACCTCACCAAATCTCGTATGGAGTCTTGCTAGTTTCTGGCCTCAGGTAGACTCTATTGATGATATGACATGCAGTATTGATAGCATCTCTCCAAAAATGTTGAGCAAGATTTTGAGAGTGAATCATTACTCAAGCCATTTCCTGTAGAACTCTATTTTTCAACTCCACAACCCCATTTTGTTGAGGAGTAATAGGAGAAGAAAACTCATGTTGAATGCCATATGAGTGACAGTATTCTTCAAACCGAGCATTCTCAAATTCTTTGCCATGATCACTGCGAATCCTTATGATAGGACAATTTTACTCTATCTGAATTTTTTTGAACAACTGCTGAGCTGCTTTAAAAGCATTAGATTTTTTTCGAAGAAGAAGAACCCAAGTGTACCAACCGTTGATGCCATAGTTCACTTTCATCAATGGTAGCTTTATTGCAGATGATTTGAGAATCTGAAGAGAGATTTGGAATGCCATAACAGTTGTCACTAGTCCTTTCTCCTCCCATTAGCCATTTTCCATTGCTGTCAAAGATGTTGCAATCCCTTTTAGAGAATTGGACAACCAGGTCATAATCACACAATTGGCTGATACTAAAAAGATTTGCCATGAGACCCTCCACATATAGGGCTTTTTGAGATACTTCTAGCCCTCGAATGTTAATCTGCCCATTTCCAATCACTTTGGCCTGGCTTCCATCTCCAAAAGTAATTCTTCCTCCTCTGGCCATTTGAATATCTTTAAGAAGTGCCCTGTCACCTGTCATATGTATGGAGCAAGCACTATCTAAATACCACAAGCAAGTATCTAGGACTTTTAAAGCAGTATGAGCAATTAAGCATAGATTGTCACTTTTCGAGACATCTTTTTCCATTTTGGGCATGACATAAATTTTCTTAAAAAGGGTAGGATTCTCTAATTTTTCACTGATGAGTTTTACTTGATCACATAGATTATTAATCTGATTTCTAATACCGGGCTTATTATCCCTAAGAACATGTTTTTTATCCCATGGTTTTTGAGAGCGTATTTGAAAGCAGTTAGGATGAGTATGACCAATAATACCACAATAATGACAAGTAGGGATAGATTGTACCTTTTATCTCTATTCCTACTAGACGAATAATGAGTAGACATGCCAGGCTTAACAAACATAATTCTATGAGCAGGCATAGCATGTGAAGAAGATGTAGTATTGTTATCACTCATATCACAAGATTTTTCCATTAGAAACAAAGAAGTAAATAAAAGATCACACTCGAGAAATAAATCTTAACCAGAGTATACCAAGCTCTGATACCAGTTGAAAATATATATTGACTTCTAATTTAAACCAAGTGTGTGTGTTTGTGTGCAAACAAATATCTTAAATGCAGAATTTAGATGAGACAAGATATTTGTTACGAAGTGGAAACTCTATGAAGAGAAAAAACCACTCAGGGGCAGCCAAACCCAGGAAATCCACTATCCAAAAACAAAGCTAGTTACAAGACACTCGTACTCATATAACCCTATGCAGTAGTCATACCTCTAACTCTGACGTGTAACCCAACACGAACGCTTCCCAACCAGATCTTCCACCTGAAGGGGTTTTTGATGGATTCCTTTACCCTAGGGCTGACCCCTAAGATAAACTTCACACCAACAACTGAGCACACATCGGCAACTGCTTGAGAGCTAGAGAATCTTTGATTCTCCCTAAACACCCTCTCAAAGCACTATGGAATTCACTGTCGAATTCTGTACAAAACACAAGCCTAGAGCCCCTTATTTATAGGCTTCAAGAGACCTCAAAAATTGATGAGATTCGGACTCTGGCTAGCGAGTGTCCGGATGGAAGTTAGCCACGTCCAAACGGTTTTCTGCGATATCCTTTCAGAAACAGCGTAATTCTATCTTTATTAGGTTCACATCTGGAGGGCTTGACCTAGCGTCCGGATGATCTTTGCTAAAATCCTTTCAGCATTTGAACAAAACTCAGGAATATTCTGAACTACTGGACATCGTCCGGACGTGTTACCATGTCTTTCCGGATGGCTTGTAGAGACGTCCCAAACAGTGTCGACTTTGAAATCAAACTCCTTGTTGAATACTGATTGACCTATCGTCCGGACGGTGTTGCTCTGACGTCCGGACGGCTTCATCGTTATTTGCTGGACATTGAGGAGAGTCTAGACGCCTGCAAAGGCCAGTCCTGACGGTTGCATAGGAACCGGTTGTTTTTGCCTTAGATTTTGCAAGGACTCTTCATATACATCTTTAAGCAGCTTGTGATTAGTTATTGTCTGAATACATGAAGATTTTGAATTGAAAACCGACTATCCTGTTAAAATACAACTATTACATAAAGTGTTTTTGTTTTATCCAGAATGTAGCCAATATAAAATACTAACAGTTGTGCTGGACAATCTTGGCTAGCATGCTGTGTCGGGCAGATAAGGCACCGATCCTGATGGTGGTGGCACACTCCTCTCCTTGGGGAACAGCATGAAAAAATTCTCTGAGATCATCCAGAGAAGGAGGTACGACCACCTCATTGTACGGGCTGCCAAAGATCTGAAGAACAGGCACTCCTATGAACTGATTGATGATCTGGGGATCAACAGTGGACTGAAGCACCACCTCGCGGTCATCATCCTGAACCACCTCGAGGAAGGCATAGAATCATCTGACCAGCCTGGTGTACACAACACAGGCACAGTTGTGCAGATACCCCCAGTGGAAGGTCTGGATAGTGTCGTGGATACTGTCTAAAAGAGCCACCATGATGTCTGATCAGACCACATTTCTTTCGGCAATGACTGGTCTGTCCATAATTTTTGCTCGAAGGGCTGCCCTATCTCCCTCTGTCCTCTGTCGGACTCTGCGTTGTGGACTGCCGGCAGACATGATTCTGAAAATTAACCAACAAGATTTGCCAATAACAAACCAAAAGAAATAGTCTTGTTAGTTCACATAGAAAATCCAGCATTATAACCGCAGTAAAAGGGACTTTTCCAATAATTACAAACAGAAAATATCACAATACAGTCCACAAAAATATTGAAACAGATAATCCCGACAGAGCAGATATCACAAATATGCATTTTATAAAAAAAAAAAAAAAAAATCCCAAAATAATCAATATTCTAACAATTAAAAAAAAAAAAAACCTGAAAAGAATAAAGTTAACTAGAAAAAGTACCTGGAATGAGGAAAGTGATGCACAAAAGGACAAAAGAGGGCGATATAATGCAAAAATCTCGAGAAATCATGCACTAAAAGCCAAAAGAAAGTGAGAAATCGAGTGCTGTAGCTAAAAAATTCGGCAGCTAGGGTTTTTAAAACCAGTGGGGTCCCCGTCCGAACGGCTCATTAACTCGTCCGGACGCGCGTTGCCTCGTAAACATGGGACAGGCCTCGAGCGTCTGGACGTGTAACATTATCATCCAGCCGTCTGAGAGTTCAGAGTTCAATCAGCACAAGAATTTTCCTGTGGACAGAAAATTTGAATAGATTACTCAACTCATGCAATGCGTCTGTGTGTGAAGACTTTTCCAAAAAGGTATGACTTTCACTGATATGACAAAAAGCAACCAGATTTTCTAGACAAGAGAGAAAATCTGTGAAAGATTAGTCAAAAGTCAAACCTTATTAACTACTAGGGCCTAGCCACCC
The DNA here is from genome assembly GCF_958979055.1 of Alnus glutinosa. NCBI lineage: Eukaryota > Viridiplantae > Streptophyta > Magnoliopsida > Fagales > Betulaceae > Alnus > Alnus glutinosa. The sequence continues at coordinate 17,311,157 of NC_084894.1, read as the reverse complement.
TCATCTGATACACTCTCCCTAAGATGTAGCACCCAATTGTTTTACTTGTACCATGAAGGACAAGGTAAAATTTTACTTGCACCATGAAGGATAAGGTATATAGCTAATTCAACACATAAGCAGTGAATATACATAGCACAGAATTCATAAGAGTAACTGCTTGATTCTTTTGACTTTTGACTAATCTTTCAAAAGTTTTAGGTTCTAGGTTCATCTAGCATTTTGGTCAATTTGACCATCTTATCAAAAACCTCTTCTCTTATTCAAAATTTCCAGAAGTAAAAAGTCAGAAAAAGAAAGATGTACATTTTCATCGTATGAGGAAAGAAGCTATCCAACTTTTGCATATACAGGAAAACAAAACTTGGCAGATATAATCATAAACTCTCAGTCATATCTAAGCAAAGTAAATTAATGCAGAAAGAATTGAGATATCAGGTAAAAACACAAGCAATATCTGACATGCCAAGAAAAGAAAAAAATTTCCTGCAATTTCTCCCCCCATTTTTTTTTTATCAAACAAAATGCTATATGGAAATGACATCATATAACATGCAAGGCATGATCAAACCTGTATAAGCTCAATGTTGTCAATACAAAGAAATAGTCGCTCGACCTGCTTTTTTTGTCTTCCCCAGATAGTACCTGCAATATTCTCTCAAGAGAAATATTGGGCAAAAAGACGGTTCCCAGATTGCACAGAAAACACAGAATATATCAAGTAAAAATCAAGCAATCAAACCTTATGCCTTAGGATTAGGAACCAAATCCTAGGCATGAGTATCTTCACCACCTAGGTGAGTCTATTCCCTCTCTTGGGGTGAACGTCTTCCTTCTTTCTGACCCAAGCCTGCCTTCCTGTGGGTGGTTACTGGCAGGACTTCATCTGTTGACCCATCCACTCCATCATGCTTTACATCCAAATAGGTGGCTCCTTGCAGTATTGATCATCTTCCACCTTCCTTCCGCGGCCTTTTAAAGTGCTTGGATTTGGTCTTAGATTTGCCACTATGATTGGTAGGAACAAATCGCTGCTAAGGCCGATGATGCTGAGATGCATGGTGATGTGGTGCATGAGACCAAGGGGCTTGATATTGAGGAGCCTGATGCCTTGGTGCTTGATTTCATGGAGCATGATAAGGAGCCTGGTACCATGGAGTCTGATGCTGGGCCAGAGGTCTTGTGCCATAATTTGCTTGTCTGGGCACTTCTTTCTTGACCTTTGCTTTTTGTGCTTTAAGAAGGGAGCACTTGGGTCGGACATGCCCACTTAGACCGCAGTGATGGCATATAGGAGATTTTCTGATGGAAGGAGGCTTCTGAGTGCCTAGAACAACTCCATTAATTTTGTCCTTTCCTTTATCTTCAATAGTAGGGGGAGGCTTTGGGACTGCAGGTTTAACAAAGACAGTCCTGGAAGTAGAGGAAGTATCAGAAGGAGGAGCTACATACCCAAGACAAGTCTTGTCGGTTGGACTCTTCTGAATAGATAGCATGTGAGTCAGCTTTTCATCAACGACTCTCTCTAATTGGAGTTGAGTCTCTAGTAGCTTATCCTCTAGCTCTTGTATTTTGCGCAGCAATGAACTTTTCTCAGTCTGCAAACTGTTCAGATCATGAATGTGCTGCTTGCGACCTTCCTTCAACTTTTTGAACTCCACATAAAGAGTTTTATAAGCCTCTTTGAGTTCTTCCCCATCATCACTAGGCTTTGAGTAAGAATCTTCTTCTTCGACATGTGGAGCCACAAAGGCTAGAAATTTCTCTTGCTCAGGAGCTTTTTCTTCGTCGGACTCATCACTGAGAGTCGCGTTATAAGCCTTCCCCTTACCTTGTTTGAGATTCCCACAATCGGCCCGGATATGTCCAAACCTTGAGCATTCATAACATCTTGGGCCTCTAGGATCTTTCTTCTCAGCTTCCTCAGGTTCAGCTTCTCTGGGGACCTTCTTCATTTTTTTTGAACTGGTCATTTCTCATTAATCTTCTAAAGTTCTTGGCTAGCATGGCCACATCTTTTTCTTCATCCTCAGAGTCATCTCTAGATGAGACTTCGACCTTCTTCATGGAAGCTTTCAGAGCAATGGTTTTTAGCTTCTTAAATGGGGTCAAGGACAGCTAATAAGTTTGAAGAGATCCCACCAACTATTCAATCTTCATTTCTTCCAGATCTTTGCTCTCTTCAATTGTAGTTACCTTGATCCTGAAACGCTTAGGCAAAGATCTTAGAATTTTGCGGATGAGTTTTACATCCGAGACGGTTTTCCCAAGACTCACCATTTGGTTTCTTAGGTCGCTCATCTTGGAGTAAAACTCTTCAAATGTCTCATCCTCCAACATCTTAATTTCTTCAAATTTGGAAATCGACATTTGAAGTTTGGCAGATTTAACAAGTTTAGTGCCTTCATATGTTGTTTCCAGAATTTGCCACACTTCTTTAGTGGATTCACTATTTGAAATTCTTGCGAATTCAGATGGTGAGAGTGCTTGACAAAGAGCATGGAGGGCTTTATCATTGGAAAGTCGCGCATTTTTCTCAGTGACTAGTTTGAGTGTTGCATCCACTGGCTTAGTCCAAACAGTTTCAACAATACTCCAACAGTCAAAGGATTTTAAAAAGAACTGCATATGAGCTTTCCAATAGCCATAGTTCGTACTATCAAAGGCAGGAACTGTATTAAGATTTTGAGACATTTTATCAAATAGAAGTAAAAAAAAAAACACTCAAGAATTGAATCTAAACAGAGTGTACCAAGCTCTGATACCTATTGAAAAATTAAAATGACTTCTAATATAAACAAGTGTGTGTGTGCACAAAGTGTTAACAAATAATATCAATGCAGAATTTAAACAACACAAGAATTTTGTTAACAAAGTGGAAACTCAATTTGAGAAAAATCACTTCGGGGCAGCCAAACCCAGGATATCCACTATTCAGAAGACAAGACTAGTTACAAAGTAGTAGCACTCACATACTTGATGCTGTGGTCGTACCTTGCACTCTAACGTGTAACCTAACAAGAATGCCTCCCAACCAGGTCTCCTACCTGAAGGGGTCTTCAATGGAATCATTTACCTTAGGCCCAACCCCTAAGATAGACTTCATATCAGTGCAGCAACAGCACACACAACAATGGCTTCAGAGAAACTTACTTAGCACAATAACCATACAATTTACCTCTCTAAGCACTAAGGAATTCAATACCGAATTTTTGCAGTTCTTAAGCCTAGGGACCTCTATTTATAGGCTACAGGTTCAACTGAGCGTTTGGCTTGATAAAACCTAGGCTCCGTCCAGACAGACAACTGTACGATCTAAATTTCACTGAAATTCTTTACTGATTTGAGCCGTGTCCGGATGGTTGTGCCCTGTCTTCCGGACGGTCGCATTTCAGCTGCACACAACTTCCATTTGAAGGCTTCGCACGTCCGGACCAAGGGAATGGTTGTCCGGATGGTTGATCAGATGCACGCAATTTCCATATCTGTTGCTCGCGAGTTCGGTCAATGAAGACTAGCGTCTGGATGGGAATCTACATCGTCCAGACGATTGCAGCGATCTTCCCATATCTGTGTTTTGGAAGGAAATCTCATAGCTGGTCTGAGTGTCGTCCGGACGTGCTACTGAAACGTCCAGACAGATGCAAGCTGGAGCTGTTTGAAGCTTCTGGACACAGAGGAAGGTCCGGACGGAAAGTTCTCGTCGTCCGGACGGATGATGCCTTGGACTGTTAGGCGTCTGGAAGGTATATCACGTCGTCCGAACGGCTTTAAAGGATCCGATTTTTCTAACTTGTAGATTGTGAAGAATCTTCTAGAAGCACTCTGAATAGTGGAATCCCTGTTTAAAAGCATCATTACAAAGAAGTGATTTTGTCCAACAGAATGAAGCCAATTACGAACTAACACACTGCTTTTATATGATTGAGAGTTTATGCCTAAATATCTACCAAGATTTTCCGCTGCTTGAAAATGCTAGATAGCTACTTTCCTTATGCGATGAAAATGTGCACTATCCAAGGCTCCCTTAAGGTACATCATTTTCCTCTCTGATTTCTTAATTATGGAAATTCTAATGAGAGAGATTTTTTTTGATAAAATGGTCAAATTGACCAATATGCTAGTTTAACCTAGAGTCTAAAAATTCTAGCATTTTCTCTAGGTTACAGCACCAAAAAGAAACAAGCAATTATTCTTTTGAATTCATTGTTATATGGATATATTCACTACTTCTGTGCTGAATTAGCGTTATATCTTGTCCTTTATGGTGCAAGTAAAAATTTTATCTTGTCCTTCATAGTACAAGTAAAACAATTAGGTGTTGTATCTTAAGAGGAGTGTATCAGATGAGGGTGGCTAGGCCCTAGTAAATAATAAGGTTTGACTTTTGATTGATCTTTCATTGATTTTCTCTCTTGTTTAGAAAATTCGGTTGCTTTTAGTCATATCAGTGAACTTCATACCTTATTGACAAAGTCTTCATACACACATGCATTGCATGAGTTGAGTAATCTACGTAAAATTTCTATCTACAAGGAACTTCTGTGTTGATTGAACTCTGAACTCTTTTTTATATCTCTGCTTTCTTAGTTGATTATGCAAGCGTGTTCTGAAGCTGACATTAGGGAAAATATTTTTCTGCAAATTTTTCTTCAGTTTCTGTTTTGCAATGTGAAGCATCTGGACGATCTCTCCATGCATCCAGACAGGTGCGGCTTAGACAGCCGGACGGTCAGGTGACACGTCCGGACACGCGCGGCCTTGTCGTATGCTTATGTGGCAACACGCAGTTAGATGGGTTAGTGATACATCTGGACGGAGACCCCACAGGGTTAAAAATTGCTTTCTCCTCTAGCTGCTGCACTCTCTCCAATTTTTCATCTCTTTTTGTCTCTTTTGGGTGTGATTTTCTTGAGGATCTCTCATGATTTCTTTATGTTTTTGTCCTTTTGGGCATTTTTCTCTTCATTCCAGGTATTTTTCTAGTTTATTTATTCTTTCCAGTGTTTTATTAACTGTTAGAATATTGAATTTTTTGGGGAATTTGTTTGAGATTAAAATTGCATATTTGTGAAGAGAAATTTGTTGGGATTATCTATTTTGGCATTCTTTTGGACTGTATTGGGTTAATTATTGTTTGTAATTTTTTGGAAAAATCCATTTTACTGCCATTATAATGCCGGATTTTTTTTGAACTAACAAGAACCTAATATTTTTTAGAATATTTTTGGCATACCTTGTTGGTTATTTTTGTAGAATCATGTTTGCTGATAGTCCACAGCACAGTGTCTGATAGAGGGCAGAGGAGGATGTGGCAGCCTCCAGAGCCAAGATTATGAGCAAGCTTGTCATTCTTGAGAGGAATGTTGTTCGAGCAAATATTATGGTTGCTCCACTAGATAGTATCCATGAGATCATCTAGACCTATCACTGGGGATACCTCCACAACTGCGCATGCATTGTGCTCACCAGGCTGGTCAGGCAGTTCTATGCCCATCTCGAGGTAGTGCAGAATGATGACAATGGCATTGTTTTTCAGTCCTGCATTGCAGGGCATGTTATCATCGTTGATCCTCAGGTCATCAGCCAAAGCATCGGGGTGCCAGTGCTTCAGATTTCGACCAGTCCATTCAATGACGTTGTTTTGGCTCCCTCTTTGGATGAGCTTTGTGAGTTCTCTCAGTCCCGCAGGGCGAGGAGCGAGCCTCTACCATCAGTATTGGTGCTGTCTCCCTCGCATCGCATGCTTGCGAAGATCGTCCAGCACAATCTCTGGCCTATTGTTAGGCATAGTAATCTGAATCTAAAGAGGGTACAGTTTGTGTATGCCATTTGTTTGCACTTGCCTCTTTGCCTATGCAAGCATATTGTGGGTGTTATGATAGAGGCTCGGGATGAGAATAATACCGGTCTCCCCTTTGGCTGCTTGCTTACTCAAATCATCTTGTAGTCTGGCATTGATGTGGCTGGAGAGCGAAAGACGAAGATCCACGATCCCCTCAGCAAACAGACCCTGATGAAGTTCAATGCACAGCTAAGGCGTGATGATCAGGATGACGACCCTCAACCGCCTCTTATTCATGTTAAGATGCCTGGCATTGCTTCTTCATCTCAGAATGCTCCACCACCTCCATAGCAAGATGCCGGTTATGCTCAGATTTTGGAGGCTTTGGCATCTCTACAGGGGGCATGAGCTCTATGTAGCTGACTATTTCTTCTATGCAGTAGGCGATGTCATCTATGCAGTAGGAGGTTTCACTTTATTAACCTCCTTGTGGAGCAAAGCCAGCTAGACATCCAGGAGTGTCTCAAGCACCATCATCCTTCTAGCAGTAGTAGTGATGACGAGGATGATGCACCTATGGCCAAGGCTGTTTGAGTTTTCTTTGGTGCTTGGTGTTTACTTTTTTGAGAAATTTTATTTTTCTGTATTTGGATAATTTGTAAAACTTTATAACTCTTGGATAATGTTTACTTTATTTACCCTTGTCCTGCTGAGACATTTAAGGGGAGTAATTTTTTTATGGTTTTCTTAATATTCTATTTTACCCTTTATCCTTGTGAGACAAAAAGGGGGAGTATTTTTTGATTTGGACCAGGATTGTATTTTTAACCGATCAAGTGATTTTTGTCTCAGAATGGCCAAAGGGGGAGTTTGTTAGTTTGCGATTGGCTGCATTCTGTTGGACAAAATCACTTCTATGTAAAGATGCTTTTAAATAGGGATTCAGTTATTTTCAGAGTCTTCTTATTCAAAGTTATACTTCTAGAAGATTATGCATAGATTCCAAGTAAGAGCAATTGGATCCCTTGCATCCGTCCGGACAACGTGATATTCCATCCGGATGCTCAATTGTCAAAGCATCATCCGTCGGGATGATGAGAACTTTCCAATTGGACCTTCCTCTATGTCAAGAAGTTACGAACTGCTCCTAGTTGCATCCGTCTGGACGTCTCAGCAACACGGCCGAATGCCTTTCAGTGTTCGACAAATCAAAAGATTTATTTCCAAAACACAAATATGGGAAGACAGCTGCAACCATCCAAACGATGTGTCTTCCCGTCTGAATGCTATCCTTGATAAGACAAGTCGTGCATACAAAGTTCAACCGTCTGGACGTCAGTCTCCTTGGTCCGGACGCACAAGCCTTAATATGGAAACAGTGTGCCACAGAAGTTCAACCGTCCGGACTTTAGTCTCCATGGTCCGGACGCTCAAAGCCTTAATATGGAAATTGCGTGCAACTGAAGTGCAACCGTCCGGACGCTAAGGCATCTCCGTCCAAATGTGGCTCTATTCAGGAAAGAATTTCAAGCGAATTTGGAAAGCCAATCTCACAGTTGTCCGTTCGGAAGCCCTCAGCGGCCTTCCGGACGCCGTCTAGCAAAATCGTATCAGACGCGATTTAGGTTTCTGTGGCCTATAAATAGAGAACCCTAGGCATGAAATTTGCAAGAATTCGGTAGTGAATTCCGTAGTGCTTATAGAGTTTATTTTAAGAAATTATTGTGCTGATCTGCTCACTCTCAAGCCGTTGCCAAGTGTTGTTGTTGTACTGAACTGAAGTCTATCTTAGGGGTTGCACCTAAGGTAAAGGATTCCATTGAAGACCCCTTCAAGTAAGTGACTTGGTTGGGAAGCGTCCATGTTGGGTTACACGTCAAAGTGCTAGATACAATCGCTACATCGGGTATGTAAGTGTTACTGTCTATGTACTAGCTTTGTCTTCTGAATAGTGGATATCCTGGGTTTGGCTACCCCGGAGTGGTTTTTCTCTTGATTGAGTTTCTACTTCGTCAACAAAATATTTGTCTCTTTAATTTTCGTATTGTAATATTTTCTTGCACACCATTGCACACACTTGGTAAATTAGAAGTCATATTAATTTTCACTTATAAAACAATTAGGATGGATTTTTTGTGTCGTGTCTGCACTGACCGATTTTGGTGTCCGGACGGGTTTGGCAGAAAGTCAGTCGTTACTTTTTGTGAATCATGTTTGGACGGATCCATTTTGGTGTCCGAACAGACTTGGCAGAAAGACCTGGCTTTTTTGCGTGTCAAGACGGGCTGGACTCGTGTCCGGAAGAGGCTTCCAGTAAGTCCCAACCCTTACGCATGTCCGGACGGGACAAGGCTGTGTCCGGAAGAGCCTTACAAAGAGTCCCAAGCTGCAAATCCTTATGCGCATGTCTGGACAAGGCACTCATGTGTCTAGACAGGAGACGTTTTAAACCGATAATGAGCTCTTTTCAGCTCATTTCTCCAGATTTCTCTCTCTTTTTGTCTCTCTCTCTCTCTGTGTCTCTGTGTCTCTCTCTCTGTCTTTCTCACGCCACTCTCTCTCATTTTCTCTTAGGGTTTTGATCTAAAACCCAATATCCTTGAAGATTAAAGCCTCCAATCTCAAATCCGACTTCAAAAATGTGATCCTCGAAGCACGATCTACGTTTTTATCGTTAGATTTGAGGTGAAATCTAAAAATCCATATCTCTCTAGATTTTGGGTTTTTTAGTATTTTGGCCTTATTCTGTGTTTAGACAAAATCACTTATGTGTAATGATGCGGTTAATAGGGATTCCACTTTCAGAGTGATGTCAGAAGATTCTGCCTGCAAGTCAGAAGAATTTCAAGTTCCCTGTCAGCCGTCCAGACAATGTGTCATCCCATCCGAACGCCCATCTGTCTACTGTTCCATCCGTCCGGACGACGTGTCATTCCGTCCGGACATCAGACAGACAAGCATCATCTGTCCGAACGACATGTTTCTTCTGTCCGGACACCTACATCTTATCGAGAAGCTTCTGTGCCAGCTTGCTTCGTCCGGACGTTTCAGAGCACGTCCGGATGCCTATCAGTTCTCGAATAGTTCACTGATTCTTTCCAAGTTCAAGTAAGGGAAGATCAATCAACCGTTCGGACGATGTGGTATCTTGTTCGGACGCGTATCTCCGTAAGGCAAGAATCGCAGTTCAAAATGAACCATCCTGACATCTGACAGCTGTGGTCCGGACGCTGGTGCATCGTATATGGTAACTGCCGATTCGACTTCAACCGTCCGGATGTCTCCCCCTCATGGTCCGAACGCACGCGCATCAGATATGGGAATTGTGTGTTGAAGTTTAGCCGTCAGGACACTCCTGCCCCATGGTTCGGATGCGCGAAGCCTGTTATGGAAATTACTTGCAGCGGACGTGCGTCCGGCCGGAGGATCGAGCCATCCCGTCAAGATGATGTTCTTATACAGGAAGGATTTCTCCGCCAAAATTTTGGAAAATCCTGTCGCACAGTTGTCCGTCCGGACGGCCATGGTTCACCGTCCGGACGGCTCCCAAGCATATTTTACCTGACGCCCATTCTGACCCCCAGCCTATAAATAGGGGCCCCTGGGCACTTAAAGCTGCAAGAATTCGGTGTGAATTCCATTAGAGCTCAGAGACGTGATATTTCCTCTGAAGCCGTTTTTCAAGTGTCCTGTGCTGTAAACCGAAGTCTATCTTAGAGGTCGGCTCTAAGGTAAGGAGTTCCATTGAAGACCCCTTCAGGTTGGTGAACCTGGTTGGGAAGCGTTCGTGTTGGGTTACACGTCAGAGATCAAGGTACGACCACTGCATCGGTACATGTGAGTGTTACTGTCTTGTATCTAGCTTTGTCTTTTGAATAGTGGAATTCCTGGGTTTGGCTGCCCCAGAGTGGTTTTTCTCTTAACTGAGTTTCAACTTCGTCAACAAAAATCTCTGTGTCATTTACTTTCCGCTGTGCTTTAATTTTTGTTGACACTTGTTGCACACGCTTTGTTTTTAGAAGTCAATTCAATTTTTCAGGGTTGATTTTTGAGGGGTTGAGCCTAATCTCTCAATTTTCTTTAGGTTTTAGTATTTTGGAGCATCCCAAACAATTTCCAAGTATTGGGTCAAGTTTTTGTGAATTTTAAGGTAAAACCCCAAAACCCTAGCTTTTGTCTTTGTAGTTTAAATCGTGAGTTTTGGTGTCTAACCCTAAGTAAACCTTATGGGTTAGCAATGTTCGTTGACTGGTTGTCAAATGGAACCCTTGAAATTCTATAGGTTTTCCATGGGTTTAGCCCTTGAGCAATTCAAGAGCAAGTTGTAGGTTTAGAGTTAAAAATGCTAACGTGTCATGCAATATTCTTATGCAGAAGCACATTGCAAGGGTTTGGTTGAGGATTCTTCTTTAAGCCATAAACCAAGCAACCAAAGTGAGTATTTTACTCACTAAGAATTCTTTATGTTTTATGCCAAAGAAATGTTTTAAAGATGTTTTATGTGTATTGAGATATGATGATGAAATGATTGTGAAGTGAATATGAGATGAGTTAAGTATGCGATGTGATGATCATGTACATGAAGAGAAAGATAAAAGGAAAGATCACTGGGTTGCGACCCCTTTGGCAAAGTAAAATGAAAGACTACTGGGCTACATCCCTTTTGACAAAGTAAAAGAAATGACTATTGGGCCATGTTCCTTTTGGCAAAGTAAAATGAAAGACCACTGGGTTGCGTCATCTTTGGCAAAGTAAAAGGAAAGACCACTGGGCTGCGTCCCCTTTGGCAAAGTAAAAGAAAGACTACTGGGCTGTGTCCCCTTTGGCACCATTAAGAAGTGAAAGCCCATTGGGTTGTGTCTCCTTTGGCACCATGAAAAGAAAGACCACTGGGTTGCATCCCCTTTGGCATTATGAAATGAAAGTGAATGATGAACATGTAAAGTTTAATGATGATATGTAAGATGATGAGATGAAAGACCATTGGGCTGCATCCCCTTTGGCACCAAAATGAGATGAAAAAGTATGATGAGTGTGTATAATATGTTGATGATGTGTAGTGAGTTGAATATGCATGTTGAGTATGTACAACATATGGTGATGGGTAACATCTTTTAAGATGATGCTATTGTTGATAATGGTTGGTATAGTAAGAAATGTTTATATGCTTGTGAATTATTGCGAAAACCAGGGTGTACTATACTCCTAAGTTGGTGGACTAATACTTTCACCTATGCGAACGTGGCTAACAGCACGACTGTGTAGATGCTGATGCTTTGGCTGCAGGTACTGTTGACGTTGACGATGACCCAATGGCCTTATATTTGGGATACTACGACTGAAGCACATTGCGACAGTTGCAGGAGTTGGACTTGGGGATAGTCTGTACTTTGTTTAGACATTTTATATATATATATATATATATATATATATATATATATATATATGGCTTGTGTCGTGTGTGACGCGTATTTTATGGGATGTGTATTATGTATTGGCTTAGTCACTAATCGTCAAACCATTGTGTGATTCCACTTTGTATAAAAAAAAAATTGGTCGTCACAACTTTAATGCATTCAGAGTTTTGGACACCAGTCCCAACAATTACTTTTAAGGGTAATATTGTTAAAACTTCACCTGTAGCTCTAGTAAAGGTATAGTCAGTAGATAATGTAGATAAACAATAAGCTATAAAAGGTTTAACAATGATAATTAGTTATAATAGTAAATAAGCTAATAAAATACTAAATGCATCTTAGGGTAGGAAATGCTACGTGAAAGCATGCGGGTATATGTATAATAGCATTCGATAGTTAAGCAGAGTCTAGTGATGTGATTAATTGCAGGCATATGACACGAGGTTGGAGGCTGAAACTAGTCATCCAATGTATAGTACAAGATAACTAGATCGAGGATGAGTACTTGAGTCGCGAGTCCCATGTGGTCGACTAGAGGTGAGTATTTAACTCACTCAGAAAAGATACTAAGTTTTGTGGTTCTGATGTTGCTACAAAATGTTATAATTGTATTAATTCGAGCCGATAATATGTTGTGATTATATATGTTTTTAAGAATGCTTTTGATACCTTGAATTATGTTGAGAAATGGTTTGATGATGGTTTATGAGCTTTCAAGTATGTTAATAAAAAAGAATTGAGATATGATTTGATAATGGTTTATAGGCTTCAAAGTATGTTTATGAGATTGAGAAATGAAATATGTTTTTTGAGCTTTTATGATGAGTCAAGGATGTTAGTATTTTAATTGGCTATATTCTGTTGACAAAATCACTATTATGTAATGTTCCTGCTTTCACAGGGATGCCGTATATTTCAGAGTCTTTAGATATTCAGAGTTTATTTCTCTGATGTGGAAGTAGCTGTTTTATGACAAGTTGCAAGTGTCACAAGCTTCATGAAGGCTATTTCAGTGTTCAAGGAAGATTTTGTGTAGATTCCAACTCAGAGAAGTCGGATCCCAAGAAACCGTCCGGACAATGTGGTGTTCCCGTCCGGACGCTCATCAGTTAGTAACATCCGTCCGGACGACGAGAACTTTCCGTAAGGACGCCCTGCAGTGTCCTATAGATAAACATTGATGAAGTCCGGACGTCAGAGCCACACCGTTCAGACACTTAGTCAATCAGTATTCTACAAGAAGTCTGTTCTCAAAAATTGACACTGATTGGGAAGTTTCAGTATTCCGTCCGGACGACTCAGCATCACATCCGGACGATGTTCATTATCTACAAGCCGTCCGGACGATATACAGTAATTCAGATAACTCCAGAATTCCATTGAACGCGGAAAGGATTTCAGTGAAGATTGTCCGAACGCTCGGTCAAGTCGTCCGGACGCACACCTGATAAGGATAAGATATACGCTGTTTCTGAAGGATATCGTAGAAACCCGTCCGGACGGGGAAAACTTCCATCCGGACGGTCGACAGTCAGAGTCCGTTTCTCAACAGATTTAAGGTCTCTTGAAGCCTATAAATAGGGGGCTCTAGGTCTATGGTTTTGTACAGAATTCGATGGTGAATTCCATAGTGCTTTGAGAGGGTGTTTAGGGAGAATCGAAGATCCGCTAGCTCTTAAGCCGTTCCCGGTATGTGCTCGTTGTTTGTGTGAATCCTATCTTAGGGGTCGGCCCTAAGGTAAAGGAATCCATCAAAAACCCCTTCAGGTGGAAGATCTGGTTAGGAAGCGTTCGTGTTGGGTTACAAGTCAGAGTTAAAGGTATGACTTCTGCATAGGGTTATGTGAGTTCGAGTGTCCTGTAACTAGCTTTGTTTTTGGATAGTGGATTTCGTGGGTTTGGCTGCCCCGGAGTGGTTTTTTCTCTTCATAGAGTTTCCACTTCGTAACAAATATCTTGTCTTATTTAAATTCCACATTTAAGATATTTGTTTGCACACAAACACACACACTTGGTTTAAATTAGAAGTCAATAAATTATTTTCAATTGGTATTAGAGCAGGTTACACTTGTGTTTTAGATTTATCATAGCGGGTTACATAAATCTTCTTGAGTTCTCTTAAGATTATTCTTATGATTTCTCTAAAGATACTTTGTTGATAAGTAAACTCTTTAAGAAATCCAATAAAGAACTCAAGAAGATTAAGCAAGAAAAAGAGTCTTTGATTTTACAATTATCTAAATCACATGTTTTGATTGACTCTTTGAAATCTGAGAATACCATGCTTTTTGATACTGTTGATACACTAGAGAATAAATTAAAAGAATCAGTGTATCTATTGGAAAAATTCTCTAGTAATAATTTGAAAAGCATGCTTTGTATTCATACAGATATTTCTAACAAGCCTGATTTAATTATTAATGATTTAAGTACTTCTACTTCACATGCTTCTGATTCTGAATTAGATTCTGTTGATATTAAGCATGTGATAGTAGATGCAGCTTGTTTAGATATTTCTTGCTCAAATAATTGTGTGAAGCCTAACGCCAAGGATTCAGGAACACAAGGTAAGTTTGTTCCTATTTGTCATCATTGTGGGAAGGTTAGTCACATTAGACCAAAGTGTTATCTGTTAAAATCCCATAGACCTTGGAATAAGCAGGAGGATTCCAAAAAGGGCTTTATTGAGAAAACCTCTTCAGTTAAATATGTCCTGCCCTATAGGAGGCATATATCTCAAAGAGGTAAGGACTTTGTTATTTGTGAAAATGCTAATCTTAAATTTGCAAAATCTTTCAAGAAGCATTTAAGCAAAAGAAGTCAACCTACCTTCTATCATTGTTGTGTCTCTGGACACTTCAGGCCACACTGTCCTCAGATCAGACATCAGCAGCCTCAGATCAAGAAAACAGAGCAAAAGACAGGTAAGTCTAGCTCTAAACTTTCCGAGCTTCATCATGCTTTTCGGCAACAACGGCATTATCCTCAAAGGGGTTCTCCCTCATGCTGTCTATGTGGTAAGTATGGCCACACCAAGGCCGAATGCTTCAGAATGAAGCCTCACAAGTCCAAGAAGAAACAAATCAATGAAGGGCTTGTCAACATGATGAAAAGTGTCCTAGTCAGACTGATCAATTTGGACATGGCTCACACCCCTACCTCACAGGTAGAGAAGATATGGGTAAGGAAGGATGAGACCATTCACTCCTTGAGGGGGAGTGGACTCACCTAGTAGGTGAGGTCTCCCATGCCTAGGATTTTGGTTCCTAAATCCTAGTGCATACCAGGTATGTTTGCATTGCATTGATTGTCATATCTTATATCCTATTTTTGCCTTGCATTCTGTTTGAGGAACCATGTTTTCTATCCCTAGATTTTCTCTTGGTTGCTTTGAGAATTTTCTAGAGGTACATTCTAGGGATGACAGAGAAAGCATGTCACTGCTTTTTTGTCTTAGTATAGTCAAACCTCTCTCCCTGAGGACGAGTTTGCTTTTACCTACATGCTTTGTCTAGACATACGTTCTTTTCCTTTTAAGCATGTCTTTATTGTTTTTCTGCTTTTATTTTTTAAAAAAAATAAAAAATAAAAAAATTGGGGGAGAAGATGCAGAATTTTATTTTTTATATATATAGCTTTTCAGATATTGTATGTGTTTTTTCCTGATATCTCAGTTCATTGTACGTTATTTGAATATGCTTATATATGATTGAGAGTTTTTGTCTGATATCTGCTAAGTTTTCCTGTGCATCTTAATGCTAGATAGTTGCTTTTCTCATGCGATGAAAAATTGTGCACTATCCAAAGCTCCCCTAAGGTATTTTTTTCTCTCCTCTGACTTTTAGCTTCTGGAAATTTTAAATGAGAGAGATTTTTTTACTAAGATGGTCAAATTGACCAACTCGCTAGTTGAACCTAGAACCCATAAATGTTGGCATTCTTTCTAGGTTGTAGCACCAAGCAATAAAAAGCATTCAAAACTGAAATATATATATATATATATATATATATATATATGGATAAATAAAAAGATCCAATGCTTTTGTGCTAAATCTATTCTTGATCTTGTCCCTGAAGAAACAGTCAGTGACCACATCATTGCGGAAATAGACGGTCACTAAAGGACATAGTAAAAGAAAAGTGTTGCAGCTTAGGGGGAGTGTATCAGATGAAGGTAACTAGGCCTTAGCATAATAAGGTTTGTCTTTTAACTGATCTAACATTAATTTTCTCTCTTATTTAGAAAATCTGGTTGCTTTAAGTCATATCAGTGAAGTTCATACCTTATTGAGAAAGTTTTCACACACACACGCATTGCATGAGTTAAGTTTACTATTGAAAAATTTCTATCTGCAGGGAAATTTTTGTGCTTATTGACTCTTAACTCTCAATTATATCTTGGTATATTTTTGAAATGCTATTTGACTATTTTATCAGTTATTTATACATGCATGTTCTGAAGCTAACGTTAGGAAATTTTTGTCCTGCATATTTCCCTCTACTTTTTAGCTTCTAGTGTGAAGCGTCCGGACGGACATATTTTTGCGTCCGGACGTACTCGGCTTTGTCGATCTCTTATTTGACAGCATGCCGTCCAGACAGGTATGTACCACGTCCGGACATGAGCTTTTTGCTTTCTTTACCAAACACACACTACTTTTTGCCTATTCTATCATGTTGTGTTGTGTGTGTTTTCTCTCGGACTAATCCCGAGTTTTTTGGTATTCTCTGCACATCTTTTCTCATTCCCAGGTATTTCCTTTGAATTTCCTTATTCTATTAAGCTTTGGTTCTTTTTAGAATATTGGAATCTTTAAGTGATTATGATTTGAGAGATTGTGCATAAATATCTTTTTCAGTCTTTATGCTGGATGGATTGCTATATCTACTTTGGTATTTCTTTATGCATCCAATTTATAGCCATCATAATACCACATTCTTTTTGAAACTAACAGAATCTAATATTTCCTTGTGGTGTTATTTTTTGGATAGATTTCTGTTTAAATATTTTCAGGAATATGTTGTCCGGTGGCTTCCAGCATAGTGTCAGACAAAGGGCTCTTTGGAAAACAGACCAGTGTTGAAATCATATGTTCCAGAGATCTCAAATTTTAGATGAGCTCATTCCCCCCGCTCATACAGAGTCTTCCGTAACTTCTTCCTCTAGATCTGCACCAGCTAGAGATACAGTGGTGAATCTTCTTTATCGTCTTGCAGACCACTTGTTTGGAGGATTTTATTCTGTGGATGATCAATTTCGGGCTAGAAGACGCAAGTGACTAAAAATTTTTAGTCTATGTTTCCCGTCTTCAGGAGCTAGAAGCCGAAGTGTTTCAAATCCAGCTTTTTATATGGTTTTTTCTCCGTTACTTGATTTCAGTGGATCAGCAGGATTTGGTACTTTGAGGATTTTTGTTTCTCTCTTTTGGGCCACTTGCAGACTCTTCTCTAGTTTCCTATTGTTTTGGATTTTAGAATGTTTTTGTCTGTGGATTTTATATACTCTGTTTACCCTTGTTCTGTTAAGATATCAAGGGGGAGTATTTTAATACTGTGGTCTGTCTATACTCTGTTTAACCTTTGTCCCTTTGAGACAAAATGAGGGAGTATATGTTAGTTTTTGGACCGGTAATGTATTTTTAACCGGTCTAGTGATTTTTGTCCTAGAATGGCCAAAAGGGGAGTTTGTTAGTATTTTAATTGGCTATATTCTGTTGACAAAATCACTATTATGTAATGTTGCTGCTTTCATAGGGCGCTTTCATAGGGATGCCGTATATTTTAGAGTCTTCAGATATTCAGAGTTTATTTCTCTGATGTGGAAGTAGCTGTTTTATGACAAGTTGAAAGTATCACATGCTTCATGAAGGCTATTTCAATGTTCAAGGAAGATTCTGTGTAGATTCCAACTTAGAGAAGTCGGATCCCAAGAAACCGTCTGGACGCTCATTGAAAAATTAAATGGACTTCTAATTTAACAGTGTGTGTGAACAATGTGCAACAAAATATTAAATGTGGAATTAAAGGAGACAAATATTTTGTTGACGAAGTGAAAAACTCAATATGAGAAAAACCACTCTGGGGCAGCCAAACTCAGGATATCAACTATTCAAAAGACAAGAGTAGATACAAAGCAGTAACACTCACATAACCTTGATGCAGTGGTCGTACCTTGCTCTCTAACATGTAACCTAACACGAACATCTCCCAACTAGGTCTCCTACCTAAAGGGGTCTTCAATGGAATCCTTTACCTTAGGGCCAACCCCTAAGATAGACTTCACAGATGATCAAATCACACACTGGCAAAGCTAGAGAGCTAGCAGATCTTCAATATCTCCCTAAACACCCTCTCTAAGCTGTAGAGAATTCGCCACTGAATTCTGTGTTGAAAGCATGCCTCAAGCCTCTTATTTATAGGCTTTGGAAACCCAAAATCGAGTCAAAAACGGAATCTAAGGCACGTGCGTCCGGAAGGGAGTCTTTTTCTTGTCCGAAAAGTAATTCTTGAATTTTCCGCAGCGCCTTCTGGACGAGCAAATGTTTCCGTCCGAACGCTCAATTTACAAAACTTTTTCTTAGCTTTCCAACAACGCCAATTTCGTCCCAATCCGATATTTGAGTAAAAATTTATTACCAAAATACCCAAGGGTATCCGAACGGGCTTGACCGAGAGTCTGGACGGTCAACTGCAATCGCCTTTCAAAATAGCGCTGAAAGCTTCCATAACAAGGCCGCTTCTGGATGGTGTTGCCCTAGCATCCGGACGGTTGCACTTTGGCTGCTCGTAATTACCATAGTAAGGCTTTGAGCATCCGAAACCTGAAGGATGACGTCCAAACGGCTAAACTAGTGCACACAATTTCCATATATGAAGCTTGATCGTCCGGACCATGAAGGCTGGCGTCTGGACGGGATCACACATCGTCCTGACGGTAGCTGCCGTCTTCCCATAACCCTGTCTTGAGGTAGAAACCCTAATGCTTGTCAAACACTGAATGGCGTCCGGACGGTATAACCACGTCGTCCGGGCGGATGTGTTGGAACACTAGGTTCTTCTCGAACTCTGAAGAGCATCCGGACGATTTGCCATTATGTCCGGATGGATGCAATCTTGAACTGTTCGAAGCTTCTAGACATTGAGGAAGGTCCAGATGGGAATCCACGTCGTCCGGACAGATGATACTTTAACAGATGAGTGTCCGGACGAAATATCACGTCGTCCGAACGGATGTTGCTGACTGATGAGCGTCCAGATGGAATACCACGTCTTACGGACGGTTGACAGAGGACCGAAATAAGCTTCTTTGAAAACTTCACAGAATCTTCTTGAAGAATATAGCTGAAGAGTAGACTCTGGATAAAGCAGCATCCCTGTGAAAGCAGCAACAATACATAGAAGTGATTTTGTCCAACAGAATGCAGCCAACACAAAAACTAACACTCATCAGTTAGCAACATCCGTCTGGATGACGAGACCTTTCTGTCTGGATGCCTCTCAGTATCTTACAAATAAACATTGACGATGTCCGGACGTCAGAGCCACACAGTCCGGACACTCGGTCAATCAGTATTCTACAAGAAGTCTATTCTCAGAAATCGACATTGATTGGAAAGTTTTAGTATTCCGTCCGTACGACTCAGCGTCATGTCCGGATGATGTTCATTCTGCAAGCCGTCCGGACGACTCAGCAACACGTCCGGACGATGTACAGTAATTCAGATAACTCCAGAATTCCGTTCGAACGCAGAAAGGATTTATGTTTGTATTTTGGCCTCATTCTGTGTTTGGACAAAATCACTTATGTGTAAAGATGCTGTAAACAGGGATTCCACTTGTCAGAACATTTTCAGAAGACTCTGCACTGCGAAAAAGAGAGAAGATTTCAGTTTCCCTGTCAGCCGTCCAAACAATGTATCATCCCGTCCGGACGCCCATCTGTCCACTGTTCCATCCGTTCGGACGACGTGTTCATCCCGACCGGACGCTAGACAGACCAACATCATCCGTCCAGACGGCGTATCTTTTCTGTCCAGACCCTACACTGTATCGAGAAGCTTCTGTTCCAGCTTGCATTCGTCCGGACGCCTATCAGTACTCGAACAGTCTCAAATTCTTTCCAATTTCCAATAAAAGGAAGATCGATCAACCGTCCGGACGATGTGGTATCCCGTCTGGACGCGCGTCTCCTTAAGGCAAGAATCCCAATTGAAATGTCACCGTCCGGACGTCAGTCAGCCTTGGCCCAGACGCGTGCTCATCAGTTAAGGAAATTGCCGATTTGACTTCAACCGTCCAGATGTCTACCTCTCTTGGTCCGGATGCGCACATAGCAGATATGGAAATTGCGTGTTGAAGAATTGCCGTCCAGACGTTCATCCCCCTTGGTTCGAACGCGCTAAGCCTTATATGGAAATTACTTGTAGCGGATGTGCGACCGTCCGGACGTCAATGTCTCACCGTCAGGACGCAGGTCTTAAATAGGAAAGATTTTCAGCGAAATTTTCAGAAAATCCTGTCGCACAGTTGTCCATCCGGACGACCCAAGTTCACTGTCCGGACGGCGTCCGAACATATTACAGCAGTCGCCCATTCTGCAGCTCAGCCTATAAATAGAGGCCCCTGGGCATTGAGAACTGCAAGAATTCGGTATTGAATTCCACAAAAGCTCAGAGAAGTTCAAGATCCCTCTGAAGCAGTTTCAAGTGTGCTGCGCTACAACTGAAGTCTATCTTAGAGGTCGGCTCTAAGGTTAGGAATTCCATTGAAGACCCCTTCAGGTAGGAGACCTGGTTGGGAAGCGTTCATGTTGGGTTACACGTAAGAGAGCAAGGTACGACACTGCATCAGGGTTATGTGAGTGTTGCTGCTTTGTATCTAGCTTTGTCTTCTGAATAGTGGATATCCTGGGTTTGGCTGCTCCGGAGTGGTTTTTCTCTTAACTAAGTTTCCACTTCGTCAACAAAAACTATGTGTCTTTTATTTTCCGCTGTGCTTGATTTTTGTTGACACCTGTTGCACACACTTTCTTTTAGAAGTCAATTTCAATTTTCAATTTCAGTGAAGACCGTCCGGACGCTCGGGCAAGCCGTCTGGACGCACACCTGATAAGGATAAGATATGTGCTATTTCTGAAGGATATCGCAAAATCCCGTCCGGACTGGGCAAACTTTCGTCCGAACGGGGCAAACTTCCGTCTGGACGGTCGACAATCAGAGTCTGTTTCTCAGCAGATTTAAGGTCTCTTGAAGCCTATAAATAGGGGGCTCTAGGTCTGTAGTTTTGTACAGAATTCAGTGGTGAATTCCATAGTGCTTTGAGAGGGTGTTTAAGGAGAATCGAAGATCCGCTAGCTCTCAAGCCGTTGCCGGTGTGTGCTCGTTATTTGTGTGAAGTCTATCTTAAGGGTCGGCCCTAAGGTAAAGGAATCCATCAAAAACCCCTTCAGGTGGAAGATCTGGTTGGGAAGCGTTCATGTTGGGTTACACGTCAAAGTTAAAGGTATGACTACTACATAGAGTTATGTGAGTACGAGTGTCTTGTAACTAGCTTTGTTTTTGGATAGTGGATTTCCTGGGTTTGGCTGCCCCAGAGTGGTTTTTTCTCTTCATAGAGTTTCCACTTCGTAACAAATATCTTGTCTTATTTAAATTTCGCATTTAAGATATTTGTTTGCACACAAACACACACACTTGGTTTAAATTAAAAGTCAATAAATTATTTTCAAAGGATTTAATGTTATGTTTGAAAATGTTATGAAGAGCATATGATGTTAAATGATGCATAAGTGTGTGAAAGCATGTGCATGATGATTATATAGTATGAAAGCATGAGCATGGAATGAAATCATGAACTCTGAACTTAAGACCAGTTTGGTTAAAGTCCATCCGGCACTCAAGTGTAAGATTGGTTGGGTTAAAGTCACTTCAACATCACAACGAAAACAAATCAACTTAAGACCGGTTTAATTGAAGTCCCTTCGGCACTTATGTGTAAGACCAATACTAGTCGGGTTAAAGTCCATTCGGCATCAAACACAAAACAAGGAAAATAGATGAAAGGCAAGCATGACATGAAGATGATGTGTGACATATTTTATGATGGATTTCATGCTAGGTGTATCAGTATGTATATGAGTTTGAATGGAACAGAACATGTGTATACCATTACAACTAGATTGCATAGATTGATTTATGTAATATTTCGTACTAGACGTATTAATATGCCTATGAGTTTGAATTGAACAGAACATATGTATATTATTATTCAGCTAGATTGCATATGACTTTTTTATGTCATATTATGCTTGGATGTACTTGTATACTTGCCTTCCACAAAGGTTTGGAAGACTTGTATATGAGTATAGCTGAGATATGATGTTCAATTGTTTTCATGTGATATTATGCTTGGACATACCCGTACACTTGCCTTCCACAAAGGTTTGGAAGACTTGTATGTGAGTATAGCTGAGATATAATGTCAATCATTTCATGTGATATTATGCTTGGATGTACTGTATACTTGCCTTCCACAAAGGTATGGGGGACTTGAATGTGAGTATAGCTAAGATATGATGTCAATTGATTTCATGCTTAAATGTACTTAAATACAAGTATTTCACAAAGTTTTGAAATGCCTGTATATGAGTACAGTTGAGCTGTGAAATATTTGTATTTCACAAAGTTTTCCGAAGGTTGGGTAAGCTTGTATACGAGTATAGCTGAATTAGATGATATATATATATATATAAAGAGAGACAGAGACAGAGAGAGAGAGAGAGAGAGAGAGAGAGAGAGAGAGAGAGAAAGAAAGAGTATATTGTAAATGAGTTTACATATATGCGCTTACAAGCGGGAGATTGGAACACGTATATATATTCACAGGTATGTAGTATGATTTTACTTGTTTATAAAACGCCAATGTTTACCTTATAAGTGAAGTATTATACCAGTGATAGCTGTTATTATAAACGTATGGTAGAAAGAAAGAAATGTTGACGCATTACGAAAACTTAGTGAATTTTATACTGCTGGTACCGTGGACTCATTATTGCACCTATGCGGATGTGGCTAACACCACAATCGTGTAGATGTTGTTTATGTTGCAGGTTTAGGCACCATGTGTGATAGATTGTGTGCGAACTTAGAAGTCATCGAAGGGATTCCTTCATGATGCTGTTTGGTGAGACACTAACTTGACCTAAGTCAGTCTCTTTTTATATTGTTTTGACTTGTACATTATGGTTGTAATTTGAGATGTAATGATATTGAGTAATGATTATAGAAGCTCTGATTAGTTTATTGGAAATGTTTATGTGGTCAATTCAAAGACAAAAATTATTACAGCTTTTCTGTTGTGGTGACTGAGATTAAGGATTTAGAAGTAGCTTCTCATGGATTATTGTGTCAATTCTCCATTTCACCCTTGAATTTAGACCATGACGTTATACCGGTGTTGTATTACTAGTCTTTTGGGATAGTGCCAATCCAACTGGGAATGGGTTAATATCTTGGGTAGACCATATGGAGTTAAACTATGACATGATTCTATTATTACAGCATATATTATATCTGTACTATATCTATGATGACATTATCCAATGATGAACTGTAATCTTGCATTGCTACATGTGATTTATAAATAAATCAATTCACTACATGATAGCCTATCACCATGTGTATTATTACTTACTAAGTCATTGACTTACGCTTGTACCTTTTCCACTTATGAAAAATGTATTATTTTATAGTTGGGTTACCTTTAGATATTGGATTCAAGTTGGACCTCGTAGCAGTTGCAGTAGTTTGATGTAGTGATATTGTAATGCCCGAGTTAGATTAACTAATTGGTAGTTAACTTCATGATTCATTTCCAAGTCTTATTCTAAGAAGAACATGATCACATAGATCTCATCCTCTCTAAAAAGAGAGTCTACAGCAAAAAACT
Source organism: Alnus glutinosa (assembly GCF_958979055.1). Lineage (NCBI taxonomy): Eukaryota > Viridiplantae > Streptophyta > Magnoliopsida > Fagales > Betulaceae > Alnus > Alnus glutinosa. The sequence continues at coordinate 17,288,009 of NC_084894.1, read as the reverse complement.
TTCACTTAACATAAAGATAGCAATTAAAACCTATACAACAACCAGAGCAAATCTAAAGCATCAAACATAGATAGTCACCAAGTGTCAAGGTCAAAAGACCAGTCTCGAAATCACTTAAATTTTACAACCTAACACTAGAAGTCATGAAAACAACATCAAAAGAATCAAGGCCTAGTCTTTATAAGATAAAGCGCATAGATAGTCTCTATCATGCTATCTTGGATCTCCCCATCTGCGTCCCACATGGCCTTAGGCTGAACTGGGTCTAGTTCATGGAAAATAACATGAATCAAGTCCTCCAAGCGAACCATCTGTCTCTCTGGCATTAGCATCTAGGTAACTAGCTATAAAACAACATATATTTCATAGGTAAAAATAATACAATTGTAAGTCCACGACTTAGTGAGTAATAATACACATGTTGCACATGTTTTTGTGAACTCAGATATTCAAATGTAAGCCACACACATAAATGCACAATTACAATATTTCCTTTGACAAATGATCATGAATGTAATATAGATATAATATATGTTGTAACAAGAGTATCATGTCGTAGTTCAATTACATATGGTTTACCCAGGATTTTAACCCCTTCCCGGCAGGGTTGGCGTTGTTCTGAGGGGCTTGTAATACAATGTCAGTGCCTCACATATTGTACACTACCGTCCATCACTAGGAACTCGATCGAGTCTGACCTCGGGTGGCCCATGCCACTAGTGAAGTCCGTCTATAGTGACCATCACTCAAGCATGGTTGCACCGGTCACAAAAATCATTGGATCCAAGGCTAACTATACGGATAAACATTTGACCATAGAGAACAACTTATATAATAGTAAGCTCATGTCCGTTATCCAGCACGTACCAGTGTACCATGTCATACTATGCAATTTAATATTCACCGTCTTTTACATGCATACTTTTCATAACTCATCATTCTCGTTATCTCAACATTAATCACACATTTCGCAAAATAGAGTTTATAGTTAATAAAATATATTTCATGTGAGTTGTAAACAATGCATGTTTTGGTACACAAAACAATTCTGCTATGCAGGAAAAGTAATAACATGTATCCATGTGAGTTTTTACTCACCGGTATCGTAAGGCTCCTCTGAAAATTTCCCTTGAGGCTTCACAACCTCGAAATCTGAAAAAAAACTTATAATTGGTCCTAATCCTTAGCTAAACAACTTAAAACTTGTAAACAGGTTTTCTGCCCGATGGTCAAACGTTCAGACAAGAAGGTTCAAGTGTTCACTTTCATCTAATGCTGGGTCAAACGTTCAGTTTTGGGACAGAAACCTATTTCTGAACTTAAAGGCCATCAAACAACTTCTAAGCAACTCCTAAGGTCTTAATATGATTCCTAACAGAGTCCTAAGCCTCAATAACATCTTTATGCAGAACTTGGGACGTTAAACTATCAATAAGATACTAAACCAAAACTAAACCAACATTGAGGTCAAAACCTAAGCAAACATACATATCCTACCAAATATATAGCCAAAATAGATGGTATGTAGCACAACAACTAAACAAGAACAAACTAGGTTTGTGGAGGTTACCTTCTTAGGTATAAAAGATGTTAATAAAATATTGACTTCTAACAACCAATTGTGTGTGTTTGTGTGCAAACAAATATCTTAAATGCGGCATATAAATAAGACAAGATATTTGTTACGAAGTGGAAACTCTATGAAGAGAAAAATCACTCCGGGGCAGCCAAACCCAGGAAATCCACTATCCAAAATCAAAGCTAGTTACAAGACACTCGTACTCACATACCCTTATGCAGTAGTCATACCTCTAACTCTAACACGAAGCCCATCGTGAACGCTTCCCAACCAGATCTTCCACCTGAAAGGGTTTTTGATGGATTCCTTTACCTTAGGGCCGACCCCTAAGATAGACTTCACAGGAATAGTTGAGCACACATTGGCAACGGCTTGAGACCTAGCGGATCTTCAATTCTCCCTAAACACCCTCTCAAAGCTATATGGAATTCACTGTTGAATTCTGTACAAAATACAAGCCTAGGGCCCTCTATTTATAGATTTACAAGAAACCTAAAATTGCTGAGATTTGGGCTCTGGCTGTCAAGCGTCCGGACAGAAGTTAGCCACGTCCGGACGGTTTTCTGCTATATCCTTTCAGAAACAGGGTAATCCTATCTTTATCATGTTCACGTCCGGACGGCTTGACGGAGCATCTAGACGGTCTTCGCTAAAATCCTTTCAGCGTTCGAACGAAACTCTGTAATACTCTAAAATACTGGGCATCATCCAGACGGCTTGCAGAGAATTCCTATTTAGTGTCGACTTCTGAAATCCAACTCCGTGTTGAACCATGATTGACCTAGAGTCCGGACGGTGTTGTTCTGACGTCCGGGCGTCTTCATCGTTATCTGTAGACACTGCGGGGCATCCAGACACCTTCAAAGGCTCGTCCGGATGGTGGCACAGGAACTGGCTGCTTTGTCTTGGATTTTACAAGGACTCTTCATGGACATCTTCTAGAAAGCTTGTGATCAGTTACTTTCTTTGATTTGATCATTGTCCGAATACATGAAGATTCTGAATTGAAAACCGACCATCCTGTTAAAATGCAAACATTACATAAAGTGTTTTTTGTTATCTAGTTTGAAAGTAACTAGATAGAAAAGCAGCCACTCGACGTGCTTTTACTATCGTCCCTATTTAACACCTGTAGAATTGCCTCAAGACAAACAAGAGGGAATATAGGGATAGAAAAGATGGTTCCATAACAACATGCAATGTTTTTATAAGATGATAAAAATATGTAATTGTACCTGTCATGCCCTAGGATTTTGGAACCAAAATCCTAGGCATGTGTGACCTCACCTACCAGGTATGTCTGCTCCCCCTCGAGGAGTAGGTGTCCTCATCTTTGTCCCGTCCTTCCTTCTTTAGTTGTAGTGTTAGAAATCTAACCAGATCTTGCATGAAAGAATTGGCAGAAGAATTTCCTTCAAAACAAACTTTGCTTTCTGCAGTCTTCTATTTTTTCAAATATAGCTTTTTGGGAACCCAAGTCTTTTTTGTTTTAATAGGCTTCTGCAACTGTTGATGCCTTGGAGCAGGATTTCTCGGAGATCTATGATGCCTGGGTGGCTTAGGTGGAGGACACTTATGTCTCATATGACTGCTAACTCCACATTGGTGACACATGGGAGTTTTAGAAGCCTGCCACTTGTTCTTCCTCTGAACTTGCTGATGTGGGTAGTTAGGTCTGATGTGCCCTGGCTCACCACAATGATGGCATGTGAGAGGCTTTCTTCTTATAGGAAGCTTGGCCAGAGGCTGAGGGATGACAGGCACTTCCCCATCCATAACAGTTTTCCCTTATCCATGATTGAGGGTGGAGATTCAGGAATAACTGGCTTTACGAAAATAGTCTTGGAGATAGAAGGAGTATCAGAAATAGAATGAGAAACATACCCGATTCTGGTCTTGTCAGTTGGACACTTCGAATGGAGAGCGTGTGAGTGAGCTTCTCGTCTGAGACTCTCTCTAGTTGCAACTATGTCTCCAAAAGTCTCTCTTCTAAATCATTGATCTTTATGAGCATAGAGGTCTTCTCAGACCTAAGGCTGTTGAGCTCTAGTACTTGCTGTTTGTATTTCTCCCTTAGCTTTAGGAATTCAACATATTGAAGTTGATAGGCTGACTGCATATCTTCTTTTTCACTATTCTCAGAATAGGAGTATTGAGAATCCTCCTTATCTTCATGTGGGGCCATGAAGGCCAGGAATTTTTCTTCTTCAGGAGTTTCTTCTTCCTTCTCAGACTCATTGCTGAGAGTTACATTAAAGGCTTTCCCTTTTTCTTTCTTCAGATTTGCACATTAATTCAGTCCTGATGTGCCCAAAGGTTGAACATTCGAAGCACTGGGGACCCCTCGAATCTTTCTTTTCTGCTTCTTCTGTATCAGCTGTGTAGGGAGCCTTTCTTAGTCTGTCAGAAAGCTTCTTTTTGAATTTATTACTTTTCAAGAATCGCTCAAATTTCTTGGCTAACATTGCCACTGCATCTTCATCAATATTAGAGTCTTCCTCATCTACTCTGGATTTCTTCTTAGATGCCTTAGATGCCTTGAGGGCAATTGTCTTTGCCTTTCTGACTGGAGGTAAGGAATATTCGTATGTTTGAAGAGATCCTACCAGTTCTTCAATCTTCGTCTCCTCCAGATCATTGCTTTCTTCTATAGTTGTCACCTTAATCCTGAAACTCTCAGGCAAAGATCTTACTATCTTTCGGATGAGTTTTACATCCAAGATTTGCTTCCCAAGACTCACCATCGACTTTCTTAGGTCACTAACCTTAGTGTAGAACTCTTCGAATGTCTCTTCTTCTAACATCTTGATTTCTTCAAATTTAGAAATCAACATTTGAAGTTTGGCAGATTTTACCAGTTTTGTGCCTTCATATGTTGTTTCTAGAATTTGCCATGCATCTTTAGCAATTTCAATATTTGAAATTCTTGCGAATTCAGATGGTGAAAATGCTTGACATAATGCATGGAGGGCTTTATCATTGGAAAGCCGTGCGCTTGTTTAAGTAATAGCAATTTCATCTGCTTCTTCTGGTTTAATCCAACCAGTTTCAACAATTTTCTAGACGTCAATAGATTTTAAAAAGAAGCGCATTCGGGCTTTCCAATAGCCATAGTTCATCCCATCAAAGGGCATAACTGAATTAAGATTTTGAAACAAAATAATCAGAAACAGAAGTCAAAAGGATACACTCAAGAAATAAATCTAAAACAGAGTGTACCAAGCTCTGATACCAATTGTTAATAAAATATTGACTTCTAAAAACCAAGCGTGTGTGTTTGTGTGCAAACAAATATCTTAAATGGGGAATATAAATAAGATAAGAGATTTGTTACGAAGTGGAAACTCTGTGAAGAGAAAAACCACTCCGGGATAGCCAAACCCAGGAAATCCACTATCTAAAAACAAAGCTAGTTACAAGACACTCATACTCACATACCCTTATGCAGTAGTCATACCTCTAACTCTAACAGGAAGCCCATCGTGAACGCTTCCCAACCAGATCTTCCACCTGAAAGAGTTTTTGATGAATTCCTTTACCTTAGGGCCGACCCCTAAGATAGACTTCACATGAACAGTTGAGCACACATTGGCAATGGCTTGAGAGCTAGCGGATCTTCAATTCTCCCTAAACATCCTCTCAAAGCACTATGGAATTCACTGTTCAATTCTGTACAAAATACAAGCCTAGGGCCCTCTATTTATAGGCTTACAAGAAACCTAAAACTGTTGAGATTCGGGCTCTGGCCGTCGAGCGTCCGGACGGAAGTTGGCCACGTCTGGACGGTTTTCTACGATATCCTTTCAAAAACAGCGTAATTCTATCTTTATCAGGTTCACGTCCGAATAGCTTGACCAAGCGTCCAGACGGTCTTCGCTAAAATCCTTTTCGCGTTCAAACGGAACTCTAGAATACTCTGAAATACTGGACATCATCCGGACGTGTTGCCACGTCTCCGGACGGCTTGCAGAGAATTCCCAAAAAGTGTCGACTTCTAAAATCCACCTCCGTATTGAACCATTTTTGACCTGGCGTCCGGACAGTGTTGCTCTGACGTCCGAACGTCTTCATCGTTATTTGTAAGACATTGCGGTAAGTCTGAACGCCTTCAAAGGCTAGTCCGGACAGTTGCATAGGAACCGGCTGTTTTGTCTTAGATTTTACAAGGACTCTTTATGGACATCTTCTAAAAGCTTATGATCAGTTACTTTCTTTGATTTGATCATTGTCTGAGTACTTGAAGATTCTGAATTGAAAACCGACCATCCTATTAAAATGCAACCATTACATAAAGTGTTTTTTGTTATCCAGAATGTAGCCAATTAAAATAATAACAAAAGAGATTCTTCCTTTTCCAAGAGACCTCACACACACACAAGGAATGAATTGAGCGAAAGGCATGAAAGTAGGCTTAACAGGCGTAAGGGTGGGTATTTGTTGAGCATTGAATATTGCATATTCAAGCCCCTTAACTCGCATATGTTAGGCCCTTAGTTTAGTTATGGTATGATGCCTTGCATTATTTTTATGTTAACAGCACTCTTAGGACCTAAAAGAAAAACAAAAGTACTTCTTTGGTTTTTAAGCTTCAAAAGCAGCAAAAGTGAAATACAATATTTTGCAAGGCAAAGGGCTCAAGCTTAGCACCCAACTTAATGAGCTCAAGCGCAATTTACACTGAGCTTGAGCGCACTTCAGGATAGGCTTGAGCACAGATCTAAATGGGATCGAGCACAGTCGCACCACAGACGGTGATAGCAAGGCAAAATCATAAAAGAAAAGAAGTTTTACTTCTCCTACTTGGACTAGAAGTCCTAGAAGACAACCAATTGGACTAGGGTTGCTATTGTACTCTATAAATAGACCTCTAATTTGTCCTTTAAGGGTATGCCACAATAGATAATAGAAATCAATAAAATTAGTGGCTAGTTTAAGGGAGAATAGTGAGTCAAAGTTCCAACAACTTCTTGGGATGGATTTCTCTCTAACAAAGACAATTTTCAGCAACTCCATGAGCAACTAATTCATCCATAGGGTACTGATGTAGCCCTTTCCAGGTAAGTTTGGTGTAAGTGTGTTTTTCTTTGGGAATTCTATGAACATGAATGATGGTTGTTTAATCTTGAGATTTTGCTTTAAATGTTTATATTCAATTTTAATAAACCTCTTATCTTGTCTTAGAAAGTTGTTTATTTCTATTGAACTCAACCTTCATATTTTCTGTGTTTGTATGAAGGATGATTTCACAAAGGTTTTTAATGGACACTAAATCAAGAGGTGTGATAGGCCATGCCGAGGAAGGATGAATTACTCTACACCCTAGTTAGTTTAATTTAGGTATAACAATTCAAGCCTTACCAAAAGATGAGTTATGCTTATCCTTTGATTACGTGTATGCTAATTAAGAAATTTGATAGTTCATACCTAAGGAAGACGGATCTTACCGCATCTTAGTGGTTAGGTGGACGATCGGTGCCAACCGATGATGGGCTATTCTTATTTCTTAATAAAAGAAATTTCTTAACAACATCGGTGGGTGCTTGACAAACACACACGAGTCATATCATTCATGTAAGTGAAATTCTCATGTTAAATGCAATTTATCATTATTATGAGGTTAGTGGTGAAGTCAATCCCCTATAACTTCTCCATGCTATCTTAATTTTATGTTTTTATTTAGTTTCAATTAAAAAAGCAAAATCAAATATCTTTTCTGAATTAGATTAGAGTTAATCTTAGTAACTTAACAACCAAACCATCAGTTCTTGAGATTCGACACCCTCACATAGACCCTATCATGCAAAGGTTCGTTCTTTTGCGAATGGTTTTATTTATTATTGACTCCACAACACATCAGTATTTATATATTTGGACTGGTTGAGGATAAAGATGAGCTCCTTTTTCACCTTTCTACTGAAAATCGCACGTTTGGACACTTTTGTCGAACGTTTGGCATACTATTTGTCCAAAGGTTTTAGGTTAGGTCAAACGTTTGATAGTCCTTGGTCAAACGTTTGGTGGTCCATGGTCGAACATTTAACATATTGTTTGTCACACCAAACGCATAGGATATACATTTGACATATGGTCACTACAGCATATGACAAATACTCAAACGTTTGGCATTAAGGTTGACTCAAAAATTCTGGCATTCTACTGCAAATGTTTGGTCAAGGACATAAGTCAAAATTAACAATCCTTAGCAATCCTTATCAATCCCTTTATCCATCCTAAAGCTAAGTTAACCCTATATTCTACTTGGGGTATTACATTCCTCCCTCCTTATAAAAATTTTGTCCTCTTTTTGAAATGGTAAAATCTTAGAGGAATAGAGATATTACCTTATAATCATGGCTCTGCATGGTTCATACTTAGTGAGTTCTCTTCAAACAAGTATGGATATCGGTTCTTCATGTCCTACTTTGCCTCCCATGATGCTTCCTCAAATCCATGGTTGCGCCATAGTACCTTGACAATCGGAATTGTCTTGGTACGCAATACTTGCTCCTTTCGGCCAAGAATTTGTATTGGTTTCTCCTCGAAAGTCAACTATTCTGCTATTCCCAGCATTTCGTACTCTACCACCAGATCGGGGTTATGTATACTTCCTTAGCATTGAAACATGGAAAACGTCGTGAGTCCCTGCTAGATCCGACAGTAAGACAACTAGGTAGGCTAGCTTCCCTACTCTCTGACTTATCACGAAGGGTCCAATAAAGTGAGAAATTAATTTCCCTTTCTTTCCAAACCTCATCATTTCCTTCATAGGAGATATCTTCAGAAACACTTGGTCTCCTACCACGAACTTGAGAAGTTGTCTATGGTTATCTGCATAGCTCTTTTGTTGGATATAGGCAGCTGCCATTTTGTGTCTAATAAGAGCTACCTTGTTAGGCGTATCTTGGATTATCTTGGGTCCCACTAGTTGTTGCTCCCCAACGTTGCTCCAATATAAGGGTGATTGACACCTTCATCCGTAAAGCACCTCATAGGGTGGCATTCCAATAGTTGTCTGGTAGTTGTTGTTTTAGAAAAATTCGATCAATGATAGGTACTAGATCCAACTACCCTTGAAATTTAAGACATATGCTTGCAGCATATCCTCCAAGATTTGATAAGTACACTCTGACTGACCATCCATTTGAGGATGAAATGCAGTACTGAATTTCAAGTCCGTCCCCATTTCTTTTGCCAAAACCTTGAAGTTGAAAATCGAAATGACTTCTAATATAAACAAGTGTGTGCAAAGATGTGTGCAACAAAATATCAACAAACAGAAATAAAGGAGACAGATATTTTGTTAACGAAGTAGAAACTCAGTCAAGAGAAAAACCACTCCAGGGCAGCCAAACCCAAGATATCCACTATTTAGAAGACAAGACTAGTTACAAAGTAGTAGTACTCACATACCCCTGATGCAGTGGTCGTACCTTGCACTCTAACATGTAACCCAACACGAAGGCCTCCCAACCAGATCTCCTACCTAAAGGGTTTTTCAATTGAATCCTTTACCTTAGGGCCAACCCATAAGATAGACTTCAGATCAGCGCAGCAACAGCACACACAACAATGGCTTAAGAGAGACTAACTCAGCACAATAACTCTCTAAAGTAACTCTCTAAGCACTCAGGAATTCAATATCGAACTCTTGCAGTTCTCAAGCCTAGGGACCTCTATTTATAGGCTGGAGGTTCAAATGAGTGTCTGGCTTGATAAACCTAGGCGCCGTCCGGACGGTAGACAAGAGGCGTCCGAACGGACAACTATGCAATCAGCTTCCCAAAATTTCACTGAAATTCTTTCCTGATTTGAGCCGCGTCCGGACAGTGTTGCCCTATCGTCCGGACGGTTGATCAGATGCACACAATTTCCATATAAGTAGCTCGCACGTCTGGACCATTGAATGATGTCGTCAGGAAGTCTGAATTTTGAATGCGCAACTTGCCTTATGGATGAGCACGTCCGGCCGGGAATCAACATCGTCTGGACGTTTGCAGCGATCTTCCCATATCTGTGTTTTGGAAAGAAATATTGTAGCTGGTCAAACACTGAGTGTCATTCGGACGTGCTGCTAAAACGTCCAAACGGATGCAAGCTAAAACGGTTCAAAGCTTCTTGACACAGAGGAAGGTCCAAACGGAAAGTTCTCATCGTCCAGTCGGATGATGCTTTGGACAATTGGGCAACCGAACGGTATATCACGTCATCCAGACGGCTGCAAGGGATCTAAATTGTCTGACTTGTAGATTGTGCAGAATCTTCTAGAAGACCTCTGAATAGTAAAATCCATGTTTAAATGTATCATTACAAGAAGTGATTTTGTCCAACAGAATGAAGCCAATTACAAACTAACAAACTCCCCCTTTGGCCATTCTGGGACAAAAATCACTTGACTGGTTAAAAATACAATCCCAGTCAAAAATTACTCTCCATTTTTGTCACAAAGGGACAAAGGGTAAAACAGCTTAATAAGAACTAAACACAAAAATTACCCCCCCTAAATGTCTCAGAAGGACAAGGGCAAACAGAGTAATAACATCCAAGAGTTTAACAAGTGTAGCAAATTATCAAAAAGATAACCAAAATATCTCAAAATACAACTAAGAATACTAAAATCAAGATGCATCCATAGGTATATCGTCCTCATCATCACTGCTGGACGGATGATGATGCCTAAGACACTCTTGGATGTCTAGCTAGCTCTGCTCTACTCGGAGGTTGATCGAGTGAACCTCATGCTGCAGAGAAGAAAGAGTTAGCCGCATAGTGCTCATGCCGCTCAATCTGTAGTGCAGCTAAAGCCTCCACAATCTGAGCATAGCTGGCATCCTGCTTTAGAGGAGCAGAGTCTGTGAAGAGGATGCCATGTCAAGAACTGCTACATGGATGGGAGGAGGCTGTGGAGCATCATCCATATCATCACGCCTTAGCTGGGAGTTAGACTTCATCAGTGTCTGCTTGCTGATGGGATCCTGAATCTTCATTTTCGGCTTTCTAGTGACACCAATGCCTAACTGTAAGATAATCTGAGTGAGCAGGCAACCATAAGGGAGACCAGAATTGCTCTCATCACCTCCAAAATGACTCCCAAAATATGCTTGCACAGGCAAAAGGGCAAGCGAACGCAGATGGCATATACGAACTGGGCCCTCTTCAAAATTAGATCACTGCGCCTCACAACGGGCCAGACATTGTGCTGGACAATCTTGGCAAGCATGCGATGTGGAGCAGTCAGGGAACCAATCCTAATGGAAGTAGCACGCTCCTCTCCCTGAGGAACAGCCTAAAAGAACTCTCTGAGATCATCTAGACACGGAGGCAAGACAACCTCATTGTACGGGCCGGCAGACTGCTGGAGCACAGGAACCCCAATGATCTGACTGATGATATGAGGATCAACCGTAATGACGTGACCATCCACAGAGGACTGAAGAACCAGCCCATGGTCATCATCTTGCACGACCTCAAGATTTGCATAAAACAACCTGACTAGCTTGGTAAGTACAACACAGGCGCAGTTGTGAAGGTATCCCCAATGGTAGGTCTAGATGATATCGTGAATGCTGTCTAGAGGTGCCACCATGATGTCTGCATGGACCACATTCTGTTCTGCAATGACCGTTCGGTTCATGATTTTGGCTCTCAGGGCTGCCATCTCTCCGTCTGTCCTCTATCGGACCCTACGTTGTGGACTACCAGTTAACATGTTTCTACAAAAATAATCAACCAAATTTGCCAAAAATAATCCAAAAAGATTAGATTCTTGTTAGTTCCAAAAGAAAATCTGGCATTATAACGGCAGTAAAATGGACTTCTCCAAAAATTACAAACAATAAATATCACAATACAGTCCATAATAATATCGAAACATATAATCCCAAGATAGCAGATATCATAAATATGCACTTTATTATCTCAAAAACATTACCCAAAGATAAAATATTCCAAGAGATAACAAAACACTAAAAGGAATAATAAGAGCCAAAAGAAATACCTGGAGAGGAGATGTAAGCACAAATGGACAAAGGAGGATGAGATAATGCAAAAACCTGTGAGAAAACATACTCAAAAGGGACAGAAGTGCAGAGAAATCAGGTGAAAACAAGAGAAGATGCGGCGGCTAGGGTTTGAGCATCGAATTATAACCTGTGGGGTCCCAGTCTGAACGGCTCACTAAGCCATCAGGACGCGCGTTGCCACATAAGCATACGACAGACCGCGCGCGTTTGAAGGTGTAACCTTACCGTCCGACCATCTGAGCCGCATCCGTCCGGCGCAAGGAGAGACCATTCGAACGCTTCACACTGAAAAGACAAAAACTGAGGGAAAATTTGTAGAAATTATTTTTCCTAAAGTCAGCTTCAGAACACGCATATATAATCAACTAATAAAGCAATCAAATAGCATCTCAAAAATATGTAAAGATATAAAAGAGAGTTCAAAGTTCAATTAGTACAAAGGTTTTCCTGTAGACAGAAAATTTAAATAGATTACTCAACTCATGCAATGCATGTGTGTGTGAAGACTTTTCCCTAAAGGTATGAATTTCACTGATATGACAAAAAGCAACCAAATTTTCAAGACAAGAGAGAAAATCAATGAAAGATCAGTCAAAGGTCAAATCTTATAAGGTACTAGGGCCTAGCCACCCTCATCTGATACATTCCCCCTAAGATGCAGCACCCAATTGTTTTACTTGTACCATGAAGGACAAGGTAAAATTTTACTTGCACCATGAAGGACAAGGTATATTGCTAATTCAGCACTCAAGCAGTGAATAAACGTGCATAGCACAGAATTCATAAGAATAACCGCTTGATTCTTTTGATGCTGCAACCTAGAGAGAGTGCCAGAATTTTTAGGTTCTAGGTTTAACTAGCATTTTGGTCAATTTGACCTTCTTATCAAAAACCTCTTCTCTTATTTAGAATTTCCATAAGCAAAAAGTCAGAGAAGGAAAGATGTACCTTTAGGGGAGTCTTGGATAGTGTACATTTTCATCGCATGAGGAAAGAAGCTATCCAATTTTTGCATATGCAGGAAAAACTTGGCAGATATAGTCATAAACTCTCAATCATATCTAAGCAAAGTAAATTAATGCAAAAAGAATTGAGTTATCAGTTAAAAACAGAAGCAATATCTAACATGCCAAGAAAAGAAAAAATTTCTTGCAATTTCTCCCAAAAAAATTTTTTTAAAAAAAAATGCTATATGGAAATAACATCATACAGCATGCAAGGCATGATCAAAGCTGTGTAGGCTCGATGTTGCCAATACATAAAAATAGTCGCCCAGCCAGCTTTGTTTGTCTTCCCTAGATAGTACCTACAATATTCTCTCAAGAGAAATAGGGGGAAAGAAATGGTTCCCAGATTGCATGGTAAGCACAAAATATAGCAAGTGAAAATCAAGCAATCAAACCTGATGCCTTAGGATTAGGAACCAAATCCTAGGCATGATTACCTTCACCAACTAGGTGAGTCTATTCCCCCTCATGGGGTGAATGTCTTCCTTCTTTCTGACCCAAGCCTGCCTACCTATGGGTGGTTGCTGATAGGACTTTATCTGTTGACCCAACCACTCCATCATGCTTTGCATCCAAATAGGTGGCTCCCTGTAGTATAGATCATTTTCCTCTTTTTGTGGCCTTTTAAAGTGCTTGGATTTGTTCTTGGATTTGCCACCATTATTGGGGGTACAAATCACTGCTGAGGAGCCTGGTACAGTGGAGCATGATACCATGAGGCTTGATGTTGAGGAGCCTGATGCCTGGACGCTTGCCTCCATGGAGCTTGATAATGATCTGATGCCATGGAGCCTGATACTGGGTCAGAGGTCTTGTGCCATAATTTGCTTGCATGGGCACTTCTTTCTTGACTTTTGCTTTCTGGGCTTTAAGGAGGGAGCACTGGGGTCGGACATGCCCACTTAACCTGCAGTGATGGCATATGAGAGATTTTCTTATGATTGGAGGCTTTTAAGTACCTAAAACATCTCCATAGATTTTGTCCTTCCCTTTTTCTTCAACAACTGGTAGAAGCTCTAGGACTGTAGGCTTAACAAAGACAGTCTTGGAAGTAGAAGGAATATCAAAAGCAGGAGCTACCTACCCGAGACCAGTCTTGTCTGTTGGGCTCTTCTGAATTGACAGCATGTGAGTCAGCTTTTCATCAGTGACTCTCTCTAATTGAAGCTGTGTCTCTAGTAGCTTCTCCTCTAGCTCCTGTATTTTGCGTAGCAATGAACTCTTTTCAGTCTGCAAACTATTGAGATCATGAATGTGCTGCTTGCGCCCTTCCCTCAGCTTTTCGAACTCCACATAGAGGGTTTTATAAGCCTCCTTGAGTTCTTCCCCATCATCACTGTGCTCTAAGTAAGAATCTTCTTCTTCTACATGCAGAGCCACAAAGGCTAGAAATTGCTCTTGCTCAGAAGCTTCTTCTTCTTCAGACTCATCACTGAGAGTTGCGTTATAAGCCTTCCCTTTACCTTACATGAGATTCCCACAATCCGCCCAGATATGCCTAAACCCTGAGCATTCAAAACATCTTGGGCCTCTAGGATCTTTCTTCTTGGCTTCCTTAGGTTTAGCTTCTCTGGGAACCTTCTTCATTTTTTTAGAAAACTTCTTTTTGAACTGCTCATTTCTCATTAATCTTCTAAAATTTTTGGCCAGCAAGGCCACAGCTTTTTCTTCATCCTCAGAGTCTTCTCCAGATTAGACTTCGACCTTCTTCTTGGAAGCTTTTAGAGCAATGGGTTTCAGCTTCTTAACTGGGGGCAAGGACAGCTCATAAGTTTGAAGAGATCCCACCAACTCTTCAATCTTCATTTCTTCCAGATCTTTGCTTTCTTCAATTGTAGTTACCTTGATCCTGAAACACTCAGGCAAAGATCTTAGATTTTTACGGATGAGTTTTACATCCGAGACGATTTTCCCAAGACTCACCATTTGGTTTCTTAGGTCGCTCATCTTGGAGTAAAACTCTCCAAATGTCTCATCCTCCAACATCTTAATTTCTTCAAATTTGGAAATCAACATTTGAAGTTTGGCAAATTTAACAAGATTGGTGCCTTCATATGTTGTTTCCAAAATTTGCCATGCTTCTTTAGCGGATTCACTATTTGAGATTCTTGCGAATTCAGATGGTGAAAGTGCTTGACAAAGAGCATGGAAGGCTTTATCATTGGAAAGTCACGTGTTTTTCTCAGTGAATAGTTCGAGAGTTGCATCAGCTGTCTTAGTCCAACCAGTTTCAACAATATTCCAACAGTCAATAGATTTTAAAAAGAACCGCATACGAGTTTTTCAATAGCCATAGTTCTTACCATCAAAGGCAGGAACAGTATTAAGACTTTGAGACATTTTATCAAATAGAAGTCAAAAAGAGTAACACTCAAGAATTGAATCTAAACAGAGCATACCAAGCTTTGATACCAATTGAAAATCAAAATGACTTCTAATATAAACAAGTGTGTGCAAAGATGTGTGCAACAAAATATCAACAAACAGAAATAAAGAAGAAAGATATTTCGTTAATGAAGTGGAAACTCAGTTAAGAGAAAAACCACTCCGGGGCAACCAAACCTAGGATATCCACTATTTAGAAGACGAGACTAGTTACAAAGTAGTAGCACTCACATACCCCTGATGCAGTGGTCGTACCTTGCACTCTAATGTGTAACCCAACACAAACGCCTCCCAACCAGGTCTCCTACCTGAAGGGGTCTTCAATAGAATCCTTTACCTTAGGGTCAACCCCTAAGATAGACTTTAGATCAGCGCAGCAACAGCACACACAACAATGGACGGTAGACAAGAGGCGTCCGGACGGACAACTGTACGATCGGCTTCCCAAAATTTCTCTGAAATTCTTTCTTGATTTGAGCCACGTCCTGACGGTGTTGCCCTGTCTTCTGAACGGTCGCACTTCAATTGCAAGCAATTTCCATATCAAGGCTTCGCTCTTCCGGACCAAGGGAATGGTCGTACGGACGGTTGAACAGATGCATGCAATTTCCATATAAGTAACTCGCGCATCCAGAACATTGAATGCTGTCGTCCGAACATCTGAATTTTGAATTCACAACTTGCCTTATGGATGAGCACGTCCGGGAGGGAATCCACATCGTCCGGACGTTTGCAGCAATCTTCCCATATCTGTGTTTTGGAAAGAAATCCTGTAGCTAGTCGAACACTAAGTGTCGTCCAGACATGCTGCTAAAACGTCCAGACGGATGCAAGCTGAAATAGGTCAAAGCTTCTTGACATAAAGGAAGGTCCGGGTGGAAAGTTCTCATCGTCCGGACGGATGATGCTTTGGATAGTTGGGCGTACGAACGGTATATCACGTCGTCCGGATGGCTGCAAGGGATCCGATTTGTCTGACTTGTAGATTGTACAGAATCTTCTAGAAGACCTTTGAATAGCAAAATCCTTGTTTAAATGCATCATTACAAGAAGTGATTTTGTCCAACAGAATGAAGCCAATTACAACTAACAGAAGTAAACTGTGAGTCTCGGTCTGAAATGATTGCTGAAGGGACTCCATGGAGTCTTACTATATTTTGTATATACAACTTTGCCAACTTATCCATTGGGGCCTTTACTTTTACGGGGATGAAATGGGTACTTTTCGTTAGTCGATCAACCACTAACCAAATGGAGTCTTCCCCAGTTGTTGTCCTTGAAAAACCCAATATGAAATCCATTGCAATTTCATTCCACTTCAACTTATGCACGAGTAGAGGTTTGAGCAATCCTGCGGGTCTCTAATGTTTCGTCTTAACTTGTTGACAAGTGGGGCACTGCTCGACATACTTGGCGATATCCCTCTTCATATTATTCCACTAGTAAGTTTCCTTCACATCCTTGTACATCTTGGTGCTCCTAGGATGTACGATATACAAGGATCGGTGAGCCTCACTGATGAGCATTGAATATTGCATATTTAAGCCCCTTAACTCGCATATGTTAGACCCTTAGTTTACTTATGTTATGATGATTTGCATTGTTTTTATGTTAACAGCATTCTAAAGGAAAAACACAAGTATTTCTTCAGTTTTTAAGCTTCAAAAGCAGCAAAAGCAAAATCCAGCATTTTTGCAAGGCAAAGGGCTCGAGCGCAGCTTACCTAGGCTCGAGCGCACTACGCAAAAACATCCTACTCTTGAGTGCACCTCAGGATTGGCTCGAGCACAATTGCGCTCAAGCACACATCCATAAGGGATTGAGCGCACTCAGTGATAAGCTCTGAATTTTACACATTCAAGCCCCTTAATTTGCATACGTTAATCCTTTATCCTTGTTACAATTTGATTTTTTATAGTGTTTTACAAGCTTTCAAGTTTCCCAAGAGAAGTACAACAAAACCTATCATTTTTGGGCCATTAAAGATAAATTGAGCATTTTGTTAAGTCATGTTGTCACTAGCAAAGGGTGAAAAGGAGCCTCACTAAATTCTCAAAATTGCCCATACAAATCAGTTATATCTGCGGATTAAATTATATTGATTCAGAAATAACGAGGAGGTGAGCCATAAATGTTTGGAAAGAACCAGATGTCTATTTTTTGCAGAATTTTACGGCTCATAAAAATAATTTTTCTAGAGAAAGTTATGGCAGTTTTAGTAGACAAAGGTGAGGTTGTGCATGATGTCAATGTGGCAAACTTGAAGGAGGTATTAAATTTTGATTTTTTGGGGATTTGCACGGCTGGAAAAGGAAGTTGAGGGCCTAAATAAGTCTAGGGAAAAATCAGAAAATAAAAAGAGGTGCAAGTTAAATTTCTAGGATTTTGTTGAGGGCTTTATAAATACATGTTTAAGAGACCTAAAGCACACACATGTTTTTTTTACTAGATTTTCTTCTAAGGTGGCCATCTTCAAACGTGGGAGCTCTTGTTCTCTGAGGATTTTCATCATAGAGGAGTTGTCTTTTCTTTCTTTTATCTTTTGTTTTGTGATGATGATATTTTTCATCAGAATTATGTGTAACTAAATATTTTAGTTAGGGCTCGATTGAAGCCCTAGTCATATTTTCTTAAGGATTTCAATTTGCTTTGTTACAAATTGTTTTTGTGATGCTTAATTGATTACTTCTAGGTTTTATTTCATTTTTCATATGGCTTATGTGTTATGCTTGATCATCATATACATGTGTTATATGGAGATTGTCATTTAGGTAAATTTAGATGATTGAGTCTTGTGCCTTTATTAAGTGACGAAAGAACCAATTATGAGTTATTGGGATTAATCAACATGAAAAACCAGAATAGATACCATGTACAAGGTTTCGTGTGTTTGTTTCCATTGTTTTATGATTTCTTGAAGTGCAACTTAGTAGATACCATGCTAAATACTTTGAGAATGAAAAGAGTTAGTAGACATCCATACCAAACTTGTTGCTTAGGAAAATCAATAGCTTAAAGAGTAGATGCCATGCCCTTAGGTTGACAAACATTAAGCATCTAAATCTAATTTGTAGCATTGTGCAAGTTGTTTGCTTAAAAGAAGATGATTAGTGGTGAATATCGAAGCCTTAACTTATTTTCTAATTATTTCAAGTCTAGTTTCACATCTATTTTATGATTTTCTTTCACTAGTGCAATCTTGAGTGTTTATTCAAATCTGTTATTTGTTTTGTTTCATTTAGATAGAAGATTTAGGAAATTATCTTTAAACACAATTAATCCAATCCTCATGGGAATGATCTCGTATTTGCTGGCTATACTATTTGTTTGATTTTATGCACTTGCGAGTCAAAAAATACATTTAGAAGCTTATTATTTAGGTTGATATTTGTATAACAAGTTTTTGGCGTTGTTGCCAGGGATTTTGCTGAATTGTGTTTAATTTTCATATAAAAATAAAAATAAAAATAAAAAATAAAAAATAAAAAATTGGTGTAGAAGGTGTTGATCTACAATACGAAATTAAGACTCTTCCCTGGTAAGCTCAACTCTAGGTGGTATGGTCCTTATGTTGTCACCAACTTTTTCCCTCATGGAGCGTTAGAGGTTCGTAGCACAGAGAAATATTAGACATTCAAGGTGGATGGACATAGAGTGAAGCCTTATCTTGAGATGAACTTTGAGCCTAGAGATGAGGATGTGATTCTCCAATCTGTCCAATACATGGCATGAGACTCACACGGTCTGGCTGAAGACTATAAACTTAGCACTTCTTGGGAGGTAACCCAATTTACGTGTTCTTGATTGTTTTGTTTCAGACTCCATCCTTCTTAATAAAAATTAAAATTAAAATTAAAACAAAAACTTTTTGTGTTTCATTTTTGTTTTTGTTCCTTGCCATCTTGTACACATTGATGCTTGGTCTTTTGAGCTTTGATTTTTAAGGACAGATGTTTTCTGGGGAGCTCTACCCTTTGCCACATTTCTTTCTCCTCTCGGTATTGTATCTCTTAATACACATTGGGGACAATTTGTGATTTAAGTTTGGGGGTGTAGGAAAATATTTGTATGTCCTTATGCGAGCATTGTGCACCTATTTGATCACTCAAATAGTGTAATCTATAAGAATTTGGTTAAACTAAAACTATGATTTTATTTCATTGGCGAGCTTAAATTTTTGAACACATGATCAATTCAATAGAAAAAATGAGTCTGGTTACTTACTTTTGGCTTTGGACACTTCACAAGTTTAACCTTGATATCACCACGAACACATTAGCACATGATCTGTGGGGTATGAAATGAAAAACTAATGATGCCTATTTTCAAAATCTTGAGTTCGATCACTTTATTAGATGAATGACTTTGGCATGAGTTATTAGCAATGAATAATGGCATGATGAACAATGATGAATAATAACTTTTCTAAGTTGTTTACTGAGTAACCGAGCCTCTTGCCACCAAGCAATGAGCATTTGCGTCAAAAGGCAAACGGTTTGGATTGGTTAATGACATGACTAGTTTAGCTTTGTAGCCTTTTTGGCTCGAGTTAGTAAGCCTTAGGACACTTTACACCTAGTGCCCTAAAGTCATCTGGGTTGGGAGTCTTTGGCCTAACACTCGATAGTCGATACATGGGTCAATTAGAAAGCTTAAGGGAGCTAAGCATTGCACAGCCTGTGTTTCAAAAATAAATAAATAATAAATAAATAAAAGTAAGGAAGTCATCATGTCTGCTGTGATATTGCCTTGGTCATTTATTTGATGGAGATTCCATTGAATTTTGAGACAATGATATCTGCATATTAGGATTGAGTTGAAACCCCACGATTATGTGATAATTCACTTTATACTAGCTCATCTTGTAAAGTCTTTGCTAGCCAGCTGTGAGTGATTGGACTTTGAATTCTTTTAGACGTCTTGAAAATGGAGTTTGTCAATTTAAGCTTGTTAATGAATGAAAAACATTGTTGATGTGATTCCTTATTCTTCTTGATAACATATTTGTGACATAAATGTTTGTGGGTAGCATTTCTATTAAACCCTCACAAGATTTCACTCGTCTTCTAAAGATGTCTAGGGGTTTAAAAGGCTTGTTGCATACGCTAAGCATAGGCAATGCACTCCAAAGACCAAGTGTGTGAGAACCAACACCAACTTTAGGTACTAAATGCCCAAGTGACTCTCCACACATACACCCCAAAAAAATTAAAAAATGAAGTAAGATGCATGAATATGTGAATCAAGCACAAAAACATTAATGCAATATATCTATAAGGCCACAAACTATTGAATTACATGTGTTTTAAAAATCAACACAAACCAACACACCAACATGCTTGTTTATTTCACACAAATGACCATGTCATGCAAACACATATGCTTATTTCTTCAACCACATAATTTATTGAACAAAAATCCACAAGAATTAAATATTTGTGAAACTTTTGATTTGGAAATATCCTCAACTCAATGCACTAACTCATTCATAATGCATAATCAACCCATGTGACAGTGAATCGGAAAATATTTGAAGATACATTCAGTTAAATAACTCATGTGACATTCCAACAACTACTTCATGTGCAAACCATCACTCACCAAAGCATGAACATGGAAGAATGAATATGACCTTCGTAAATACATGCTTCAAAACCATCAAACATCATGCAAACTTATCCTCAGCTCAAAAATCATGAGATATTCAACAAGAAAAAAACCCCAAATCCAAACTCCACTGCATATGAAAAAAGCAACAAATCAAAATCACAAATCAATTACAACCGTTCTTTCTCTCTTGAGCTCTCTTTTTTCTCTCCCAGGAAAGAATATCCTAGACAGTCTTACTGTTTATCTTCTTAAGTGTTTTCTTTTTCTTTTTCTTTTTCTTTTTCTTTTTATAGTAGTTATGTCGTCTCAAGAAGCTTTACAAGCTTTAATTGATGGTACAGAGGCTCTTGGATTTGATCATCCAATGTTGGAAACTATTGAAGAACCCCCTTCAAATCAAGAAGCTTTTGCACTCATTGGGAGACTTCTTTCGTTGAAGCCTGTGACTACTCAAACAGTTAGAGCAACCCTGGCAGTTGTTTCGAGTTTTGCAACTCCTATAGCTGTGGAAACTCTTGCTCTTAACAAATTTCTTTTGGGTATTTCTCATGAAGACCAGCTGGATCATATCCTTCGTCATGGCCCATGGAATATATGAGGGTCTCTACTCTTGCTTCAACAAGGTCTCCGGCTCTTGCACTTGCTGAAGTTGAATTAACTAGTGTCCGTTTTGGGTGCAAGTCCATGGCCTTCCTCACCAGAATATGACTATAAGGAATGCAATTATGATTGGGAAAGGCCTGGGCTCGTTGCTGGAAGTGGAAAAGTTTGGAAACTCTAGGTCTAATCTGCAAGCAGTTTCTTCAATTTAGGGTTGAAATCAACATTGCTCGGCCACTAAACCCTGGTTTTAATCTCCCTCGTTCAAGCATGGAGCCTTTGTGGATTAGTTTTCATTATGAGAGGCTTGGGGATTATTGTACAATCTGTGGTTTGATACGGCACAAGCATCTCAACTATCCCAAACCTCCACAGTTTTTGCCTCATGTCATTTATAATATTCCTCTCCAAGCAGCTGCTTCTCCAGGTCCAAGACATGTTTTTGCTCGAGAGGAATCAGATTCTGGTATGTCTTTTGATGGCCCGGCTCTTTCTCATTCAAAGGTGACCTCTGGTTCCTCGCATGGTGGTGAATCATCCCACATGCAACTCGTGCCTCAGTTCAGTCAAAAGGATATGGTATGCCATGTGTCAACTCCCCCAGACTTGTCCTTTGATCGAGCATCGAGTGCACTCGAGTGGAGGAGACAATATTGCGTCATAAGGATCTACGAATATCACAGCCTGCCATGTATGCTAGTTCCAGAAATGTCCAGGCGGCTCAAGACAAGGGTAAGACGCCTATTGTTTATACACATAAGCCAAAAAATCTACCGACTTTAATTGCATCTGATACGTTTTGTGCTAATATTTATAGTTCTATCTGTTCAATTATGGATTCCACTATTACAAAGATTCAAGAAATATTAGAAAGCCCAGTGTTAACCCAACCGGCCCAATTCACTGATTTCCTATCCTCTTGGGCCCATCCTAAACCCAACCCATCAAATGAAAAAATTTCAACACCTCAGCCATTTCAACTTTATCCTCCTTGCAGCCCATTAAGTTACCACCTGATAATCCAGCCCATACCTTTTGAAAAATTGAAATGACTTCTAAAAGTAAAGTGTGTGCATAAGTGTCAACAAAAATTAAAGCACAGCGGAAAGTAAATGACACAAAGATTTTTGTTGACGAAGTGGAAACTCGGTTAAAAGAAAAACCACTCCGGGGCAGCCAAACCCAGGAATTCCACTATTCAGAAGACAAAGTTAGATACAAGATAGTAACACTCACATGTACCGATGCAGTGGTCGTACCTTGATCTCTGACGTGTAACCCAACACGAACGCTTCCCAACCAAGTTCACCTACCTGAAGGGGTCTTCAATGGAACTCCTTACCTTAGAGTCGACCTCTAAGATAGACTTCGATTTATAGCGCAGCACACTTTAAAAAACGGCTCTAGAGGAAATATCACGTCTCTAAGCTCTAATGGAATTCACACCGAATTCTTGCAGCTCTAAGTGCCCAAGGACCCCTATTTATAGTCTGGGGGTCAGAATGAGTGTCAAGCAAAATTTGCCTTGGAGCCGTCCGAACGGTGGACCATGGACGTCCGGACGGACAACTGTGCGACAGGATTTTTCTGAAAATTCCGCGGAGAAATCTTTCCTGTATAAGAACATCGTCCGGACGGGATGGCTCAATCGTCCGGACGGTCGCACATCCGCCACAAGTTATTTCCATATCAGGCTTCGCACGTCCGGACCATGAGGCAGGAGCGTCCGGACGGCTAAACTTCAACACGCAATTTCCATATCTGATGCGTGTGCGTTCGGACCATGAGGGGGAGACGTCCGAACGGTTGAAGTCGAATCGTCAGTTACCATATATGATGCACCAACGTCCGGACCACAGCTGTCAGGCATTCGGTCGGTCAAATTCAAACTGCGATTCTTGCCTTATGGACACATGCGTCCGGACGGGATACCACATCGTCCGGACGGTTGATTGATCTTCCCTTTCTTGAATTTCAAAAGAATCAGTGAACCATTCGAGAACTGATAGGCGTCCGAACGTGCTGCTGAGACGTCCAAACGGATCAAGCTGGAACAGAAACTTCTCGATACAGTGAAGTGTCCGTACGGAAGAAGCACGTCGTCCGGATGGATGATGCTAGACTGTCTGGCGTCCGGACGGGATGACACATCGTCCGGACGGCTGACAGGGAACTTGAATTTTCTTCTAATCTTGACATCACTCTAAAAGTGGAATCCCTGTTTACAGCATCTTTACACATAAGTGATTTTGTCCAAACACAGAATAAGGCCAAAATACTAACACCGTTTTCAATTCACACCTTCCTATCACTGAGCCCAACCCAATCCACATAAATGTCCAACCTTTTCATCCTATCCTTCACTCGTGATGAGTGCCAAATATTGCATATGTGGACCCCTTAATTTGCATTTACTAAACCTTTAGTTTTGTTATTTTCTAATATTTTTGGTTAGTTTTGGTATTTTAGTATTTTGCAGGTCATTGAGAGAAAACAATAGCTTTATGGTGAAAGAAAGCATACTTTGAGAAGACCTAGATAATGTGGTTATGTTCAACCAAATCAAGGAGAGGACTAAATCGGAATTTCTCTAATTGGAGTCAAAATCGGATTAGAATTCAGATTCTGCACATGTCACATTATTTTAGCCATAACTTTCAGCTCAAGTATCTGATTAAGGTGAATCAAGTGGCGTTGGAAAGCTAACTCAATTTTATACAAATCCTTATGAAATAGTATTTTCCTAATTCGGACGTCTGCTATGCCAAAAGTTCCCCTCAATAAAAGGCCGCAAATCTGGACGGATTTGGAGTCCTTTTCCTTCTTGGATTGTGTTTTGAGTCTCCTACTCAAACTAGGAGATTAACCTCTGATTTTTCTAGGAATTCTAGGGCTTCTAAGATTTGTTTCCTCCCTATAAATAGACCTCTAAGGCTCAAGAAAAAGAGGGGAAGCTAGAGACCACATATATTCTTCTCTTTTTAGTTTAGTTTTTCTTTAGTTTAGAATTTATTTTTCATAGTCACGTGTAGATAATTTTTCAACTAAGATTGAGGATGAAGCCTCACCATTGAAGAGCAACAATATTTTCATGTAAGTTTATACTATCCGATTTTATTTGGTTTAATTTTTCCAATGTTTTACTTCTTTTCAATTTGTGGAATGATTCTTGGATATCTATTGTGATTTACGGATACATGTGATGATTTGAGATAATTTCATTGAATTGATTGCTTGGGTTTTTATTTATCAAAACGTTGGATATTCATTGTGTTTCGTTCTACGGATACATTTGATGATTTGGTTTAAACCGGATATCTTTTGTGATTTGTGCAAAGAACGGATTCATTGAATGATTTAATGAATTTTATGAAGCATAGTAAAACATACATAAGATTTGTATGGTGAGAACTTCGGATGTGTATTGATGAACATGAGAATATGTTGCTATGATTTGGTGGGTGTGGATTCCAAAACCTTAGTACCTTTTCTTTTGTTTTATTTTACTTTATTTAGTTTGTTTTCTTTTTATCAAAAATCAAACCTTTTTTGGAAATAGGTTAAGATTCAATTAGTTTAGAAACAAAATTGTTCTTCAAA
Organism: Alnus glutinosa; assembly: GCF_958979055.1. Taxonomy (NCBI): domain Eukaryota; kingdom Viridiplantae; phylum Streptophyta; class Magnoliopsida; order Fagales; family Betulaceae; genus Alnus; species Alnus glutinosa. Next base: position 17,263,209 of record NC_084894.1, on the reverse strand, counting down.
AACAGAATTCCCTGTGGGATCGACCTCGCACTTGCAAAACCCTTTATTGCAAACAATTCGTGCACTTGCGAGTACATTTAAAATTTACATCAACTCGACTGAAACCTCTAATCAGTTTCAAATAATGACTACTTCCATTAAAACATCTTCACTCAAATCACCTGCTAAGTTGACCCATTTCATCCTTACTACACTCAGAGTGTCAATCTGACCTCACCACCTTCCCCGACTTTCACATCTCCTCTCCCACCTACACCTTCTCCCCCCCACTTCACCGGATACACCTTATCATGTCAACTCTTTGAAGTGTGCTTTGCCACAGATTGAGGATTTGCCTATTGCTGCCATGAAAAAACAAAAAGTCATTAAATATTCCAATACCAACTTATCTGGAAATTCTGGAATGGAACTAACAGCAGCAGCTTTATCTCTTACTTCCTTCAAATATGCAGTTCCTACTGATACTTCGGTGCCAATTTCATTAGGACAGGAATTGGTTCCTGGATTTTCTGATGGTTATATTCCTCCGTCTGTTATTGTGCCTCATTATGCAACAACTCTTCCAACAGTTAGTACTATCCACTCTCCATATAAAGACTCTTCCATTAGAGTTGATTTAAATGCTATTACACTACCCACCCAAAGGTTTTTCAGAGCTATCCGTGGAATTCGTAATTTTAATTCCACTGTCTATGATAAGAATGCTGATGTTGAATTGGATGAGCAAGTTTTCATTCAAGCTGAAGAAAAGGGGGAGGACTAAGCAAATCTTCCTCCCCATCCATGAAACTCTTGGCTTGGAATTGCAGAGGGTTGACTCGTGCCTCTACAATCCGAAGCCTAAGAGTTAAGGATAAGAAGTATTCACCTGATGTTATATATTTATCAAAAACTAAAGCTTCCCCTACTGCTGCATGTATAATTATGAATAATCTTGGTTTCTTTTTTATGGCCCATGTTCCTCCTGTTGGTACTAAATGAGGACTTTTGTTAGCATCGCGTCTTGGTGTAGAACTCAAGTGTTGTATTACTAATGTGAATACTATATCTGCTTGGTGTTACTTTGATCCTGTAAATAATCCTTGGATGCTTACTGAAAATGGAAATTGACTTCTAAAATAAACAGCAAGTGTGTGCACAAAGTGTTAACAAAAATAATAATGCGGAAATTAAATGACATAGAGATTTTTGTTGAAGAAGTGGAAACTCAATTAAGAGAAAAACCACTCCGGGGCAGCCAAACCCAGGATATCTACTATTCAGAAGACAAAGCTATATACAAGATAGTAACACTCACATATACCGGATGCAGTGGTCGTACCATGCTCTCTAACGTGTAACCCAACACGAACGCTTCCTAACCAGGTCTCCTACCTGAAGGAATCTTCAATGGAATCCTTTATCTTAGGGCCGACCCATAAGATAGACTTCAGATGTAGTGTAGCAACAGCACACTTGCAATGGCTTCAGAGGAAAAATAACTTCTCTGAGCACTTGTGGAATTCAATACCGAATTCTTGCAGTTCTCAATGCCCATGGGCCTCTATTTATAGGCTGAGGAATAGAATGGGAGACTGCAGTGATATATGCGGGTGCCGTCCAGACGGAGGACAAGGGACGTCCGCACGGACAACTGTGCGACAGATTGTTCTGAAAATTTCGCTGAGAAATCTTTCCTGTTTAAGAGCCGCGTCCGGACGGTAAGACACTGTCATCCGGACGGTCGCACGTCCGCTGCAAGTAATTTCCATAAAAGGCTTCGCGCGTACGGACCATGGGGGATGAGCGTCCAGACGGTTGAACTTCAACAAGCAATTTCCATATCTGCTATGCGCGCATCCGGACCATGATTGGCAGTCGTCCGGATGGTTGAAGTCGAATCGGCAATTTCCTTAACTGTTGAACGAGCATCCGGACCTAGGCTGACAGTCGTCCAGACGGATATTTGAATTGCGATTCTTTCCTTACGTATGAGCCCGTCCGGACGGAAATCCACGTCGCCCAGACAGTTGAAGCAATCTTCCCTTAAATGGAACTTGGAAAGAATCTGAAGCTGATCAATCACTGAGAGGCATCCGGACAGGCTGCTGAGATGTCCGGACGGATGCAAGCTGGAACAGCAGCTTCTCGAAACAGTGAAGGTCCGGACGGAAATATACGTCGTCCGGACGGATGATGCTTGGTCTGTCGGGCGTCCGGACGGTATGGCACGTCGTCCGGACGGATGGAACAATGGACATCTAGGTGTCCGGACGGGATGGCACGATCGTCTGGACGGCTGACAGGGAACCGGAGATTTTCTGGCTTATAGGCAGAATCTTTTGAAACTCTTCTGAATAGCGGAATCCCTTGTAAAATAGCATCTTTTACATACAAGTGATTTTGTCCAAACAGAATGAGGCCAATAATACTAACAAACTCCCCATTTGTCCATTTTGGGACAAAAAATCACTTAACCAGTTTGGAAATACATTCCCGGTCCAAGTCAAAAATTACTCCCCCTAACAGTCTCAAAAGGACCAGGGTAAACAGAGTAATAAAGTCCACAAGTTTTCATAAACAAAAAGGACATAGCAAAAAATAAAGCAAAATGTCTCAAACAACACATAACAAAAAGAAACTCAATCATCCTCTGCCATAGGTGCAGTCCTAGGGGCAACCTCCTCATCATCACTACTGTCAGGGTGATGATACTTGAGGCACTCCCTGAGATCCAACTGGGTCTGCTCAGTCCGCTTGTTGATGGAGCGCTCCTCTTGCTGCATAGAGGTGATGGACTGCTGCATAGTGCTCATGCCTCCCTGAATAGCAGCTAAGGCCTCCATGATCTGTGAAAAATTTATCTCTAGCTCTGAAGGCGGGACTGTCTGAGAGGATAAGGCCATGTCTAGAAAGCCGACTGGCATGGCAGCAGGAATGGGCACCTCATCATTGGAGTCATCTCTCAGCAGCTGTGCATTAGACTTCATCAAAGTCTGCTTACTGATGGGCTAATAAATCTTCATCTTCGATTCTCCAGTAACGATGATGCTAGACTGAAGAATGATCTGAGTGAACAGGCATCCAATAGGGAGACCGGTATTACCCTCATCACGGGCCTCCAACATCACGCTCATAATATGCTTGCACAGGCAGAAATGCAAGCGAAGGTGGATGGCATACACGAACTGGGCCTTCTTCAGAGTCAAGTCACTGCGCCTGACAACTGGCCATAGGTTGTGCTGCACTATCTTGGACAGCAAGTGATGAGAGGAAGACAGGGCACTAATCCGTAAGGTGGTAGCACGCTCTTCTCCCTGTGGGACTGCATGGAAGAACTCTCGAAGATCGTCCATAGAGGGAGGAAGCACCACCTCATTATAGGGACTGCCGGGCAGATCAAGGACTGGAATGCCTATGAAGTGACTGATGATCTAGGGAACAACAGTGATGATGTGCCCATCAACAGTGGACTGCAGTACCACCCCACGATCATCATCCCGAGCCACCTCCATGTTGGCCAGCCTGGTGAGAACAATGCTGGCACAAGTGTAGAGGTATCCCCAGTGGTAAGTCCAAATAGTCTCATAAATACTATCCAGCGAAGGCACCATAATGTCATATCGAACCACATTGCACTCCGCAATGACTGTGCAATCCATGATTTTGGTCTGTAGGGCGCTTCTCTCCTCCTCAGTCCTTTGGCGGACCCTTCGCTGGGAACTGATTGCAGACATGATTCTGCACAAAGAAACCAACAAGATTTTGCCAAGTATAGTCCAAAACATTCTTGTTAGGTCATAAAAATTGGGCATAATAACGGTAGTAAAAAAACTTTTGCAAAAATAAGGGCAGAAAATATCACAATTTAGTCCTAAAAACATCATCACAAATAATCCCAACATGGCAGATACATGCATCTCATAATCTCAAAAACATTCCAAAAAAAATTCTAACAGTTTCAAAATAAATAAACTGACGAGATTTCTAGAAGAATACCTGGAATGTGAAAGAGTTGTAAAAGAACAAAAAGGAACAAGAAAAAAAATCCAAAAGCTCACTTTACTCACAAACTGCCAAAAAGAAGGATTTTGTGGGGTAGGATGGAGTGAACGGCAATCTGGGGTATATATATAGCCTCTGTGGGTCCTCCGTCTGGACGGTATAGTAATGCCGTCCGGACGTGCGCTGCCTCAGAAATGAGCAGACTGGTCGCGCGCGTCCAGACGATTAATCTTAACCGTCCGCCCGATACTGGCCACGGGCGTCCGGACGTTAAACAACTCCCGTCCAGATGTCTAAGCTCCATCCCCGTCCGGACGCTCGACACTAAAACATCATAAAACTGAGGGAAATTTACAGAAATCAAATTTTTCCAAAGTCAGTTTCAGAATACGCATGTATAAACCACTGATAACACAATCAGAGAGCATCTCTGAACTAAGCAAAGATATAAAAGAGAGTTGAGATTTTAATTAGCACAAATATTTTCCTGGACATAAAAAAATTCAAATAGTCAACTCAACTCATGCAATGCGTGTGTGTGTGTGAAGACTTAACCCGCAAGGTATGACTATCATAGATATGACAAAGAGCAACTAGATTTTCCAAACAAAAGAGAAAATCAATGCAAGATTAGTCAAAAGTCAAAGCTTATGATTTACTAGGGCCTAGCCATCCTCATCTAATACACTCCCCCTGAGATGCAGCACCTAATTGTTTTACTTGTACCATGAAGGACAAAGTAAATGTCTTACTTGCACGTAAAGGGCAAGGCATAAATCAAATTCAGCACATAAGTAGTGCTTAATTAAAGCACAGAATTCATATGATTTACTGCTTGATTCTTATGATGCTGCAATCTAGAGGGAATGCCAGAGTTTTTAGGTTCTAGGTTCAACTAGCATGTGGTCAATTTGGCCATTTTATCAAAGACCTCTTCTCTTTATCCAAAATTTCTAGACACAAAGTCAGAGAAGGAGAGATGCACCTTTTAGGGGAGTCGTGGATAGTGCACATTTTTCATTGCATGAGAAAAGAAACTATCCTACTTTTGCATACACAGGAAAACACTTAGCAAATTATAGTCAAAAACTATCAAATATATCTAAGCAAAGTAAATTAATACCCAAGGAATTGAGATATCAGGAGAAAATACATGTAATATCTGACATGCCAAGAGAAAAAAATATCCTGCAATTTCTCCCCAATATTTTTTTTTAATTTTTTTAATTTAAAAAAAAATGCAATATGGAAATGACATCATATGCAAGGCAAAATCAAACCTGATGCCATTACAAAAAAACAGTCGCTCGACCTGCAAAGGTCTCCAAACAAAATATAGGGGGCAAAACAAAGTATCACTGGTTCCTAGATTGCATATAAAATATAACAGCAAAATAAGCAATCAAACCTGATGCCGTAGGATTAGGAACCAAATCCTAGGCATGAACACCCAAACCTTCTAGGTGCGTCTATTCCCCCTTATGGAGTGACGGTCCTTCTTGACCCAAGCCTACCTTTCTGAGGATGATTGCTGGCAGGACATCATCCACTCCATCATGCTCTGCATCTAGGTAGGTGGCTCACTGTGATATTGATCTACTTCCACCTTCTGGGGACTTCTAAAATGCTTGAGTTTGTTCGTGGAGTTCCCATTGTGATTGGCTGGTACAAACCGCTACTGAGGCCGCTGGTGCTGAGATGCCTGGTATCGTGGTGCATGAGACCAAGGAGCTTGATATCTTGGTGCTTGATAATAGGGAGCCGGATACCATGGAGTCTGAAACTGGGCCGCAGGTCTAGTGCCATAATTTGCCTGTCGGGGCATTTCTTTCTTCTCCTTGGCTTTCTGAGCCTTAAGAAGGGAGCACTGAGGACGTACATGCCCATTTAGACCGCAATGATGGCATATGGGAGGTCTTCTAATGGAATAAGGCTTCTGAGTGCCTGTAACATCATCATTGACCTTGTCCTTCCTTTTATCTTCAACAGTGGGAGGAGGCTCTGGGACTAGAGGTTTTACAAATACAGTCTTTGAACTAGAGGGAGCATCAGAAGAGGGAGCTACATACCCGAGACCAGTCTTGTCAGTTGGACTCTTCTGGATAGTCAGCATACGAGTCAGTTTCTCATCAGTGACTTGTTCTAACTGGAGCTGAGTCTCTAGTAGCTTCTCCTCGAGCTCTTGTATTTTGAGCAGCAATGAACTCTTCTCAATCTGTAAACTGTTCAAATCATAGAGGTGCTGCTTGCGACCTTCCCTCAGCTTCTCATACTCTATATAGAGTGTCTTGTAGGCCTCCTTGAGTTCTTCCCCATTATCACTGTGCTCCGAATAGTAAGAATCTTCTTCTTCAGCATGTGGAGCAACAAAGGCCAGAAATTTTTCAGACTCTGGAGCGTCTTCTTCTGACTCATCACTGAGAGTCACATTGTATGCCTTCCCTTTACCCTTCTTAAGATTCCCGCAATCGGCCCAGATATGCCCAAAGCCTGAGCATTCAAAACATCGGGGTCCTCTGGGATCTTTCTTCTCTTCTTCCTCAGGTTCAGCTTCTTTGAGAGGTTTCTTTACTTTTTCATAAAACTTCTTCTTGAATCGATCATCTTTCATTAGTCTTCTAAAATTTTTGGCTAACATAGCCACAGCTTTTCTTCATCCTCAGAGTCATCTTCAGATGAGGCTTCTACCTTCTTCTTGGAAGCCTTTAGGGCAATGGTCTTCAACTTCTCGACCGGGGGCAGAGACAGCTCATACGTTTGAAGAGATCCCACAAGCTCTTCAATTGTAACGCCCCGAATTTGAGCCTGCAAATCCGTAAGCAGAAACCTCCGGTTTCCACGTGACATTACTACATCAGAGATAAACTCTCGCAGCGGAATATATTTTTTTCTTCTAAAGCCTTAGGAATTGATAGCATAACACATTTAGAGCTGACTGAAATACCTCGGTACATTTATTAAAAGTTACTTATGTTTATCTTTACATCCTATATGCACACTAGGTGCATCAAAATTAGTGCCACAAACAGCACATAAGCTTATAACATAAAACACGCTAAACATGACACCGTTATACATATTTACATGCCATAAAACAAAACATAAGCATAACTAGTAATTTCTAAACTAGCACATAATCGTTCGTTGAATGGTTTTAAAAACCATCAAAACTGGCATATGGGTCCATGCCTTCATTCTCCAGATCTGCATCAGTAACTATACAAATATGGCGTTATCATATTTGCATAGACAAACAAGTGAGTCATCTATTTTCATATCTACGTTACCATCTATCTAATAACAGTTCATATAGAATGCAAATGTAAGGGTTGTATGAATATGCATCGTAGTAACTATTTAGTTTGCGTTTTAGGATCATCTTACTTCAGACCTCTCATTCTAGGTAATCTGAACCCGTTCACGTCCTTTGCCTCACACTTAAAGTCTTACCTGTTTGCACTGGAATCCTACCGGTCCCAGCATTAGTTATATATTAGGCCTTCGGACACCCCTGGGTCACTCTGAACCCCCTGGATCCACTGACTAGCCTTCCTTCCCCTTGCTACTACATTAGCTTGTTGATGGCTATCTCATCAGCTGTTATATTAATTGGACACAACATGCAATGCATGAACAACCACATGCAATAAACACACACCACACAGTCCTAATGAAACATAGAATCATTCCTCAGTAAGTACATCCATACTTACACTCTTCCCCGTGTAGTCCTTAGACTTCTTTTCTGTATAAAAATCCATCCATACAATAATATACAAATCAATTATCTATCAAACAAATCATTGTTTATAGACCCTCATCTCTTTATATTTATTATTATCCATCACTTCATTATATTTGAGATGATCACTTACGATAATCGTAAAACCTTGGTTCATAATTTGATGATGAGGCTATATGACCAATACCACCAAATATGAACTTGAAGGATTAAAATATATCATAAGGACAATAAGAGTAAATACGATCAACTCATGAAGGTCGTAAGATCAGTCATGAGGACAATGAAATATAAGTACGAAATATAAATACGATCAACTCATGAAAGTCATAAGATCAGTCATGAGGACAATGAAATTTAAATACGCAATATAAATACGATCAACTCATGAAAGTCATAAGATCAGTCATGAGGACAATGAAATTTAAATACGAAATATAAATACGATCAACTCATGAAAGTCATAAGATCAGTCATGAAGACAATGAAATTTAAATACGAAATATAAATACAATCAACTCATGAAAGTCATAAGATCAGTCATGAGGACAATTAAATGTAAAAGCAGTTTATATTACCCTTTACTTTAATTCTTTTATCTCTTAAGCTTATTGGGTCTTTTAAACAATTCATAAAAAAGTAATGAAATCAAATAGTAAGGAAGAAGTGTCAAGATTTACTTACCAATTTGATTTGGAGAGAAAAATAACTTCAAGAACACCGAAGTGGTTGTGTGGTAGAAGGAGAGAAAAAGGGAGAGAAAACCAAAGCACAAAGCTTTCAAGGAAGTTGTCTAGGATTTGTGTGGAAAACAAGGAGCCTTGCATGCTTATTTATAGGAGGAAGGTAGGGGTATTTAGGTCCAAAATGTAATAAAATAATTAGCTTATTGGATAATGTCTTGTAAATTTGGAATTTAGAATTTTCGTCCAACTAGAGGGCAGCCTACTCCGAGAATTATTTTGATGGTCAAACCTACTCCGATTAACGTGAAATTTTTAGGGTAGATAGAGGACTTCATGACAAACATTTTCTCTTTTTGGTTCGTCTCATTTTGAGTTCGTTTTGACGTAGTTTTGGTCAAGTCAAAGTTTCTGTCTATAAAGCCAAAATATCTTTTATCCACTTTCAGCGTTCACACTGGCTTTATTGATTTTTCCTCCTTTTCATGATTACTTTTGAGATATCCTATCCTTTCATCATTACTCTTGTTTTTTATACATAAATGTTTCTAGAAGCATGGAGATATTTTTCTTGACAGTTTTTCGTTTAATATCGACAGTTGGGTTATTTAGGCTCGGGTCAAAAAGTCAACTGGTGGACTTTTTTACTAACTTTTTCCATATGATAGATCTTTCTTTTGTAAGTACAACGGTCTTTGAATTATCTAAATCTGAGTTCGTTTGACCTATTTTCGGTTCAATCAAAGTTTAAAGCTTAAATGTAACTTTTAAGTTTTTAAGGGTTTTTAGGTTTTGATCTTTTAATTTTTCGAAACAACTTTAGGTTTGCTTATAAAAACATGTGGATATTGTCTCCTCAACAATATCAATGATTTCTTAAGAGCTTGAATTTACTGGGCGTTACATCAATCTTCATCTCTTTAAGATCTTTGCTTTCCTCAATGGTTGTTACTTTGATCCTGAAACACTCAAGCAAAGATCTTAGAATCTTTTGGATGAGTTTTACATCCGAGATAGGTTTCCCAAGACTCACCATGGAGTTTCTCAGGTCACTCATCTTGGAGTAAAACTCCCCGAATGTCTCTTCTTCCAACATCTTAATTTCTTCAAATTTTGAAATCAACATTTGAAGTTTGACAAATTTAACAAGCTTAGTGCCTTCATATGTTGTTTCCAAAATTTGCCATGCTTCTTTGGCTGATTCGCAGTTTGAAATTTTGGCGGATTCATATGGAGAAAGTGCTTGGCACAGAGCATGGAGGGCTTTGTCATTTGAAAGACGTGCGTTTTTCTGAGGGACTAGTTCAAGTGCTGCATCCTCTGGTTTGGTCCAACCAGTTTCAACAATACTCCAACAGTCAATAGATTTCAGAAAGAAACGCATACGTGCCTTCCAATAGCCATAGTTCGTACCATCAAAGGCAGGAACAGAATTAAGAGTTTGAGACATATCAAAATAGAAGTCAAAAGTAATAACACTCAAGAAATAAATCTCAACAGAGTGTACCAAGCTCTGATACCAATTGAAAATTGAAATTGACTTCTAAAATAAACAGCAAGTGTGTGCACAAAGTGTCAACAAAAATAATAATGCGGAAATTAAATGACACAGAGATTTTTGTTGACGAAGTGGAAACTCAATTAAGAGAAAAACCACTCCAGGGCAGCCAAACCCAGGATATCCACTATTCAGAAGACAAAGCTAGATACAAGATAGTAACACTCACATATACCCGATGCAGTGGTCATACCTTGCTCTCTAACGTGTACCACAACACGAACACTTCCCAACCAGGTCTCCTACCTGAAGGGGTCTTCAATGGAATCCTTTATCTTAGGGCCGACCCCTAAGATAGACTTTAAATGTAGCGCAACAACAACACACTTGCAATGGCTTCAAAGGAAAAATAACTTCTCTGAGCACTTATGGAATTCAATACTGAATTCTTACAGTTCTCAATGCCCAGGGGCCTCTATTTATAGGCTGAGGAACAGAATGGGCGACTGCAGTGATATATGCGGGTGCCGTTCAGATGGAGGACAAGGGACGTCCGGACGGACAACTGTGCGACAGATTTTTCCGAAGATTTCGCTGAGAAATCTTATCTGTTTAAGAGCCGCGTCCGGACGGAGAGACACTGTCGTCCGAACGGTCGCACGGCCACTGCAAGTAATTTCCATATAAGGCTTCACGCGGCCGGACCATGGGGGATGAGCGTCCAGACAGCTGAACTTCAACACGCAATTTCCATATCTGCTATACGCGCATCCGGACCATGATAGGCAGTCGTCCGGACGATTGAAGTCAAATCGGCAATTTCCTTAACTGTTGAACGCGCGTCCGGACCTAGGCTGACAGTCGTCCGGACGGTGATATTTGAATTGCAATTCTTGCCTTATGTATGAGCGCGTCCGGACGGAAATCCACGTCATCCAGACAGTTGAAGCAATCTTCCCTTAAATTGAACTTGGAAAGAATCTGAAGCTGATCGATCACTGAGAGGCGTCCGGGCTGGCTGCTGAGATGTCTGGACAGATGCAAGCTAGAACAGTAGCTTCTCGAAACAATGAAGGTCCGGATGGAAATATACGTCGTCCAGACGGATGATGCTTGGTCTGGCGGGCGTCCGGACGGCTGATAGGGAATCGGAGATTTTCTAATTTGTAGGCAGAATCTTCTGAAACTCTTCTGAATAGCAGAATCCCTTGTAAAACAACATCTTTTACATACAAGTGATTTTGTCCAAACAGAATGAGGCCAATAATACTAACACTTACTTGTGTTTATGGATCACCTAATCACCATAATAGACAACAATTCTGAGATAATATCATGAAAATTGGAGATAGATTTTCTGGTCCTTGGATTTGCATTGGAGATTTTAATATGATTTTGGATCAATCTGATAAAACTAGTGGGCTGCCTTATGCCACTTCTTCAAGAGATTTTTTTAGATCCTATATGAATTCTTGTGGTATGATTGATCTTAGCTTCTCTGGGAACCCCTTTACATGGTCAAATCATAGGGAAGGTAGACATCTTATAAAACAGAGACTAGATAGGGGTGTAGTTTCTAGTCAATGGTTTGAGTTATTTCCGTCTCACTCAATCTATCATTTGACTGCTATTACTTCTGATCACAATCCTCTACTTCTAAATATTGTTTCTCCTCCATTCTCTCTGCCTAAACCTTTTAGGTTTGAGGAATTTTGGACTAAGCATCCTGAATCTCGATTAGTTATTCTAGCAGCTTGGGACTCCTTTATCAGTGGTTCTTATGCTTTTATCTTAGCAAAGAAACTTAAATCAACAAAGCATGCCTTGAAGATTTGGAATAATTTGTTCTTTGGGAATATTCAAAAAAAGATCAATTCTATTTCTCAACAAATTGATGATATTCAACGATCCAACTTCTCTCCTCATTTGCACCAAGAAGAAATTTTCCTTAAATAGGAACTGGATTCTCTTTATATTCAAGAAGAAATATTATGGAAAAGCAAATCCAGAGACACATGGCTTACTTGCAAAGATTTGAACACAAAATATTTTCATATGCCTACTTTAATCAAAAGAAGATGTAATGCCATTGACTTCTTAAGTTGTCGTCTGGTGCTTGGATTTCTGATAGAAGGAACATTGGCAATTGTTTCACAGATTTTTTTAAACAGTTATTTCCCTTATCTTTGCTTGTTCCCGCTGATGATATGCTTAATCTTTTTTATAATGTTATCTCGGATGAAGAAAACTTAGTGATGTGTTCTATTCCTTTGGAAAATGAAATTTTTGAAGCTCTCATCAGTATTGGTGCCACCAAAGCTCCTGGACCAAATGGATTCACTGCCTTGTTTTATCAAGAATACTGGAGCATCATCAAAGAAGTGGTCTTAAATTGTGTTTGGGATTTTTTAAGAAGAATCATTATTGAAATAGAAGAATCACTCTTTCATTGCTCTTATACCAAAAAGGTTGGGTCCCTTCTCGGTTAATCATTTTCGACCAATTCATCTTTGCAATATTATTTATAAGATCATTTCCAAGATCCTGCCAAACAGATTCAAAATTCTTCTCCATCATTTTATTTCTCCAAATCAGTCTGCCTTTGTTCCCTCCAGAACTATACAAGATAATTCTATTTTAGCACATGAGTTGCTTCATTCTATCAAATCTAAAAAGGGAAAAGGAGGGCTTATGGCTATTAAAATTGATATGGAAAAAGCTTTTGATAGAATGGAATGAGGGTTCTTAATATCTATCCTAACCAAACTAGGGTTCAACTCTATCTGGATAAATTGTATTCGTATATGTATCTCATCTACATCTTTTTCCATTCTAATTAATGGATCACCTTATGGGCTTTTTACTCCCTCTCGAGGTCTGAGGCAAGGAGATTAGCTATCCCCGTTTTTGTTCATTCTTGATACTGAGGCTTTGTCAAGAATTCTTCAACAACAAGAAACTCTGGGAATTCTCAAAGGAATTAAAATTGCAAAAATTTATGCTCCAATTACTCATCTTCTTTTTGCAGATGATTTAATTGTTTTTGCCAAGGCAACTTCTACAGGCCATTAAATCCAGTCTTGATTTATTTTGCTCTTGGTCAAGACAGAAGGTGAATACTGGGAAGTCTTCACTCCTTTTCAACAAAAATACCCTGAACTCAACAATTTGTAGTATCAAAGGTATCGTCCTTTATAAAAATAAAAAATAAAAAAATAAAATAAAATAAAATAGCTTTCCAACCTATTTTGGATAGGGTGGTGAATAAAATTGAAGGATGGCGAGCAAAGACTCTTTCTCAAGCTGGTAGGACTGTGCTTATTAAAGCTACTGCAGTTGCAATTCCATCTAATACAATGAGCACTTTTATGCTTACTGTTTCCATTTGCAAAACTTTGGATAGAAGCTTTAAAAATCTCTGGTGGGGATTTCCTAAAAATAAATCGAGAAATCTTTCTCTTAAATCCTCGAGTTCTATTTGTATGCCTCACAACCAAGGAGGTTTGGGAATTCAAGACATGAAATCAACCAATTTAGCTCACATACCCAAACTGGGTTGGAAAATTCTTAATAATTCTGACAATAATTGGGTGCAACTTCTTCAAAAGAAATATATCAGATATGGGAATTTTCTCACTTCCCCACCTACTACTTTGGCATCTTATTTCTGGAAGGGTTTACAGAAGTGTAAATCCCTTATACAATCAGGTTCTTGTCTTCAAGTTGCTGTCAATTCTGATTTTCAAATCTGGACAACACCATGGGTTCCTACATTATCTCATTTCAAGCCACTGCCAAAATTCCCTTACAATCGGAACTTGCGGACTGCATCTATATCAGGTTTTATTATTCCAGGAGCTAATCGGTGGAATCATCGAGCCCTTGATTTGATTTTTGATAGCACTTCGATTCAAGAGATTGTTAAATTCCACATTTCTTCACCAATGCAAACTAAATATTTGTGGACTTTTTCTACCTCATGTTGTTTTACTACAAATTTTGCTTATCAAGTGATCCATAGCTATCAGCAAGTCTATCCCCTATTGCCTGGAACTTCTTCTACCTTTTGAAAGAATATTTGGAAGTTGAATCAATGATAGATTGAGGCTATTTATCTGGAAAATAGCATGGAATATACTTCCCACTAAGAAGAGATTAAATTCAGTTTTTTCATCGACAAATATAGTTGTATGTCTGCTTTGCAAATCTGGGGAAGATTCTATCCAACATCTATTCTTTAAATGTATCTTTGCCAAAGTAATATGGCGTCATTCTTTCTAGCCAATTGACTCAACGGCTTTCAACTTCATCTATATGTTGGATTGGATTAAAGTAATTCTCTCACCTGGATTGACTCTTAATATCCTGAAAGAAGACCATCATCGTTTCTAAATTTTTGCGTCAATGGCATGCAATTTTCTATGGTCTTCTCGCAACAAGGCTTATCATGAGGATCTTTCCTTTGATGCTCTCCATTTGTCCAGAAAAATTATCAAGGTTTCTCTAGAACATATGGTGGCTTGGAAAAATATTTCCAACCCAATTGAAGAAAAGTGGATCACTCCTCCACCTCAATGGTTCAAAATTAATTTTCATACAGCCATTAGAGATACTTTTTCGGCATAAGCTCCAATGTGTCAAAATCATTTGGGACACATAATCAAAATAAGCACCCAGATTAGTTCACCGTGTCAACCAAATGAGGGAGAAACTCTAGCAGTAAATCTTGTTGTTTCTTTAGCTATTTCTCTAAATATCCAAAGGTTTATTCTGGAAGGAGATTCACAGATTGTTATTCTAGCTCTTCAACATCCAGATATTTCACAAGATTGGCGAATCTCTTCAACTATCCATAATACCATTGACTCTACACAGCTGATAACTTTTGGTCAGCGAGAAAGGTTAATAGAAGTACAACTTCTGTGCTCATTATGTAGCACATTGGGCTGCAACTAGGGTCACAACTGGCAGCATTCCCACCTATCCACCCCCTATACCTTCAATCCGAGTAATTAGTGGGAAGGATCCACATTTCTATTAGTTTGGATACCTTATTTATTATATGTCTTGTCTTTACTTTCGATTAAGCTTTGGTATGTCAAGGCTTTAGTTTGTAATTTTGTTTTCAAGTATCTATAAAATAAAGAAAAAAAAACCCACAAATCATGAAAAATAAAAACAATTGAAACAATCACAAATCTGTTGCTATGTTTGAGAATCTAATACCATTCATAGTGCACTTTTAAGCCTTGACTTGCACATCCCTACTCCTTGATGCTTGCCACGGATACTCCATCCCTCCCATACTATAATAATCGCCACCTTCAAATGCAACACCAGCATCACCCCCTTAGCAGTTCGAGGGTGGCCCCAATTTTTTATTTTTCTATTGCTTTTATCTTCTTAAGTTTTTTAGGGGGAGTTTGGGAAGTTAAAGGATAATTAATAAAAAAAAAATTACGAAACATTTCTCGGTTCTTTTAATTCCAAATGTTAACCGAGGGTGTAATTTATAATAGGGTTATAGATGGAGGGGTCAAGCGTTAAGTTTTAAAGTTTAGTAATTTAAGAGAACTAACAGTAGCTTCCCTTAAATTTTTTCTCAATTAAGGGAACAAAACACTTTCTGATTTGCTATTTAATGCACTCCACAATAGTTTCCCTTATCATTTAAATATTCTATAAATTAAATGTTAGGGGAAATAGAAGAAAGATAAATTATTTAAATATTGTTTCAAATAAATGGTAGGAAATGAGAGAAGAAAGAGAAAGTTTTTAATATTAAAATAAGGTTAAGTGAACCATTTTTATTTCTCTAAATCTTGGGTACAACTTTTGGTTCCCTTAGTATTTCCTTAAAGAATCTCCAGCAGTTTTGGTTAAAATAGCTATTGAAAAAGTACCAGTATCTATTTTAGCTACTCACTTTCTTAAAAACCCTCCAACAATACTCTTTATCCTACTCTTCATTTTATTTAAATATTATTTTTCAATCTTTTTTATTGTTTTATTTTCTTTGTCTCTCTCTTCTATTCCCTTCTGCATCCACCGGACCACCAGCAACGCTGCTACTCCCTGGAAGGAGTACGCCTACACCACTGGAGGTTGGGAGAGCAACTCCAACCCGCCACCACCAAGGCCCAGGCTGCCCAACACCGAGGATCGATGGCCTCCACGTCTGCACCTACCAGGCCTTCCTTAAATCCCTCAATTTCTACCTCCACTTGCCCACCCACACCCAATACCCAGAACCGGTGCGATCGATGGTGGCTTCTCGAGCAACAGGCGTTGCTTCTTCTGGGCGACGAGAATGGCCCAGCGTACGTGGAGGTCGTCGGCATCTGGATCGTCAAGGACGGCCTCGTTCGGCGCCGGAGCTTTGGGAGGATCGGTTGGATCTCGGCATCGGCGCAAAGAGAGGAGACAAGTGCCTATTCATAGGAGAGGCGTCGGCATCAGCGTCGGACCTCGTCTTCTCCGATGGACGAGAGATTCTTCGGTGGGCGAGAGAGAGGAGTGAGAGAAAGAGGAAAAAAAAAAAAAAACAAAACAAAACAAATAAAAAAATAGTAGATATGTGAACAGTGAATAGTCACTAGTGGCTGTTCATGAAGTTAGGAAAAAAGTTAGAATAGCTACTCTGCTGGAGGAAGAAAAAGAGACAAAAATAGCCAAATTTAACTTCTTGGTTAAAGTAGCACTCCTACTAGAGATGCTCATTTAGGGAATAACTTGAGAATCTAATTCAATGAATTTTTTTGGAGTTTTCCATGAATTTAATATTAAAATCGAAGGTTCTCTCTCCCCTGAAGTCTCCCAATCTCGTTTTCCTCTTCTTCCTCACGCCTCTCTCTTTCTCACCTTCTCTCCTCTTCCACCGGTGATAAAAAAAATACACCCCCAAATTCCACAACTCTAAATCTCCCAAAATTCCACTCAAAATCAACAAAACGACAGAAGCTAGAAGAGAGAGATTCAGAGACAAAGACGAGGTAGACGCATCTTTAGCAATAGCATGGTCCAAGGGATTTTTTGCCTCCTATGGTGGACTTCCTTGATTTCCCTTTGCTTGCCGAGAAGACATAGACTCAAGCTACTCTCGAATGGAGAAGAGAGAGAGATTGAGAGAGGGGAAGACGCGTGTGAGAAAGAAATGAGAGAGAAAGAAGACGGAGAAGAGAGAGATTGAGAGAAAATAAACATGTTTATGGAAATAAAAATATATTATTTTAATGATATAAGAAAAAATTAAGAAAAACTATAGTGTGATGTATTTAGATAAGGAAGCAAAAGGTAATTTGGTTTTCTAAATGTAGAGAAAATCAATAAATATATGCTGCTAGTGCTCTATATTAATTTGGAGATGCTAAATCTATTTTCCCCTATAAATTTTCTATTTGACTGATTTCTTAAGCATGAAAGGCTGTCCTAATCATTTTACGGTTTTGTTTTAACATTTTCCCATTTTTGGTGGGCAAACAATGTCTAAATTTTTGTCTTAATCATTTTCACCATTGCCTAACACAACCAAAGAAACAGAAATCATCAGAACTCAGAAACGTAGTGATGAAAACAAATCTCTCTCATTTGCCATAACCACTACCAACGCGGACACGTTACCCAGTATATTTCTTCAAAATGAAGACCTAATTGCACCGATCATTTATGGCTTGGATAGAACAAAACCCCAAAGCAATGGTTAAAGAACTGTCTAAGATTTTGGAAATCCAAACAAGGCGTTAGCTTTCGAGTATATAATTCCAGGAAAAAGAAAATAAATTAAAATCCTATGCCGTTTTGAGCTATTAACCCTGGTATGGGAGAATATAATTTTATAGCATGAGTGCACTTGCTTGCTAGTCCTATTTTAGGCTCTGATCGACAGGCAACAGCTATTTAACCCTCAAGTTGTCCACCTGTTTCAAAACTCCGTTGCCTTACCTTTTCCCCCACTGGAAAACATACGGCAATCAACAACTCCTACGTCTTATTCCGTTAATGTACAGAAAACAAATTAATCAAATATAAAATAGCCAGGAGGAACGGAGAACACGCGAGCTTCAAACTAGTACACTACTGTTCTCATTTCAAATATAACCTTGACTTGAAAGATAGCTATCCATTTGATAATCCTGGGGGCGATGTCATTCTTTCCCCGGGACTGGCCTTGTTTCTCATCTCAATAACCTTCTTGTGACAATTAGAGTGTAAGGATGCAACAAAGGTAGGACTTGCTGCAGGACGGTACTCGGGAAAGAGGCGGCCAGACCTGTAACGAACCCCACATGCATTGCAAAGGGTCTTTGGCCCCATTGGCCCCTCCCTCCATTGGGGGGTCTCTGTCACCTGGCAGTGCTTGCATTTTCTAGCTGCACTTGGTTCTGGACAGGAATAGTTGTTCATCTCTGTGGCACCTGAGAGCACTGACAGGTTCTTTTTCTTCCTCAATTTTCTTTTCAAAGGATTTGACGCTCTCTCGCTGAGATCAGTTTCTGAACCTGATTCAAAAGCAGCGCAAGGATGGGATCTTTTTGGAGCAGAGGAAATGAAAGGAATGATGAATTCCGTGCGCCGGCGCCGGCGCTTGCTTCTAGCACGCTTCACAGGGATAATGATTTTGGGATCAAAGGTTGTGGGATTTTCAACCGAGCAAGAGCTGCTGCTTTCAAGAACAGAAACTGGACTGGAGGTTTGGAAGAGACGCAAACCTTTGCCATCAGAAGCTTTGTGAAGGGGAACCCTTCTACTGGAGGTGGCTTCAGCAGTGATTGACAGTTCTTTTATAAGAGAAGTTTCGCCGTACTTAAGGCCACATCATGAAACAAATATCAGATGATAGGAAAGAGAAGTTTGTTGCATTTGTCAAAGGGAACAACACTTGATAAAATATTTAAAATCCTATCACATTAATTTAAAAGGAAAAACAATACAAGAAGAGAAGTGATCTTCTATCTTATTCCATCAAAAACATGCATGGGGATTGAATATGGTGCCAATATATACAACAGATTCATAATTAGCAGTTTTATCAACTGTATGAAGCAATATCACAACTAAATTGAAATAAATACTTATTCATAATCAAATGTTCTATCAAACATATGAAGCAGAGCGTGCCAAATATTTAATTGGTTCATCATGCAATCCTTTAAATTCATTCGCTTCCAATTACTTCTGTGTGCCAAATGTACAAAGCTTCATTCGACCACTACGCTACGTGTATGCTACACTAAAGTAATTCATGATTATGCTACCTGTATGCTACACTAAAGTAATTCATGATATATTCATGATTTGTCTTTTGTATCATATATTCTCTTCTCAAGGAAACTTCCTTCCCATAGCCAACAGGTCTCTTGGTATTAAAAGCAACCATGACCTAGAGATAACCATATAAACAAAGATAACATGCTTAGAAGGCCCTCGACTCTTCCAGAAACAATATAAGCTTCCTTTGCCAAGCATATCTCCAATTTTCAGGAAAGAAGCCTTCGTTCCATTTGTTTCAGCATAAAATGTTTTCTGTTGGAAAATGTTTTCTGAAAACATTAACTAGCGTTTGGCTCGGACAGAATCAGAGAATATTTCTTATATTTTCATATAATTCGAGGAGCTGAGAGAGAGAGAGAGAGGACAAAGATGAGCTGCAAAGGAAGAGAGTGTGAGGACAGAAGGCCTTCAAGGGTGTTATTGAAATCTAGTGCAATTGCTTGCCCAAGCTTGCAATTTGGGCAGACAATTGTAAAAAGGCTCCTGCGGGGCCTACCTGCCCGCTCACAATAGCCCGCTCAGAGGTGTGGAGCACGGCAAAAAATGATTTTCACAAATGAGAAGTGTAAACCATTTTACACCTCATGAAGGTATTTTCCTTGGTCAACGGTGAGTGCCAAACACTCAAAAATAGAGAACATTTTCCAGAAAATATTTTATGCCAAAACAAATGGGGCCCAAGTTGCAACCAGTTTGCCAGAAATACAAGCGTGGGGCAGCCAGGCAAATCCAACAATATACACTAAGCCTTTTGTATGTAAAAGTGCGTTAAGTGTTGAAGAGAGCAACTGCTAATGCCCCTCAACAATAAACAACTCCCAAGGATTTTTTTTTTTTTTTTTGATAAGTCACTCCCAAGGATTTAAAGCAACAATAAAACAAACAAGGTGTACAGCATAAGGTCCTGCGCCATATGTCTTTGGTGTAAATACTACCTGGACCACACTTGTACAAATACCGAGGCCCAACAAACAAGGACTTAATGTGAACTATAGCGTGTGTTCTTGCATCTCAATATATGATTCAAAGCTCCCATATTCTCTCAGGTCCTCAATGCTTGACTGAGTTTAATATAAGCTTAAATGTTAAAAAAGGTACATTGCATATGTAACAATACTGTGAGTGCAACTTGAAATTCTCTAATAAAGTTAGTGCAAGGAATTCTTGGGTAACTTTTGTACTCGTACACCAAACCAAAAGCTAGTGAAAATATTTACCACTAATTAAATAAAATAAACAAAATACCGAGCAAAAAACCCGACACTTGCATAAGCTGTAAACAAGTATTGTATATCATATAAA
The DNA here is from genome assembly GCF_958979055.1 of Alnus glutinosa. Taxonomy (NCBI): domain Eukaryota; kingdom Viridiplantae; phylum Streptophyta; class Magnoliopsida; order Fagales; family Betulaceae; genus Alnus; species Alnus glutinosa. The sequence continues at coordinate 17,242,730 of NC_084894.1, read as the reverse complement.
AGCTACTATTGGGGTATAAGATACACCCTTAAATTTATTTAAAATAAAATAAAAAATCACCTGAGCTGGGGGATTTTCAGGAACTTTTGTGGCGTCATTGCAAATATTACCAGAAAACCCAGATGATAAACCCGTCAAAACATCCAACGATGGCGGTTCAAGCAATTGTAATTTAGCATTCCAATCTTCACCTCCCACATTCCCTTCCACATCTTCCAACGGGAAATCAAAAAATTGGATGATATCATCAAAGCATTCATCGGAGACGCCATTGAAATTCTCGATCAATAGTGAAGAACCACTCATTTTATAAGTAATCTGCCTTTTTGTAATATTATAGTGCAAAAGAACAACAAACAAAGAGCAACGTTATTCAATTTCGTTCGCATACTCTTCCACATGAAACACTTATACGGTTTTATACTGAAGACACCAAAAATGCACTAACTAAAGGCTAAAATAATTGACCTCTGACGATAAGGAAATGACCCAACTCAAGTAAAAAGAGCTTATCTCGTGGATTGGATTACTATGGAGTTACCGTATCCAAGTAAAATCATATATATAGGACGCTTTATGGTAACAAAATCTGGTAAATCTTTTTCTGGGTCTAAAACTCTCATAATTGGAAAGTCACCCTGAGAAGGACTCTGGAAAAAGAAAATATGAGAATATTCCCATATTTCTTTTTCTTTTCTTTTTTTTTGTACGGTTATTCCCATATTTTTTAATTTGCTACTAAAACCAAAACTGGCAACAAGGTCAAAATGACGGCACATTTTCATGTGATCTTCTGGAAAATCAGCTACGTCGTCGTCTCCATTGTTGACTAACTTTTTATTTTTTTTGCCGACAACTTTTATTATTCCATTCTAACATAATTCAAATTAACGGGCAGTAAAATATAATAATAATAATAATAATAATAATAATAATAAGAGTAACATTTAAAAATAACCTAAGCGGCTGTTTGGTTAGTGAGAAAATGCAGGAAAAGGATGCAAAATGAACCCTCCTAAGTCTTAACTTTTTTTTGCACAAAAATTAGCATAATATCCAAAAAGAAAATTTTCACATTTACCTCTACTTTCCACTGAAAAAAAATAAAAAATAAATAAAAAAAATAAAAAAATAAAAATAAAAATAACCCCAAAGTTCAGACAAAGTGAGAGCAAATATGTGTGAAGACCAAACCAAACCTCGAAAAAGCCCTAAATCTCAAGCGAGTCCATGAAACGAGGAGACCTTCGGAGGAGAACCCTAGAGAGAGAGCGCAGAGGTTGGAGCTTTGGCATTGCTTGCTTTTACTTCACTGAAAATGTGGGTTAACGCTAGGAAGAAGGAGAGATAGTTCTCTGGCGAGCTGAGAACGCCGACATTGCTGTGTATGAAGTTGCAGAAAGAGAGAGAAAGAGTGAAGGGATGGAATTCGATTCCGCTGAATCTGTGTGAGTGTGTCTGAGATTGGAATATTAGGTTTTTGTAGAAGAGTAGGGTTTACATGGAGGCGGCCGCATTAGGGTTGATGTGAGGTCTCTCTTTAATCAGCGCACATCGTGTGAAAAAAGAGAAAAAACATGAAAATTATTATCCCCGTTTCACAAACCCTCCCTTCAAATCATTTTCAACTTTTTTTCCATTTTTATAAGACATCAACAATTTTTTATTACTATTTAAATAAAATAACATACTACAATATAATTCTTTTCCACTTTTTCATATAAATTTTTTCTACTTTATACCACATTAATCACTTTTTACAACTACTTAAAAAAAAAAAAAAAAAATTCACTCATACTTGAAGATAAGGGTTACCAAACGGGCCAATAATAATGGGATTGTGAGAATTTTCTTTCCAAAAATAAGGTAATAATACTAATACAATTTTGTTTTTCCAAATATATTACGAGTATATTGAGATCATATAAATAGTGCATATACGATTTGGCTTCGTTAACGTTAATACTAGTAATGTCGTCGTAGATAGTCACTTTTTTTCGGATTTTTTTTGAAAAAAAATTGTGGGACAATAAATTTAAAATTTGTTTGGTCGGTCTAAATTACAAATCGTTTCTTGCGATATAAAAAATAATTCAGAGGTTTTCACAATGGATCAAAATAACGATTTAGTCCCTGCAATTAAATTCCGTCAAAACACTTGACAAATTCTATTGATATGTCACGTCAGCACCAATAAAATAATAATATGTGTCACTCTTAAAAAAAACATATAAATATATAAAACTTAAAAGATTAATTTTAACCAAATGTGTTTGGACAGAAATTTCCTACAAACCGATTTGTAGAAAATTTCATACAACCCACATATAAGATTGACATGTGTCCTTTGGTATGTGAGAATCACATGTTGTTTTAATAGCATGTGCTTCTCACATGCTTTTTTAATAGCATTAATAAAAACATATGTGATTTTCACATGTTTAAAAAATACATGTCACTCTTATACGTAGGTTGTATGAAATTTCCTACAAACCAGTTTGTGGGAAAATTCTATCCAACATGTTTTATCTTCTTTTTTTTTTTTCCTTTTTTCCTTTTTTCTTTTTTTTTTTTTAAAAAAAATAATTTTTTAAATTTTATATATTTATATTTTTGAAAAATAATAACACATGTCATTATTTTATTGGTGATGACATGACACACTAATGGAATCGGTCAAGTGTTTTGACAGAATTTGATTGCAATGATTAATTTATTTTTTGTACTATTAAAAGATTTGTAATTGAGGCCAACCATAAGGACTGATGTTACATTTATAATATAAAAAGGTAAATATTAAATACAAAATTACCTTTTACCATTCTGCATCACTTTTTTTTTTTTTTTTGTGAATACCAAAAAAACGTAATGGTCTTAAGCATTACTCCATGGGAACATACATTAAATTTAGTTGATCATATTTTAACCTTGAATTGCAAAGATAAATGGATCGTTTTATTATATTCCTTGCGATGGATTTTTAAGAATAAATTTATAGATATTTGTGAAGATAGATTTTAACATAAGTATTTTCAAAGATAATATTAGTCAAATTTTCAAATTTTATTTTATTTTTATTTTCTAAGGTAGAGGTGATAGATGGATAGATAATAATGCCAAAAGTGGGTCAGGGGATGAACTTAAGAGCTTGATTCATAGAGAAGTTATAAATTTAAGTGGAGGAGTGAAAGAAAGCATGCAAGTGGGTCTAATCTGTTTTTAATGATCCTTAATGCGGCGTGATTTGAGAGATCACCGACAATTGGGAGAGGGCTGAAGTGAAATCATTGTCTATAACGATTTAGTTGGGACATTCACATGCATTTGTTTGCCCCCCATTTTGGTCCTCTCTCTCTCTCTCTCTCTCTCTCTCTTTTTCTTTTTTCCTTTTTCTTAAATTATAAATATATACGACAACTGGATTGGATCCAGATTTACCCACACTTCACTATCCAACAAATATATACAGAGAACATCCCACATGGTAAGAACGCAAAGGACTTTTTATTTGCCTTCTATTTCCTCTATTTATTCCATGGAACCCGTCTCTCCCGCAAAATGGAAGATACGGAATCTCAATACAAGTTTGATTTTTAGCTATGAAATTATAAGAGACATGTTACATATACATCACCTTTTTAAATTAACCATTGAATTTATATATGTGAGTCATTATGGGTCTTACATATCCTATAATTAATTTAAAAAAATAATGTACAAGTGATGTACAATAATTATTTCTCGAGATTCATCAAAAGTCAAACCAAAATGCTCCAACTAGTACAATTTTTATTACAATTTCCTTGCAAACTCACTTAACATTTCATATGTATGTCATAACTTTAAGAGAATATATTACCAAGAAGAGTAATATTATTTAGTAGACTACTATACATTTGGGATGACGTAATTGTGAAAATCAGTCTTTTAACTTTTGTGTTAATTCAAGAACTAATTTTCACTGCCACATTATCACGTTATATAACAGCATTAAATAATATTACTTTACCCAGAAAAAGAAAGAAATAAAAAAAAGGTGGGGGGATCAGGATCGACTACAATTATTTGCCCGGATTTAAGAGAATTTGAAAACGTGATTATGAAAAACTACTTATGAAACTCATCCGACCAATTAAGAATTAAGCTGCACAAATAACTGTTGTTGACTATCCTAGTGGGAGAGAGTGGGGGAGGTTTGAATGTTAACAAAATGCCTCTCCGGGAAAAACTCTTCATTACTGGTCAAACAGTTAGAATGAGCCACATCTTTGACTCACTATAAGCAGTTATTTGCGGGCAGTCAGACTTAGTTAGATCCAATAGCATTAGAATTGATTAATTTCATCCTATTTTGCAAGAGTTCAAACTTTGTTAGATCCAACAGCATTAGCATTGATTAATTTCATCCTATTACAACATTTCAAACCCATAATAAACGGAAATGGAAAAGATCTATCCAGAAGTTGATACATCTAATCAAAATAAATATTAGGATGCATGCCATTTTCATACGACCAGGTGGAGAGGCTTACGTAATGGTTGGAACAAAAACACATTCTCTTTCTGCTATCTTACCTAAAGATCTACGCTTTTAAAAAATTTAAATAATAAAAATCGTATTTACCATTAAATGCATTAACTTTAAATTTTTATCATAAAATAGAGACTATCCATTTGATTTCAAATGAATAGCCCAATATTAAGGAAAAAAAAAAAAAAAGCAAAAACCTAGAATTTTATTTTATTTTATTTTATTTTTTTATTTTTATTTTTATTTTTTTTTTATGTCCAAGATTAAAGGTTTAAAGATCCTCCATTTTACTTGAAATGGTGAAGAGCTATTTATGTTTATAATTTTATTTTGTTGCATCGAGTAAAATACATGTGGCATCATCAATTAAAAAATCAAAAAAAATTATTGTATCTAACGATACACATGACTGATTGCACGTCATTCAAATTTTTTTTAAAAATGCAAATAAAAATAAAATAAAACCATAAAATAACTGTCTCCATTTCACTTGAAAGGAAATATAAATGGTGGCAACAAACACAACATTACAGCACGATTGATAAAAAATATAAACCACTCCCATCCATCTACAGCATTGATAATTAAGAGTAACGTCCAACTGCGCAAGTGGGTTGGTCAACTGGTCTGTGTAATACATCAATTGAATAGTAGTGAAAAACAAGTCAAAATTTCCACCAACGAATATGATCACACTACTATTCTATCGGATCCCTCAATTTCTGAAGCCCGGGAACCCTACAATTCGTGATTAAATAAGATTTTTATATCTTAACTTTTGATGTTCTCCTTGCATTTACAAAAAGAAAGAAAAGAAAGAGGAGTAAGATAATGCTCATAGCTAACAAAAAGACTTTACAAAGCACAGCGCCATGTGAGTCGTTAAACATGCTCTCCCGCCTCTCCTGCAATTCACAATATTATTAAATTAGTTCACAAAATACACTGCCGCTTAAGCAAGGTGGTGGGCAGAAATGGGTAAATTTCTTCTCGCACCTTCAACTAATCTAAACATTACCCCAGAGACATCAACCAAAAAGATTATATTTATCTGCAGCGGATGATGCATAGGCAATAAATATATACAAAGTGGCTAGTTGCTAGTTGCTACACGATTCAAACTAGGTAGAGAAATTTATAAAGACAGTTGCTATAAGAAGAAAATACAATCAATTAGCATTATCAACATGTTAACAAATAAAGCAACATGTGAATGAACCGTATCGCAATTTTGCATTAATAATGCATCTAACGATATTACCTCAAAATGATAACTAAGAGCTCTGTCATTTGCATATAAAGAGTATGAAGACAATGATAGAGGGTATGTGCCTATCTGAAGTAATAATGTCTTCTAGAACATTACAAGATCCATAAAATAGTCCAATCTACTATGATCCTTATTACTCCCCAAATCTAGAACAGTATTTACTTGACCAAGAATCAGATGATGACAATATGCTTGATAGATAGAGACAATTACCATTTATTTGACCTCATTGAAGCCTGTACACTTCCAAACGTGAATGCCAACAAGACTCGAAATTTAAATCATAAAATATATTTATCCCAACAATTATTCTTTCACTTTCCATGCATAATTTAACAGAATCAAATTGCAATTGTTAGTAATTTACCAGTTGAAATAGATGCAGATGCCATAATATGGTATAACCCAACCCAACAAGCAAAACATCATGGGTCATAAGTGAAGAAGACCTGAACAGTGACTTACTAACGTTACAAGCTTCTCCATGGTACGTTTGTGTTGCTTTGCAAAAATGTCTTGAGCATACTTGTAAAGCTCCAAATCAAGGTTGTTAAGTGATCTTATCTGCTGGAGAACAACTTCAGGAACCTGAAGACGTGCCTGTAAAATTTGAATGGTCAAAAAGTTACTGATAGCAAATACAAAAAAAATTTAAAACCCTGTAACTGTTAGCCACAACAACTCCAAACAGTGATGCACAAAGTAAAATTAGTGTTCGATAAGGCAGAGGCAATGCTAGGTGTAAGCCTTGAGACAAGGAGAGTGCGTGTGTGTGTGTATATATATATATATATATATATATATATATATATATATATATATATATATATATATATATATATATATATAAAAAAAACAAATTAGAGAGCTAGGAACATGCTACTGATTTTAGAATACTAGCATGTAGCAAGAAAGCATATGCGCATTACAGCAAAAACCTAGAAACGTTTAACTTCACATATATAGCTGGCCTAAATCTAACCAATTAAAGTTGAATGTGTACTGGGAAAATTAGTTTACAACAATTCTAAAATTCGGACCAATAAAGAGGGCTAAGAGAAACACCGTTACTTCTGAGCTGAAAACTAACAAACATCAAAGAGAAGGTCAACATAGTCCTGCTTTTCAAGCAGAATTGGTTGAAAATCATACAGTAATACAGTGAAAGCAATTTGACTCGTTTGAACAAAGATGGAAGTTTGGAACTCCTAATTTGCTTTTCTTCATATGGAACAATCTGATAAGAGTTGACTGGATTTTTGCAGGGTAACTGAACCTTTACCTGTACGAGACCATGGTGATTTTAACCCCAAGGGGTTGGCTCAAGTCGTAACGGCATAGTCTTTATGGTAGTCCCATGAAGTCTAAGATTCAAATCCTCTTAGGTATAACAATTTCTTAGGGTCAGCTCACCAACGAAACCAGAGTATTACCTGATCCATTTACACGAATCCGAAGTTTACCTGACAAGAAGGGGTACACGAAATGGCCCTACTTTGGAGGAGTTCCTTGTCATAAAAATAAAAAATTAAAAAAGGAAGCATTTTTTTCTCCATTCTCTCTCCTTAACTCCCCCACTCTCTTTTTCCTCCCCCTGCTAGCAGTGGCACGTGTAGGCGCGACCCGCTAGAGCTTGGTTTTGGTTCATTTTTGCTGGGTGCGACAAACTGGTTTTTCTGATTTCTCCTTTCTCGAGCTCGCTTGGTGCTGGATTTTGGCTGGTGGTGCTGAGGGGCTGTTTCGTGGGTATGTCTCCATGGTGTTTCTTCTTGTAACTCTTCAGACTAAGCAGAAATGAAACGTTTCTTCTCTATGGAAGCTAAAAGGTTTCTCCTTTTTGGCGAAGGCAGAAGCGTCTAAACTTCGCTTGGAGGAGAGGAGGAAGAGGTTTTGTGGGTTCAATTTTTTGGGTCTCCAAGGTTCAACGTGGTTGATAGCCACTGTTGACGAGGTATTGAAGGCTCCAATGAAGGACTTCAAGTATTTCTGGGAGGATGTGAAAGCCTTGATGATCCGAGGGGGTGGTAACAAGGCGGGCCACTACCTAGAGGTGATAGCCTACACCGAGGGTGGTTGAAAAGGAGCTATTTGGCTCCCTAAAGGCCGTGAAGGTTGGGGTTGGTCTTGGGTTGTGGGTGAGTTGCGGCAAATGCTGGCTTTCCTCGAAACAAAGAAGTGACCACTAGTTTTTGAGGTGCCTTTCTTGGAGGGGAAAAAAAGGGGGTATTTTGTCCGGTCACTCCTATAAGGCAGTGCTACGCTCGGTGGACAGAGATGATGAGAAGATGTGGGGTTGGAAGCCGGTGTCCGTGACTCCTCTCGATCTGCTGCCTTCGGTGTTGGAGAATGGCGGTGAGGAGGTGCGAACGGCGGTGAACTGCTACGAGTTTGATTTAAGGGTCTCTGGGTCGTCGGCGGTTCTATCCAATGTTGCAACGAAGAAGACGAAAGAGACGAAGGGCAGTTTTGTCATTTACTGGTTGAAGATGTTTCTAGGGTTTTCTCGATTAGTGATGGTTCGGGTCAAAGAATATCTGAGTCGATTAGTTGGGTTGGGTTTTAAGCCCAATGGTTTCAGGCCTAAGTCTGTCAGCAAGAAGGTCATTATCCACGTCAAACCGGTATACAAGTCTTCGGGTCAGGGTTTTAAGCTTTTTTCAGGTCTTCTCTTCAGCCCAAAGACATAGGTCATGGACCTTAGGTTCTGGCAGGAACTCGCGGAGCTTCCGATGAGATCTCTTCGCCGGAGATCTTGACGGAGGAAAGTTTTGGGTCTAACTCGGTGCCAGGCTCAATGCTGGGTTTGTCGGAGGTTGGGTCTGAAATGTTCTCGAAGGATCACCGGTTGGGTAACGTGGTTTTGGTTTCCACTGCTCGAGATGGGCTTGTCCCTATGAGCTTTGGTCCTACTCTTTCGGCATCTCTGCTTGCACAAGAATCAGCTACAGCGTCTTTGGAAGCTTCTCTCAAGCCTGAGGGGTCTTCTCCCGCCCCGATTCACCTCTTCTCCGGTGGTTCTCAGGGGCTGCTGAGGTGGGAGAGAGGCTACGTCTTTCTCGTCCAATGGCGTCGATCTCAAAGCCGTTCCAAAATTATTATAGGAAGGCTAGGGAAGGTCAAGCCGTGAAAATGTATGAGCAATTATTTTTCGATTCTATGGCGGCGATGAGGTTAGATTTTGCCGGTTGGATACCTATTCCTCTCTCGGGTGCCACTCCTGAGTCAGAGCCAGGGGTACCCTTGTTCCCTTTGGAGTCTAAGCTAGTGCAAGGCGCTCGGGTGCCACCCCTTGTTGACGAGGCAGCTTCTGTGAAGGTTGTTATTAAGCAAATTCCTCCGGCGAGGGGTTTCTTACGGAGGGGTTTTCTCAACTCGAGTCTGGCAGGGCAAATTTAGGCTAAAGTGTCGGTCGCGTAGCTGTCGACCCTAGTTTTTAAGGAAGAAGAGGTGGAAGGGGCTCCCTCTCATTTGGGTCGTTGCGTCTCTCCACCAGTTGAAAAGGGTGAGGACCTTAGGGTGAACGGTCTGATTGAGTCTCAAAAGTGGCCGGTAGGTTTTGGTCCGTCTAGGTAGGTTGTTGTGTAGGATCATGGCGATGAGGTCTGGGATGGGGAGGATGGAGTATCCCTTTTCCCTTTAGGTGTTTATCCGCCCGATATGCATTTGGATTGGGCGGGGGATGGTGAAGAGGATGAGGCTCCGCTTTTGGCTATCCTGGATACCAGCGTAAGCGAAGAGGAGTTTCATCGGGAATCAATAGTTGCACGCCAAAAGACTAAAGGTAGGAGGGATGTATTGAATTTGAAAAGCTCCATTAATTATGGTGATGATTATGCAACCTCCCGGCATCTGAAAAGCAAGGCTCACATGATGTAGGGTTGAGTGCCTCTCGTGGGTCTAAGGGTCCTGCGGGTTTGTTGGGTCTCTTTCTCTTTGGGCTAGTTTGGTTGATCCCTTATATACTACCACCTATAGGGCGCCTTTTTACAAAATTTATTACTTACCCAAAAAAGAGGAGGGGGGGGGGGGGGGGGGGGGGGGACCATGGTGATTTAAAAGAACAGATAGCCTTTTTTGCACCTCTTGAGCATAAAAAATATGAACAAATAATTTTAACACAAACATTCAATAACAGAAAATGGCATCTCATTTTCACAAGGTAAACACCATAAGGCAATGTTGTTCTCTTAAGATCTAAATCATTTTAGGAAAATAAAATGCATTTTGAAACCTTCACCATGTACAAGAGGCAAGTTAAACTAGGGCTGGCAATTTTTTACACGACCCGCGAACCAAACACAAAATTAGCGAATTAAGGTTGAGAAGTCTGACCTGTTTTAATTATAAAGGTCGAGTTAGGGTTAATCTATATGGTCTTATACCCATCATTTGACACAACTTGAACCTAACACATAACATGACAATTTTTTATATGACCTGCAAAACCCAACACGAAATTAGTAGGTTAGGATTGAGAGATTTGACCTGTTTAATTAAATGGGTTGGGTTAGGTTAGGGTTGACTTACACAATCCGAATCCGACACGCAAACCCAAATTGTTTTTAATAAGTAAACACGAATTGTCACCCCTAAGTTAAACCATTGAGTACATAAAGCCATAGATATTAGAGCAAAATTCAACATAAAGGAAAAGGATAATCCTGTAAGTAGCAGTAGAAAAATACAGGACCAATCTATCAAATTATGAGTATAAATTACTTCATTGTGTTTATGTATGTGTAGGAAGCAATGAATCTGAGAAGCACGCAATTCAAACAGAATCACAAAGATTGAAAGATTAGAAGTTAAGAGTTCAATAACTGGAGCAGTTAATGACACAAACCACAAATTTAAATCTTATGTTTTTTTTTTTTTGGCTGGTAAGGAAAAACAAAATCCCTTTTGATTATTTAGAAACAAAAACTAATCTAGCATAGTAGCATATAAGTAAAGAAACTTGAACATACTGTGTTGATGCTACGTATAGTCATGATATACAACACTGGTTAATCATCAAACAGACAATTATACCTCCTTTGAGAAGTTTGCAGGGGCTATTCTCTTCAGAGAGGCAGTGCGTCGGCGTGCTTGTTCCTTCCTCAGACTAGAGATGCAGACTTCATAAGCTCCCATAAGTTCTTCCACAGTCATCTAATATGGTGGAAGAAAGAATCTCAGTGAAAAGAGTAAATGATCACATCTTGATAAGTGGATACCATGCAAAGTGACTTACATTTCCTTTCGTTACTTCACCATCATCAGTTGAAGCAAGCTGGCCTGCATTTTGGTGAAAGGTGCTATTCTGTATGCAAGCAAAAATACAGTAAGACGTACTGTAAATGAAATCTGACTACTAAGCACTTCATTTAAGAACAAGCAAGGGTATTCTGCTGCTAACCTGATGGTCATTATCTTCAGGCTCGGAATCCGTGAACGAAGAGCTCTGTTCTGTACCACAGGAAGACAAATTTGATTAAAGCTATATACATCATCATCGAAATCGAGTTATCTAATAATTCAAATTAGAAATGAAAGTATAGATATGATCCAAAGTTTTATATAACAAAATTCATTAAATTTAGACATTAATTTGAAACTTTTCAACTCTAATAGGAGATATAATAGCCAGTCATTGAAAAAGACCAAAAGTTTTCTAATTCAGACTGCACACCAAAATGTAACATAAAACACAATGCAGTCAAGGTTGCACTGGATTTTCAAAACACAAATGTTGCCAACTTTTTATCTTCTCTACTTTTTTCCTTGGGTTCAGCAAGGGTGAACTCCCAAAAGAAACCTGATGTGTTAAGGAGAACAAAAACTACCATAACTATACCTTTCAAAAGTTAATACAAGATTGAATCTCCCGCTTTGTGCTAATCCAAAACTGTTGGAACCCCATAGAAATTCTTTACATTCAAACAAAAGAATACTAAAAGCAATTATCACCAAGTATCCAGAATTCCATAAACAAACAAAAATACTCTCCAAATTCAGGGTACGGCTCTAGCATGTTAAGTCCAAGAACATATAGAAAATATACTATATTCTATGTTAGAGCATCCAACCCAAATTTTAAGCTATTAAATGGAGAGATAACACCCCCATCCCAAAGCTTCAGTTGTTAGATAGAGAGATCCAACTACACAATATAAACCCAAATCATGGTCCAAACCCAATTATGCGGGACTCTCTAACAATCTCCATGAGTAAAACCCTCAACCAGATCAAAAAAATCTCAAAGTCAAACACTCCAAATGAAAATGAGATCCAAAAATTTAATCATTAGCAAACAAGAAAGCAACTCAACCTAGGTGAAGGCTTGACCAAAATGAATAAAATCTTAAGGAAAGTTTAACTAAATTTTACAAACCAACTAGCGACAAATTAGGCTCCGTTTGTTTTGACGTAAAAGGTTTTGCGGAAAATTTTTTTAACGAAATTATTTTTCAGAAAAAATGATTTCCCTGAAAATAATTTTCGGCGTTAGGCTAATACGAAAAATCAGAAAAGGCAGAAAACGGCCGGCAACTTCCGGCGAACACCGCGATGGATTCCAACAACCTTCAGTGGTGGCAACTGACGGCCATCAATGGATTTCGGCGGTCGGCGATGAATTCTGACGACCTATGGCAGATCTCAGAGGATTCCAATAACAGTAGAGAATGAACTGCGAGGAAAAGTGCGTGCAAGAAGAAGCTCAAACTCGAAAAATGGCTTACAGTTTTAAAAAAGGGAAACCATTTTACGAAAATTAAAGGTTTTCCTAGTCAACCGAAAATGTCTTTGGTTTGACCATGATTTCCGGTCAGACCAAACACCAGAAAATAGGAAAAATGTTTTTCAGAAAACATTTTACATCGAAACAAACGGAGCTTTAGTATACACTCAACTACTCCTAATGTTTTCATACATGGCAATATGATTAAGAATTACCTGGGTACTAGAAATGAGATGTAAAAGAATTTTATGCAAGACAACCCAAAGATAATTAGCAACCTTAAAAGGCGTAGGAGTTTCCAAATCAAATTTATATAGCAAAAAGCCAAACAAAATGAACACTTAATATAGATAATGATCAGCTGAGATTATCATAGAAGGATAGGAGTTTCCAAATCAAACTAAATAGCATAGAGGCACACAAAATGAGTGCTCAGGTGATAATGATCAGCGAGGATTATCGACTTCATTAGTCCACTCAAATTTTACAATAACAGTATATAAGTAATAATATAGCACATACATAGAATGACAACATGATAATGCCTACAAAACCAAGAAGAAAATGGCAAGTTGGATATTTATAAGTAATCGAAATACCATTAAAAAGCGAAAAGGGCTACTTAGGTACACAAGGAGTATACAAAAGAAACATCTAGCTAGAAGGAACAAAAAAATCCTGAAAACTAAGCACCCAGGGAGCTACAAATGCAATTGTCCAAGTATAAAGAGTAAAAAAGAAAAAGGACTCAAGCCCCGCCAATGTCCTCTCGTGGTCCTCAACTTCTATCATTTCTTTCCCTCCAAAGACATCACAAGAGGCAAGAAGGAATCATCTTCCACACAATCGTACTATGAGTTCTACCATTAATCCACCAACAAGCCAAGAAGTAAGTTACTCTACTAGGTATCACCCAAGACAACCCAAAATGACTTAAAAAGGCATTCCGTAAGGCGCAATGGACCTTGCAGTGAAGGAGAAGATGGTCCACAGACTCCCCATTCCTCTTGCACATACAACATCTATCGACCACAATGAGAAGTCGCTTCCTTAGATTGTTCATAGTAAGGATCTTCCCTAAAGCCACCGACCAAGCAAAAATGACCGTTCTCAAAGGAACCTTAGTCCACCAAATACTCTTTCAAGAGAAAGGATTGCCATCGTTACAAGCAAGGACACTGTAGAATGAGCTAACACCGAACAACCCTTCTGGAGGGGGACCACCAAAGCTTGAATTCACCATCCCATCTCACTCTAACTGAGCACAACAAATTGAAAAACGAGGCAAAGACCTCCACCACCCAATCATGAGCCATTCTAACAAAACTTACGTTCCACTGATTGGAGTCACCAGAAGACGCCAAGTGAGCCACTACTGAGGCGTCCTTTATATATATATAATGTAAATTCATTCAAAGCGCAAAGGGGTGCAACCCTAGTACAAATAAAGTATATAAAAGAACCCCTAAAGTATAGAAAAGACAAACAAAATTCCAAAAACTTGGAAAAATTAGAAACAAGCAAACTATTTCATGCCTCTCCATATATAAAGTGATTGTAACATCATCTTCTTCATCTCTAACAATCCATTCTCACGATCTTTAAAGCTCATTGCGTTCTGCTCTCTCCAATGACACAAATTAAACACAAAGCAATCAACCTCCATGTTTTTAAAGCATTACGGTTTTCCAATTGTCCCTTCCAACTTCCCAACTCGCTTACCCTTCGAAGCATAACTCAAGCAACACCAAACATTGAAAAAGTGCATTTCACAATTTTGTTGCAACCTCACAATGGAGTAGATGATCAACAGACTCCCCACATTTCTTACACATATAGCACCACTCCATCACAATAACATTCTTCTTTTATAAATTATCCAAAGTTAAGATTTTTCCTAAAGCCGTTGTCCACACAAAGAACATCACTCTCAAGGGAGCCCTAACTTTCCAAATACTCTTCCAAGGAAAAGGGAACCCTACCGAATTAGATAACACCTGATAGTAAAACTTAACTTCAAATAATTTCCTTTTAGAAGGAATCTAGCAAATTGTATCCTCACCAGCATGCCTTACTCTTTAAGAATACAACTCAAAGAACCCAGAAACCACTTCCACCTCCCACTTGTGCACAGGTTTAGTAAAAATAATATTCCAATGAATGTTTCCATTCTAAAACTGCATATGATTCGCCACCCACCCATCCTTGCCACAAGCAATAGTGAATAATTCTGAAAATGAGAACTTCAAAGGCTACTCCCCACACCAAACATCATACCAAAACAGCACTTTAGATCTATCTCCTACATCTCATAACTCACATGTTTAGAAAAACATTCCCACTTCCTCATACATTTCCACACTCCCACACCATACACCCCCAACCTTTTTAAAACACCAACCTCGCCTCATACTATCATATTTAATGTCCACCACCTTTCTCCACAACGCCTCCCTCTCCATAGCTTTTCCAGTCAATTAGCCACTTCCACCGGAATAAGGAAAAGGGACAAATAATACGTCAGTAAATTAGAAAGAGTACTTTTTATCAAAGTTATCCCACCTCCCTTTGATAAACAAAGCATCTTTCAAACCGCCAACCTATGCTCAATCTTCTCAATAATGCCACTCCAAATGGTAGAAGCCTTATAGTGAGCACCCAAGAGTAGACCCAAATACTTCATAGGCAACGAAGCCACTCTACACCCAAGAATCCTAGCTAAACCCTCCACATCCACCACATCGCCTACAAGAACAAGAAAATTACGAAGTTGTTCACCACTACGCTAACAAAAGATTAACATATCATCCGCAATTAACAAATGGGGCATTACCATCTCCTCATGATTCTCGATCCCACTGAAAATCCAAATAAAAGCCCAATGTCCCCAGTAGTAGACATCATCCTGCTTAATGCTTCCATAATAACCACAAACAATAATGGAGACAATGGATCTCCTCATCTTAATCCACTCGAACTACTAGAAAATCCCAAAAGCGACCCATTAATGAGGATGGAAAACCGCATCGTAGATATGTAAAGATCTAGATATCCAACCTCGCCATCTCTCCCCAAAGCCACATCTCTTCAACAAATGAAACGAAACTCCCAATTGACGTGACCTTCTCCAAATCCAATTTGGATAATATGCTCGGGTCCCCAGAGTGAATCCGACTATCCAAACATTCAATTGCCACCAAGATAGAATCCAAAATTTGTCTACCCCTGATTAACGCATTCTGAAAACTTGAGACAATCTTCCCCAATACCAACTTCAACCTATTTGCTAGAACTTCATAAATAATTTTGTACACACCACCCACTAAGTTGATTGGAAGAAAATCCTTAATCTCCACCGCCCCAACTTTCTTCGGAACAAGAGATGCAAAAGTAACATTAAAACTCTTCTCGACCTCCCAGAATTTTTGAGAAAAAAAAGCCATAGAAAATCCTTCAAGTCCTGGCGCCTTATCTCCATTAACTGTTCTCACCACCTCCAACACTTCACTCCTCAAATTCTCTCCTCCTCATCATTGGAAGGAATGAGAGGCCATCCACCTTAGATCGCCACATATATTGTTCAAAATACAATTGTTTATAAAAGTTCACAATATGTTCCTGTATCACTACTAAATCAGTCATCATATTCCCATTAACCACTAAAGACTCCACCGAATTATGTCTTTTGTGCGAATTTGCCAATCGATGGAAAAACTTAGTATTATTGTCTCCCTTTCTCAACCAAAGGGCCCTTGACTTCTATCTCCAACTCGCTTCTTCAAGAAAGACACTCCTCTCCAATTCTCTGGAATAATCTTATTTTTTAATGTTAGTTTATTAGCTACATTTTGTTGACAAAATCACTACCATATTAGAAGACTGCTGAAACAGGAACACCATAATTCAGAGAATTTTTCAAAGATATTCATAATATTTTCTCCAATATGGAAAGGGCCTAATATGACAAGTTCAATGTCACAAATATCAAGAAAGGCAATTTTCGGAAGTCAAGGAAGATTCTGACGCGCTTACAGCTCAGCAAATGTGATTTCTATTGTGACCATCCGGACGACCAGAAGAAGTGTCCGGACTCCCACCAGTGTTCGAAGAAGTGTCAGAACACCTTAGCAGACACCAACACGAAGAACGCATATTCGCACAGATGTTCAGACAACCCAGCAGACTTCAACTCCCGAGAGCACCTGTTCGTACATGTGTCCGAACAGCAAACTGAAGGCTAGGAACAGTGAAGATAGCATGCAACTGTCCAGACGCTAGGGCAAGAACGTTCGGATGCGATGACTGAAAATTAATGAAGAAACGCGTGAGACCGCGTGATTTGAAATCGGTTGATGCTTGCCGTCCGGACACCCACCTACATGGTCCAGACGCCGCCCAAAGAACTCCGAATTAGAATTGTATTAAGTCTTCTACAGCCTATATATAGAGGTCTCTAAGCATGTATTCTTTAGTGAATTCGGTACTGAATTCTATTGTGCTAAAAGAGGGTGTTTAAGCAAATATTGTTAGATGTGCTAGCTCTCTTTGAATTTGTGTGTGATTTAATCAACCATTGAAGTCTAGCTTAGGGCTCCTCCCTAAGCTAAAGGAGTCCATTAAAGACCCCTTCAGACAGGAGGTCTAGTTGGGAAGCGTTCACGTGTAAGTACATGTCAGATTTAGAAGTACAACTACTACATCGGGTTATGCGAGTACTACTACCCTGTAACTAGCTTTGTCTTCTGAATAGTGGATTTCCTGGGTTTGGCTGCCAAAAAGTGGCTTTTCTCTTGATAAGAGTTTCCACTTCGTCAACAAAATATTTGTCTCTTTTAAATTCCGCATTTAATATTTTATTGCACAATTGATCACACACACGTTAATTAGGAGTCTTTATTTTTCATTTAATTTTGTCATCTTCAGTTAATTATTGATCTTTCTTTTGCAATCAAATCCAACTCACAAAGACCTCCACCATCTCCTTCTTTCACTTCCCTACACTACCAAAGACCTTATTCCATTTCTTCAAATCATATTTCAGTGCTTTCAATTTTTGTGCCAACACATAACTAGGAACACCCTGATAATTATATGACCCCCACCACGTTTTGACCTGCTCTACAAAACCCTCTGATTGCAGCCACATATTTTCAAACTTAAAATGCCTACTACTCCAACTCCCCACGCCACAATCCAACATCAATGAAAAATGATCAAACAATAACCTAGGAAGAAGTCTCTGTGATGTGGACAGCCTACTAGGGCTGACGTGGCATGTTGCAGCCCTAGCCGCCACACTACAGCAGAACCTATCCCTAGCCATATTCAACCCTAGCAGCCTCTAGTTGAATAAGGAGTAGGACATCTCTCCATATTTTCTTTCCCTAAAGTGTCTTAGTTAAATAAGGAATGTATTTCCATTCTTAGTTATTTTCTACACAATATATGACGGCTAGACCTAATGGTTACGTCTTATGACCTAGCCGTCTTTTATATATATGTAACCCTAAGGAATAAAGAGGCATGCTGAATATTATGAACCCTAAACCTTTTGGTTGTTTGGAGATCAAGGCTCTCTCGAAGTAGCCCCTATCTTTATTTTGTGTCTTTAATTTATTTGAGCGCATCAAGTGGTATCAAAGCCGGGGTTCCTCTCGTTAACCCCATTGATAAACCTTGAGGCCCGGTTTCCCTCACTAGAAACCAGAAATTTTTTTTTTTTTTGAGAAAAATTCCAGTTAATCACCATAGGTCGTTCCCGCAACAAGAACAAGGCCTACTTGGATTTTTCGGTGGAAGCAAGACCAGCCACGCGTTCATTCACCCAGCAACACGAACAGCAAGTTATGGAAGGACGCATGGGCAGCTTGGAGCAAGCGGTGCAGGCCTTGACAGCCCGAATGACCGAGGCATTTGAGATGCTGTCCGCCAGGGACCGACGTGACGCAGAGGAGAACGGGCGTAGGAGGTTACGGGCAGGAGAAGGAGAAGAATTCCAGGATGGAGAACGGCTGCGGGCATTCGGACGTCCCCATGTTAAACTGGATTTCCCTAGATTCAATGGAGAAGAAGACCCAACCAGCTGGGTCTGTAGAGCGGAGCAGTTTTTCAGGTTTCAAGGAACCCAAGAGGAGGATAAGGCGGCTTTGGCTTCCTTCCATCTCGAGGGAGAAGCCCAGCTATGGTTCCAAATCTTGTTACGTGAAGGAAGGGAGATAGGCTGGACGGAATTCAAGGAAGGGGTATTCGCTCATTTTGGGCCAACCCAATTCTACGATCCCTTTGGAGAGCTCACTAAATTACAGCAAGAAGGAAGTGTAAGGGAGTACCAAGCCAAATTTGAGTCCCTACTCTCAAAGGTAGGCCCTTTACCACAAAACCAGCAGGTTAGTTGTTTTGTGAGCGGCCTAAATGAGGTCATCAAGGCGGACGTTACTGCTGGAAAACCCCTCACTCTCACCTCAGCTATAGGCCTAGCCCGAGTCTATGAAGCCCGCAACATGGCCATGAAAAAGCACCCCCTTTTGGAGACGCGGAGGCCTCCTGTGAGTACCAGGCCCCCCACGAGCCAACAACCGCTTCCCATCAAGCGGTTAACCCCGGAAGAACTCAAGGAAAGGCAAGAGAAAGGCCTTTGTTTCAAGTGCAACGAAAAGTATGGTCCCGGGCATCGTTGCAAGAGATTATTCATGATTGAAGCATATTTGCGAGAAGAAGAAGATGGGGAGGAAATAACACAAGTTGAAGAGGAGGTAATTCCGGAGATCTCTTTGCACGCCATGACCGGCAAGGATAACCCCGAGACTATGAAGATTTATGGGCGGATTGGCAAAACAATTTTTCTAGCTTTGATTGACTCGGGTAGCACTCATAACTTTATGAGTCTCGCCTTGGCAAGCAAGCTAGGGTTGCAACCAACCAAGGGAGAAGGAATGGAAGTAGTGATTGCCTCCGGTGAAAGGATAAGCAGCCCGGGTAAGTGCATGCAGATTTCAGTAGAATTGCAGGGCCGAATTTTTGTAGTTGATTTTTATATCCTGCCATTGGAGGGTTATGGAGTAGTGTTAGGCACTCAGTGGTTGCGTATTTTGGGGCCCATTTGTTGGGATTTTGAGACCCTAGAGATGCAGTTTGTCTGGAATAGTGTACCGGTAATATTGCAGGGCATCAAATATCAGTCGGGTCGATCAAAAGAGCTGCTGTCCATCAACCAGGGAAGTGCCGAACACAGCAGAAAGAGGGAGGTACTGACCAGGAACGGAAAAGAAAGCGAGATGACCCAGTTACTAGAGAAATATGAAGCAGTTTTTGCAAAGCCTAGTAGGCTGCCTCCGCCCCGCAGCCACGATCACCGCATTATTCTGCAGGAGAATGCTGGTCCGGTCAATGTGAAGCCATACAGGTACCCTTTCTTCCAGAAAACAGAAATAGAAGAGCAGGTCAGGGACATGCTGGGCAGGGGAATCATCCGACCCTCTAACAGTCCCTACTCCTCTCCCGTGCTCTTAGTCAAGAAAGGAGATGGAACATGGCGGATGTGTGTCGATTACCGAGAGTTAAATAAGATCACGGTAAAGGATAGATTTCCAATACCCGTCATCGATGAACTCTTGGATGAACTCCATGGGGCGCAATACTTCACCAAGCTGGACTTAAGCTCGGGGTACCACCAAGTTCGAGTAGCCGAGGAAGACATTGAGAAGACGGCCTTCCGTACTCATCACGGGCACTACGAGTTCCTTGTCATGCCCTTCGGGTTGACCAATGCCCCTTCCACCTTTCAATCTCTCATGAACAAGGTATTCCACGCTCAACTTCGTCAATTTGTGTTGGTTTTCTTTGATGATATCCTAATTTATAGCCGAGGGTGGGCGCAACACATGGGACATGTGAAGTTGGTGATGACCTTGCTAGAAGAACAGCAACTCTATCTCAAGAGAGCCAAGTGTAGTTTTGGGCAGCAGGAGGTTCAATATTTGGGGCATGTAATTTCCCCCGAGGGCGTGGCGGTTGATCCCGAAAAGATAGAGGCCATGAAGGAATGGCCCAAACCGACAACCCCCAAGGCTATGCGTGGATTTTTAGGTCTCACAGGTTATTACCGGCGCTTCATACAAGACTATGGGAAGATAGCAGCCCCGCTGAACCGGATGTTGAAGAAAAACAGTTTTGCTTGGTCCATTCCAGCAGAGGTCGCTTTTGAGAAACTCAAGCTAGCCATGACAGAGGCTCCGGTACTCGCTTTACCAGATTTTTCTAAGGAGTTTGTAGTGGAATGTGATGCCTGCGGAGTGGGTATAGGGGCTGTTTTACACCAGGGTCGGCCCATAGCTTTCTTGAGTCAAGCCCTGCAAGGAACACAACTTTTGTTGTCTACCTATGAAAAGGAGATGTTGGCTCTAGTAATGGCAGTTCAGCGTTGGCGGCCCTACCTCCTTGGGCGGCACTTTGTGGTAAGATCCGACCAACATAGTCTCAAATATTTATGGTCTCAAAAAATCTCTACTACTGCACAGCAGAGGTGGTTATATAAGTTGATGGGTTTCGATTTTTCGGTGGAGTACAAGTGCGGGAAGGAGAATATCGTGGCGGATGCACTTTCTCGCAGAGATGAAAATACTGGGCAGTGAAGGGAGCAGAGTTCACAGCAGGCTGAGCTCTTGGCCGTATCCGGACCGGTTCCAAGGTGGCTCGACATGGTCCGGGAAGAAGTAGAGAAAGATTCGACTCTTCAAGAAGTTATCAAGAAAATTCAGGAGGGTGAGACACTCGGTCCTTGGGAATTCAGGGACGGTCTCTTGTACTATAAGGACCGCATCTACCTCGCAGAAAATTCCGCGTTGCTCACCACCATTTTGGAGCAAATACATGGTCATTTCCACTAGGGGTACCACAAAACCTATCAAAGAATCCGGGCTAGTTTCTATTGGAAGGGAATGAGGAGTTGGATTAAAGAATTCATCCGAGGTTGTGATGTATGCCAACGCCACAAGACAGAGAATCTCACGCCACGGGGTTTGTTGCAGCCACTTCCGATTCCGGAGCGAATATGGGAAGATATCTCTATGGACTTCATAGATGGTTTGCCAAACTCAAGAGGAAAAACAACCATTTTCGTGGTAGTAGACCGGCTGTCCAAATATGCCCATTTCCTAGCTATCGGTCACCCCTACACTGATGTGAGCATAGCACAGGTTTTCTTTGAGAATGTGTTCAAACTCCATGGTATGCCGAAGTCAATCGTATGTGACCGAGACCCAGCCTTCACCAGCAATTTCTGGAAGGAATTATTTAAACTACAGGGAACTTCCTTCAACTTCAGTTCAGCCTATCACCCTCAAACCGATGGGCAAACAGAAGTGGTCAACCGGACTTTGGAGATGTATTTGCGGTGTTTTACAAGCAACCAACCAAAGGAATGGGGCAAGTGGCTGGCTTGGGCAGAATATAGCTACAACACCAGCTGGCACTCCACCATTAAAAACACACCTTTTACTGTGGTTTATGGTCGGGATCCTCCCAAGCTACTCACCTATCTTCCTGGCACAGCTAGAGTCGAAGCGGTAGGAAGGGAGTTGATGGAGCGAGATCAGATGATGAAGGACTTGAAGAATAACATACAGGCTGCCCAAGAACGCATGAAGAGGCTCTATGATAGCAAACACCGAGAAGAAGAATTGGAGGAAGGTGATTGGGTCTACTTGAAGCTGCAGCCCTATCGGCAGATTTCGGTTTATATGCGCAAGAACACTAAGCTGGCTGCTCGGTTCTATGGACCATTTCAGGTTATCAAGAAAATTAGCAAAGTGGCCTACAAGCTGAGCTTGTCACCGGGGTCCCGGATTCACCCGGTCTTCCACATAAGCTTGCTAAAAAGATACCTTGGCAGCAAGCAGGTTGCTTGCCAGCACCTTCCGGAAGCACTAGAAGACGGCCGACTTACTCCCACACCACAAGCTGTATTGGAAACTCGGATCAGGCACAAGAAACCCGAGTTGCTCATTCATTGGCAGGGCCTTTCTCCGGCGGAAGCGACATGGGAAGAGGAAGACATGATCAGAGCTCAATTTCCGGAGTTTTTCCTTGGGGACAAGGAAATTGTTAGGGGGGAGGGATGATGTGGACAGCCTACTAGGGCTGACGTGGCATGTTGCAGCCCTAGCCGCCACACTACAGCAGAACCTATCCCTAGCCATATTCAACCCTAGCAGCCTCTAGTTGAATAAGGAGTAGGATATCTCTCCATATTTTCTTTCCCTAAAGTGTCTTAGTTAAATAAGGAATGTATTTCCATTCTTAGTTATTTTCTACACAATGTATGACGGCTAGACCTAATGGTTACGTCTTATGACCTAGCCGTCTTTTATATATATGTAACCCTAAGGAATAAAGAGGCATGCTGAATATTATGAACCCTAAACCTTTTGGTTGTTTGGAGATCAAGGCTCTCTCGAAGTAGCCCCTATCTTTATTTTGTGTCTTTAATTTATTTGAGCGCATCACTCTGAGAAATAATATTCCTCCCACTCCATAGACAGCAAGAATTTATCAATTCTAGACCATGCCTCAACATCTTGATTATTAGACCACATGAAACTCCCTCTTACCAATGGAATATCCATGAGTCTCTGCTCAAAAATGAATTCGGAGAATTCCACCATCGTTTGTGTTTGCCTTGAGTCACCTAATCTTTCACAAGGGTACCAAACTACATTAAAATCCCTCCCAATACACCATGGCATCTCCCAAAAACTCATTAAACCAACAAACTCATCCCAAAGACATCTTCTATCCACATCATCATTTGGCCCCTAAATACCCGCAAAGGCCCATTTGAAATTCTTCGTAACACATCTGAAAGAAAATGCTACCACAAACCTACCCATACATTCATCAATCTTCTCCACCACTCACCTATCCTACATTAATAGAATACCTCCTAATCCCCTCTCAACCCCAAATACAACCAATCCACATGAATAAACCCCATACACTATGAACCACCTCCCTAGTAATAACCTCTATTTTTGTCTCTTGTAAACACAATCAAATCCCATGGCTCAACCCTAGACAGGCGATGGAAACTACCAAGCTAGAGTACGGTAGGGGCAGAGGAAACTTCCGGTGGAGTGGTGAAATGCATAGAGATCGGAAAGAACACCAACGGCGAAAGCACTTTGCTGGGCTGACACTGACACTGAGAGAATAAACCTAGAGAAGCGAATGGGATTAGATACCCCAGTAGTCCTAGCCATAAACAATGGATACTAGGCATTATGCGTATCGACCTGTGCAATGTTGTAGCTAACGCATATCAGCTTTCAACTCCCTTAGAAGCCCTCTAACCCCCATTCATTTCCCGTTGTCATTCAAGCCTCTCACATTTCATGATATGATCTTAGGTTTCATAAATAACATTTACCACCCCTCCCCTCGCCTGTCACTCTATGAGATTTAACTCCCTTAACATCATAATTCACTGAACATACCAATCTCTTTAATTCATGATTTAATCTATTCCCAAATTTCCCACTCAAGTCTGTAACACTACCCACCCCACTTTGAGGTCGACTAGCTTCAATCGTAGTGAACAAAGCCATAAGTTGATCCTCGAAACCTTCACAAGCCAATCCAACTACATGACGAAAAAAATTTACCCTATCCACCACCCAATTTGAGGACACCAAATAATACCCTCCTTTTTCCCCAATAACAACCAGTGGATGAATGTCTAACATCTCACTTCCCCTACTTTACTTATCAAAAAAAAATCTCACTTCCCCTACTTTCCTTTCCTATACAAGTCACCATGGCCAATGTAGAATCAACCACAGCCCCACCACATAAATTGTCCTTACTATCACTTAAGCCCCCTACTCCCTCATTCTCCACAAGTGCTAGTGAAGACCCAGAAAACTGACCTCCTTCTACCCCTTGATAAAAAATATGGTTCCCCAACTTAGACACAACCCTCTGGCAAGAGGCCAAACACGTCCCCATTTCCACCGACCCATTCTCAGCATTACACAGTCGCACCAAAAATACACCCAGCCACCCTCAACCCCCTCTACATCATCTCCGTCACCCCCTTCAAAAGTGAACTCAAAGCCAAAGATGACTCCCCAACTATACTATTCCCCCCTCCACCTGTTTTGTGCTCTTCGGCGTTATCTGCCATAGACCCATTATTTCCTTCCCTCATATCGAGCTTCAAGCTCGAGGCCAAAGAAGGGACAGTTGATGCCATGTCGTCGACAAAACCACTCTTGCACTCAGAGTCTACATCGGCACCCTCTAGGTTAGAAACGACATACGCTGTTGTCGTCTCTGTATTCCAGTAAGTCCCCACTGTTGAGCCCAGCATCCCCTCCATTGCACCCCTCTAGCCTGTCAGATTAGGCTGAACCCAACGACTGCACACCGAGACAATATTAGTCACCAGATCAACGCTTCTTTCATTTGATGGTTGGGCTTTAAAATGCTTCTTTCCTATTTCCCCCTTCAAGCCCACTTTCTTATTCTTTAGAAACCCACACTCCTATCAGCCCATCACTAAGTCTTCTTCCTCTTTAGACAAAACCACTTCTTTGCCTTTCTTCTCCTTTAAATTGTTTTCTACTAGGCCTTCTATCTCTGCGGCCCCATTTTGCACACAGCCCATTTCCAACAAACCTAGCCACCTCTTAGATTCCTTTTTAGCCAAAATCAACATATTCTTCAACGGTTGCAACTTTAAATCTCCTTCCAAAACAGGCTTCATCAAAATATCCTCTCCACCTTTACCTGTGTGATCCCCAGCGGTAAACTTGTATCCCTCCTTCCAAGAATTTCTCTATTCAGCTCTGATTGATTTTTGGAAAAGCCCATATTACCCTTGTTTGACGATGCTCTATCCTAAGGTTGCCCCTTCCCTACCAGCACCGCCGCATACGACCTCCCTCCCTAGTCAACCGTCTGCAGCACCACCGTAAGAACTCCTTGCTTCTCCCCATTTTTGTTCCCCCTAGCATCTTTCTTCTCATAATACTTCTCTAAATGCCTCATCTGAGTTAGGCAATTAGCCCATCCACTTCCTTCTCTCCCCTCCGATACAATCATGAAACTATGCCGCCCTCCACCTCCATATTTCAATAACTCCAAAATTCTTCCATGATTATTGCCTTCTCACTGCAAAATAGACACCGTATTGCCCACTCGATAGGTCCAACAAAACTCGCTCAAATCTCCTCCTTTTAGCAACGCCTCCATCGAAGTCCTCAACCAACCTACGCTTAGCCTTCCCAAGACCACCGCTCTAAAAGTTCCTCTGCTAGCCGTACACCACCAAGACCAATCTTGGAATGAATCTCAAATGATTTAGCTTCCACATAGAAAAATCTGAAGTATCCCATCTCTCAATCCAGATGAAGCCACATAAGGAGCATCAATCAACTGCTACTGATGCATCCTTTACACAAGTAATACCATATAAATCTGGAAAGGCTTCCTTTAAGGCCTTGTACCCACACCACACAGTTCATGCCAAAATCTAACATTGTTGCCATCTCCCACCTCAAACCTATAATGACTTGAAAACATCCCCCAACCCCTCCTAATGTTCTTCCATATCCCCACCCCATACAATCCCGGAGGCTCATTAGAACACCACCCACCCCACGAGTTGCCAAATTTAGAGTCCACCACAACTTTTCACCATGCCTCTCTCTCATGCACATAGTGTCAAAGCCATTTTCGAACACCTAGCCTTCCTTAGAGATTAGAGAGCATACCTTGGACCAGCATTATGTGTCTAAGGGTGGTAGGGTTACCCTTATAAAGATACCCACCCCTCTTCTAACTCTCGTCTCCCTCTCAAAAAAGAAAAAGAAAAAAAAACCCTTGGGTCTCTTTTCTGAGAACGCCTAGTGAGGAAGGAGGTGAGGCTCTCCTCCCTCCCTCCACTTCCAATTCCCTTCCTCTTTGAATCCTCTAGTGTTCTTTCTCCTCCTTTTTGGACTTTCTGTTTTGGGTCTTTTTCTTCTTCTTGGGTGTAGAGCTACGGTGGTTGGGAGTAGATCCACTTCTGGGTCCCTCACCGGCTTGCTTAACCGTCAACGTCACTTCAGTGGGTGGCCGCCGCACCAGTGTTGCGTGGCTGTTTTGGTTCTTTTGCATCTTGGGTTGTAGATCTACGGCATTTGAGTCCTCTCCGTGCACATGCCTCACAGGGGGCCTCTCCTCTTCTCCGTCGTCGACACAGCTGCGGGTGGACACCACGCACCTTTCCGGCGTGAGTGGCTGAGGGCGTGTCTGAAGTTTGGGGGTTAGATCTACGGTGTTTGGGGCCTTTTCACGTGCGCACCTCACTGGTGGCTTCTCCAACTGTTTCCGCATCTTCTCCAGCGTTTTCAACAGCACTCCTACACTCGTGGCGCCACCACCTCTGCAGTTTTTATTTATTTATTCATATAGCTCTGGTTTTTCCTCTGTATTTTGGGTTTGCTTGTATTTCAGCTTCAGTCGGCTCAGGTTTTTGGGTGTTTCACTTGGGTTTGTGGGTTTTTTTGGGAGGGTTGTTCGGGTTTTCGTGTGGGTTTTGGGGGTTTATTGGGTTGGGGTGCTTTCAGAGCAGGTTTAGGCATTTGATGGGGGCTTCTATTGTATTTGGGTTTTCATGGGCTTCGGGTGTTGTGGGTCCTTATGGGTTTTCTTGAGTTCTTTTGTGGGTTAGCTATGTTGTTCCTGTATATACTACCTGTGTACTCGGGGGTGCCTTACGCTTTTTTAATAAAATTTCCTTACTTATCAAAAAAAGAAAAGGGTTACCCTTAAAAAGAGCACACTTTCCAACTTACCTACTTATTTCCTATCCCTATTCCCTCTCCCTGCGGGTATTGCAAACCGCATGGAGAGGCTTCAGTGCGATTTCTTATGGGATGCAAAACAAGAATTTCAAAGATGTATGTGAGCGCTATAACTAAGAGAGTTTTCTTAAACTTTAGAAGCCTCAATTTTTATCTTCTATCCTACTACACTTTTAGCTTGTCCATCCTCTTGTACACTTGATCAATACTTAATGAATACTTCTTTATTTTATGTAAAAAATAAAAAAATAAAAAAAAAAAAAAAAAAAACACCCCTTCATATCCTTGATGCATATACTCCAATTATTAGAATAAGTAACTACATTAAATGAGTAATGCTAGATACTATATGTTATCCTACAATTGTCCGAAAATGTTGACGTGGCACTCCAAATCAACCATTTGGAACTTTTTTTTATTTAACAGTGATTAATCTAATGATTAGTTGGGAGTTCCACGTTAGCCTTGTTGGATGAATGTTAGATATAATTGTAGTATCTTGCATTTCTCATATTAAATAAGACAAGGAAAGCAAAGGAAAGCAAAACCACTAAAAGAAATGCATCCAAGACAACTAAGAAATCGAACTTTTCAAAATTTTAATACCAGCTTCCTATTGTAACTTCGATTAATGAATATGCACAGAAGAATGGATCATTTCCTCGGGAAGCAGCACAGGACAAAGAGGTTCTTATGATCAAAGAAGCTACAAACTTTCATAATACCAACATCTTCAGCGAGACGCAAATTAGACCTTTATCATACTCCACTAAAAAACTTTATTTGCTCCAATTTGACTATTTGAATTTACTACTAAGAGAAAAGGAAAAAGAAAAAAAAGATTTGCCACCAAACTAACCTGGTTTGTCGTGAGTTACACTACCCATACTCATGTTTGATGCTCTCCGCTGGGAAATCACCTGCGCACCAACCACATTTGCAAACATTGTTGCAGATTCTTTGTGTTCCTCAGTGAGACCAACATATAACATATCGCCCAACCTCTTCTGCAAGATTTACAAGCATCTACCATGATATGCAACCATAAGGAAGAAAACTATCAGAGAAACAATATTATGACTATATTATTCACAACTTTGCAAAGCTACTCATCTCACCTTCGCAACTTGAAGCACATGTTCACCAAGAATCTTATACTGTTGTACACAATGGCGGACCTCATGTGATTCCGCTAGATAAGAGTTGTTTGTCAATCCTGCAACCTGTGAATTAAAACAGTCAGCCAGATATATTAAAGTTAGAGATATATAGAGCAAACAAATTTCAAAAATTTGGTGATTTATAGACACAAGGGACCTACTGTGTACTTGACTAATTCCAGGAAGTCCACATCTATTGGTTGGAATCACTTCAAATATATATATATATATATATTTCTTTTTCACACACAATCGAGCCACACAAGAAAACGCACTATCCCTCCCTTTCATCTTCAAACCTCTTTCTTCTTTTTTTTTAATAAGTTCAAACCTAATTTTTATACATATATATATATATAGACACACACACACACAAAGAGGAGCTCCATGTTGCTTATAAGTGCAAAGACTACCTGGAATGTGGCCCCATTGTGAAGGATATCATGAGCAATAGGGTTGTTAATGTATTCATGTAATGGCATAACCATATCCTCCATGTCATAGGAATCATTGCTCTTAACATCATCTGAGTGCCTTTGTCTTCTAGCATCTCTCTATACAAAAAGAGTAAAAACACATGATACATATGTAACCAGAAGAACCATTACAATACTCAAATGCCTGTAGTATTTTTTTTTTTTTTTTACTTTATCAAAAAAGAAAACAAAAAGACTACAGCCATTCGAGCATTGTACGATAATAAACAAATTGATAACTATGCTGTTCAAAGAGGAAAACAAAACACTTCTGACCATCTTGGATCACAGCACACAATGTTCACAGGTCCAATCAACAGATTTAGCAAGAGAGAGTCATTGCGGGGATAGATAAATAGATAGGGAGAGAGAGGATCAACGTGGAGTACTTTCTGATTTCAATGGCAAAGTAACTTACCACAGTTTAATGTCAAATTAAAAATCAGCATACAAGGGAGACTACTAGACAAAGTTTTTCCCTTTGCAATTTCAATTTTTCATGAATATTCATACATAAGCAAGGTATTATGGATTGAGTAATGCTAATGCTAGATTCTACATTTTTATCCCAGAAGTATCTCATAATGTCGATGTGGCAGTACCAACCAACCATTGAACCGATCATTATATATATATATATATATCAAAAGTTAGTTGGTACTGCCACGCCAGCATTGTGAAATACTTTTTTTTTAATAAGTAGAGAATTTTATAAAAAGCATAAAGGCGCCCCTAAGTATACAGGAAGTATACAAAAAGACACCAAAACAGGAAAGAGAGGGGAAGGGGAAAAACACCCGAAAAACCCAAACAAAAGGAAACCAAGAACCCCCTACAAAACCAGCCCACAAAACCCAGAGACTAATACATCACATTAGGCTGCTTTGCCTTGTCCCAGCTAGACCAAAACCTCTGGCATCATAATTACTAATGTTGTGGGATAAAAATGTAGAATCTAACATTACTCTTATGGATTTACTATTGTTTTGGGATAATACATTCACATATTTGGAGACAAACATTGTCTTACTTTGATAACACTTCTAGAAATTTATATGGTTATCTACATAAGAGGCCATTAAATGAGGGTAGGGTACAGGTTGAAAATTTAGTAGGGGTGGGCAAATTATCCGACTACCACCTACCGACCGCTTACCGAACTACAACTGAACCAACATCGACTGCCTACCGACTCTACCGACAAAGTTGACTTAACCGACTTAACCAAACTGACTTTATCGACTTAACCGAACCGACTTTATCGACTTAACCGACTTAACTGCCTACCGAACGTTTTGTGGGCAAATTATCAGACTACCGCCTACCGACTCTACCGACAAAGTTGACTTAACCGACTTAATCACCTACCGAACCGACGCCCACCCCTAAAATTTAGGGCCTCCCACCCGACAGGGGTCGGTAACAAGTATTTCAATTCCGAGCCAAACCAACCCCCTTAACCCCCAACTCAAGGGCTAGAAGGCAGGTCGGAAGGTCAAGTTGGGCCGACACAACTGGTCCATTTGGTTTGGGTACTCTTTTGGTTCATTGGAGTAGGATCAGGTCAAGTTTTTCCCAGACCCCTAATTAAATATATCACTTTGGCTCACATAGCATGGTAAACAGCATTCCAACTGCTCAACTCCCCCATCAAAAGAGCTTGCCCTTTAAAACCTATTACTCACAACACAAACTCATATGCACCAAATTTTTTAATTTTAATAAGTAAGAAAACTTTATTAAAGAAAGCGTAAGGCACCCCTAAATACACAGAAACAACCAAAGCTAACCCGCAAAAACCCACAACACCAAGCCCATGCACTAAATCATTATTGCCGCAAGTAAATTAATGTGTGCTTCTTCCAAGGAAAGTGTTAACAATATTCTTTTGAAGCAACAACATTGGCTTCCACTATCTATTACAAAAGGACAAACAAATTTAAAAAGCCTTCAATGAGACATGGGCTCTAAGGCACCAAGAACTTATGTAGACTATATACTCCATAAAAAGGTATTCAATCAGACTACCTCCCATTCACAGCTAGGCCAAAATATCTCTAGAAGTAGAGCTAGACTATTTACTAGCTGAAAATGCTATAATGCATATGGCGATTTAGCCCCAATTATGCTAGACTATTGTGAAATAGATTTAGAGAAGTAAAAAGGAAATGAATACATATTTTTTATGACAACTCCTCCTTATAAAACCATAAGATTCAATGAAGTTTGATCTTTGCATTCTTGTCACTTAAGTTTAAGAAATAAAGAGGATAACAAATGGCAATAAAGAATGTTATCTTGAAAAGTAAAATGAAATTAAGAGAAAATCCTGCAGTAGTTTAACAAGGAAATATATATATTAAAAAGAAATAAGAACGCACCCGAGCAAAGAGGTCTTCTCTCATCCACGGAACCAAATACTTCCATGGCCAAATATCTAGTGTACTAACTCCACGAATCTTAGCCCGCAAGCGCCCAGCCATTTTCGTTGCAGAGGTTAAATTAGGATGCACCAAAAATCTTGCTGCCACCTCAACTGAAAATTCGTAAGTACTGAAAACACGGTCAACTGGATTCCTAAGTATTGTCACCACAGAAGTCCTTTGACTGGGAAGTTTGGACATCATGCTATAGTCATCATGAGTAACCAACAACTTGCATTTTGGCTTGCTTCACAAGATACAAAGTAAAACCAATTTGTAAGCAAAATAGTTAGGTGATAACAGAAGATTATAGTTATACAGAATAACTATTTAAGTTGCTTCTGTCAAGCTTATTTGTTTTCATGCACCAATAATTAACATGAAGATAACATGTTGACCTAGTGGAAGCACTTGAGCAATATATTTAAAGACTCCACCGGGTAGCTTACAAAAAACCCTGTTCAAATCAACATATGTTGGAAATTATAATCAGAAAATATTTATGTTTACGGTTAATGCCTGAAGACACTTTCATGCCTGCAAATACTCCTCTTCTTCAAAATAGTTCGTTCCCAATGAATATAGATGATTATACTAGAAAAAATAACTTGGTGGTCAAATAGTCGAGGGATAATACTAAAGTCATAAAACCTTCCATTTCTCCCAACATGGAGCCCCCACCACCTTTGTATAAGTTGTTGTAAATAGAAAGAAGCTTCCTCCACTACTAAAACTCTATAATTCTACAAACCATTCTAGCCTGTTAATCCTCAACCACAGCAAAGAATTAATAGCAACTATTGCTATAAAAAGTACAAAATGATTGGAAAAGGTAAATGCTCAGATTAAGAGAAGGTTGATACACAATAACAGCCCAGGTTTGATTAGAATAAAAAAGAAAGAAAGATGGTACCTCGGATCAAACCGCAGCTTATCGTAAGAACGCGGGCATTCCAGAGATCTAGAGTACAACTTTTTCAAGAAGCTGCAGGTATAAAATATATCCAGAAGCAGAAATTAATGTGCTTGTCAAAAAGCTAGTGATCAACCTTTAGGTGACTGTACTATGCCTTTATGGAATTACCAATGGAAATATGTCCGGCCTCCTGTTCTGGGGACATGGAGGAAAAACATTAAATCCTGCAGTGTGTGTCTGTCTTCTTTGACTTCTTGATCAAGGGAAGAAAACGCCCACTTTTTTACAACTCTTTCACAATACCCAAAATCACTCTTCAAATGAGAGGCATTCACTAGTATTGAAACTGGACCAAGAAAAACCAGTTAAAAACCAGCAGAGCAGTGATAGCCATGTGGAAAGTAAAACTAGGAAGAAAAAAAACGGCTCTAGTAATCTATTAAAGAGTAACATATATACAGAAAGCTAAAAACAAAAATCTATAGATAGCAACGATCCCATATTTTACAACCAAATTGGGCTCACTTGTGCATAAACTTCATCTTCAAACTAGACCCACCTAAATTACTGATATAAACACTAAAACTCTAAACGTATTACAAAAGAAATCACAACTTGATGAGCCTGGGATGCAAAAAATTGGTAAGGAAAGAAACCCAAAAAAGATAAAAGAAAAGAAAAACAACAGCACTTCTAAATAGAATAAGAAGAATTAACCAGTTCCAACCAAAGAATGAAATAAGAAGCAAAAGATAAAAGAGGAGGACCATGGGAACAGAATTCTGGGGATACGTACTCAAGCCCAGAAGCATCAGTAACATCGAGAATTTTAGAGTAGGATCCATCCACCTCATCCAATTCTAATCACTGCCAGCCAAAAAAGTAAAGCCACAATTGCATAATTAGAACAAATATTAAAAGAATAAAACGCTTGCACTTATAAATAAAGTTTGCATGAAGAGAAACCTTAAAAACAGTAACGTAGGAATTAAAGCTTAAAAGCAACAAAAAAAATGCCTATAATCCAGTCCTTATTCGGGCTTATTCCATTTTTATACACAAGCACATCATAATCATATTATCAAATTACGGTTACGATTCTACGGCTAATGCAGAAAGAAATCTTCCAATTTTATCGTTCAAAGAAGCTCCAGTTAGCTAATTACACCCAAAAAATTTCATTTTCCCTCTAGAAAACTCTTTGAACAACACTGACCAGAAATTTTCGAATTAATGAACCGGAAATAGGAAAAGCGAAGCTCCGATTACTAAAGAAGTCCACAAACAAAACCCTAACAGAACCAAACGACAAGAACAGAGCCGAAATCCAAACATCTCGACCGGAGGAACATCGACAAGCATTAATCACCAACAACGAAAAAGGGAACAGAATTCGATTGGGCCAACCTGCACCGATTTTCGGGACCTCGTGCCGAACTCTGTTGGGGCTCCACCGGACAGCCCTCGCAATCAATGGGGCCCAACCTGCACCGCCCCACCCCCGACCTTGTCGAACCTTCCGGAGATCCTCTTACAAAAGTTTGCCAAGCTTCATTTTCTCGCCAGCCAAACGACACTTGCCTTGATTTTCTGGCCCTTCTGTCTCGGGAACATTGGGTTTTATAGGGCCGGGAGTTTCCACTTTCTGTGAAGATATGGCATTAACTGCACGTAATCAGAGGAGATTTCAAGAACGCAAAAGTACGCTGGAGAAGGCGCAGTGGTGATGCTACGAGAATGTTGTTTTTTTTTTTTTTTCACGAGTACATCGAAAGCTATTTACAAATAACAATAAATGGTTGGGCGAACAATAAATTCCAAAACAACCAAATCAGAACGGATCGTCAAAAAAAAAAAAATTGCATAAGGAAGCGGGCTAAAAATTCTTGTTACCAATAAAAATAAAATAACAAATAAATTAAATTAAATTAATAGTAAAAAATAAAAATGAAAATGGGGCACTAGAAAAAGTGGTTTGATAGGACATACCAAAAACGGCACAACCAATAGGCCCATGAGAGTCTTCCTCCAAAGGTCTCTTAACCGGTTAACCCTTCACAAACCCCCCACAAATTTTTTTTTAAAACAAAAAAAAAAATTAAAAAAATTAAAAAATAAAGAAAAAAAAATAAAGACCGCAACAACAAAGTACAAAGAGAATCACAGCAAAAAGGAAGACACTAGTGGAGGTCAGATCGAAGCCACCAATAAAGACACTAACACGGGGTCCGAAGAAACTGTATAATGAGCCGCAACCAGATTTGGAGAGCAACATAGGTGGTGGCATGGACGACATAAGTAATTTTAAGCGTATATTAAGTGTCCATCAAAAAATGAGGTGGTTTTTAAAATCATCATTTGATCAAAATTACACGCTCAATGGTAATTTTAAAAGTCACCTCATTTTTTTTATGGACACTTGATAGACACTTAGGCCTCGTTTAGTTTGCGAAATGGCCATTCCATTAAAAAAATGAATAGTTATTCCTAAGAACAAAAGGTAGCAAAATGGAAGGCTATTCATAATCCTTAGTTTGGTAAGAACACATATTTTAATTAGAATTCAATCACAATTACTAAAAAAAACCCATATTTTTTAAAAAAAAAAATTAAAAAGAAAATCAAATTATTAAAAAAAAAACAAAAAACAAAAAAAAAAATAGAAGAAAACCCATGGGTGGCCGACCACCCATTGGGGTGGTCGGCCGCCCACCAAGAGTCGGAGGTGGCCGCAACCACCCTCGGAGTGGTAGGCCACCCCCGAAGCCAACCCGGCCACCTCCAATGAGAATCGGGGATGGCACAGGTCACACCCAAAAGCGATGGGGGTGGTCACACCACCCCCGGAACGCCTCCGGGGTCCACCGCGAGGTGTTCCAGGGGTGGTGCGACCACCCCCGGCTCCATATGAAAGGTTTGGTTTTTTGGTTTTTTTTTTAAAAAAAATAATAAAATATAAAATAAATGTTTTTTCTGAAAAATATTGCATTTACCCTAAGGAATGATTATTCCTCTCATTTTTTAGAGGAATAGGTATTCCTCTTCGTAAAGGAATAGGTATTCCAATGAGAATACCTATTCCAAGGAATAAACCCATACTAAACAAAAGAATGACTATTCCATAGGAATAGTCATTACATTCCAGGGATCTATTCCGCAAACCAAACGAGGCCTTAATGTACATGTAAAATTATTCGGGCAACATAAGCCCTAAAACTATAAGAAAACAACAGGAAAAAAATAAAAATAAAAAAACATTAAAAAAAACCCTAAGAAAAGCAGCACCGGTGAGGACGTGAGGGCTAGGGATAGGCGTAGAGGGCGACAACAAGGGGCATAGGAGCCAAAGAAGCAGAGGGGCGGTGCGGTGGAAAAGGTGAGTGGTGCAACAGATCAAAGAAGGTGACAAAGCAATGGTCAAGATGATGAGACTACGATTTTAGGAGGAATGGAAGAATTCCTTCAAATAGGCAGAAAGCTCTAGAAGGAAAGTGGAGCTTCTTTTTCTAAGAAGAGAAAAACTCATTGGTGAGAGCTTCATGTGGAAGGGGGCGGAGGGGAGTAGGAAGAGTGCAAAACCAAAGAATTGTCCCTCCTCCTCAAGAACAGCCGACTAGCGTGGAGAGCAAGTTGAGAAAAGGTTTTTTTTTTCCAAAAAAAAAAAATGGAGAGCAAGTCTTTAAGGTTTTTTTTTTTACAAGAATGTTTTAAATCATCCATAAGATTGAAAGTTAGAATATCTAAGACACCGCTTTTTAGTGACAACTATTTATTTACTAAATTGAGTTCGTATTTGTCAACCCCAAATTTAAAAATAATTGGACAGTAAAAAAGTGTCATTTTAGTGGATAAATAGTCACATATAAGGATGTACAACTAGTTGCAATTGCAGTTATTTACTCATAACCTCAACTGGAATATTCTGTTATTTCCATTTAAATAACCGCAACCAATAGACCGGTTGTTGTTATACCAATTACCAATTATCCGATTATTAACTAGGTAACTGTTTTCATACATTATTGCTAAAATAATTAGGAGCAGTGCTCCACAACCATGCCCCGTGCCTCTAGAAAAATTATTTGGTTGAGGTTTTGAGCGCTATTGAGTGTTGGATCAAAATTTTCCATGGGAAGAGCGAGGTTCAAAGATGCAGCTTGTTGTACTAAGCATAATTCATTGGTTAAGAGATACCATATAGATCATCTATGGAGATGGAGTCCAACTTGGTAGTAACTGACGTGAATAGAGAATCACAGTCCGATGGTAGTCCAGCCAATATATATATATATATATATAAACCAGTTATCCAATTATTAACCTGTTTCCTAAAACACTATAATCGATAACCGAAATCGGGTTACCTAATTATCCGGTTGCGATTCTTTTCCCTTTTTTGGTTATCCTTTTAGCGGTTATTGGCGATTATTTGTGGTTAATAACCGCCATACTTGTACATTCCTAGTCACATATATATGCTAGAAAAGTCAAAAAGTGAACATTTTCCAAAATTATACCACAAGGTAGAAAATTCAAATATAAGCTTCAGTTTGACTCAATCTTCTATTAGACTTAGTTTTGTTTTAATCAAAGTTTTAAGTTTAAAAAGTTAATCTAGACTTTTAAATGGTTAAAATTTTATGAGAAAATTTCTAAATTTTAAGGATATCTTGAAAACAATTAGAGAGAACTTCATTTATAACCCCTGATCTTTTATCACTTTTTAGAAAAGAGTACCCAAACTTTAAAAAGTGTCAATTTAGGGTATCTATCTTTCAAATTTTTTCAATTTCAACCCTCCATTAAAATTTTCACTTAAATCCTATCAAAATTCTCAAAATACCCCTCCTTTTTTTTTTTTAGGAAATAAAAAAAAAAAACAATTGGTAGGATTTATGTATTGGTCAGAATTTAATGGAATTTGTAAAAATACTTATACCTGAATGTTTGAAATTTTTATAAATTTTTCAAAAAATATAAACAAAGGGGTATGTAGGGAATTTTGATAAGATTTAATGAAAAATTCTAACAAATGGTTGAAATTGAAAAATAAAAAATAAAAATTGAAAGATAGATATCCTAAATTGACACTTTTTAAAGTTTGTGTAGCTTTTAACAAAAGTGATGAAAAATCAAAGGTTATAAGTGAAGTTTTTCCAAACAATTATAAAAGCTTAATGATATTGTTTCCTTAACATTTTCATTGGTTTCTATAAATGAATTTAAGAGTTTCAAGTTTTTTGAGTGCTACAGAATGTAGCGCCTTGAATTTTAATTCATGACTAAAAAAGCTTTAATTTTGAGATTTAGACTAAATTATAATATTTTATTGATAAGTAATAATTTTGAAAAAAATTAAGGAGGCACGTAGATATTATGAAAAGGAATTATGGTTGATAAAATTTAGTTAGAGGTTTTGATTTTATTAAAGAAATTTGTTTTAGGCTCTAACTTTTGTTAAGTGTAGTATAAAAAGTAGAGGATTTTATTTGTGACTAAGGGAGTTATTTTATGTTGCAAGTGATAAAAATAATAATGCTAATAGTACCAATATAAAATGATAGTTTGGTTGGTAATAAAATAAAATAAAATGATAAATAATGAAAGTAAAAATGATAAAATTTGAAGTAGCATTTAGTCTAATATTTGGATCAAATAAATTTAGAAGAGATTAAATAAATTGCTAGTTAATTAAAGTTAGTAGCTTAGTTTAAAAAAGAAAATAGAGAGGGTTAACATTATATTTAAAAGGTAAAATTGTAAGTTAAAAGTTAATTTTTAATATATATATATATATATATATATAGTCTTACTGAATAAATGGACTTTAGAAAATTTAGTTCCCTTACCAAAAGTAGAGAATAATGTAACAGATTTGGATTATGTTACCCAAACAAAAGATGGTACTATAGGATTAAATTTCCAGTCTTATAGAAAAAATCATGTTGTCCAATTACCTTATGAATCAAATTTTAATGAAAAAACAATATCGACAAAAGCTAGGCCTATTCAAATGAATCAAGAATTATTAGAATATTGCAAAAAAGAAATCCAAGATTTACTACAAAAATGACTAATAAGGAAAAGCAAATCACATTGGAGTTGTTCAGCCTTCTATGTTCAGAAAAATGCTGAATTAGAAAGAGCAGCCCCTAGATTAGTCATAAATTATAAACTATTATATGAAGCTTTAAAATGGATAAGATACCCAATTCCTAATAAAAAAAATTTACTTTCAAGATTATATGATGCTACTATATTTTTGAAATTTGATATGAAAAGTGGATTTTGGCAAATTCAAATAGATGAAAATGACAGATATAAAACTGCTTTTACAGTTCCTTTCGGACATTATGAATGGAATGTAATGCCATTTGGATTAAAAAATGCTCCCAGTGAATTTCACAATATTATAAATGATATTTTCACTCCTTTTACTGATTTATCTATTGTTTACATAGATGATGTTTTAATTTTTTCCAAATCTATCGAACAACATTGAAAACATCTACACACCTTTGTCCAAATCATAAAAAATAATGGATTAGTAGTTTCACCCACTAAAATTATTCTATTTCAAAATAATATTCGTTTCCTTGACCACAATATTGTTCAAAATACCATTACTCCCATAAATAGGTCTTTACAATTTGCAGATAAGTTTCCTGATGAAATAAAAGACAAAAATCAGTTACAAAGATTTTTAGGAAGCTTAAATTATATGTCTGATTATTATGAAAATCTTAGAATCATTTGTAAACCTTTTTATCAGCGATTGCAAAAGAATCCTTCTCATTGGTCTACTCAACATACAGAAATTGTTGGGCAAGTTAAAAACATGTCAAAGTCCTTCCATGTTTAGGCCTTCCTTCTCCTAATACTTTCAAAATTGTCGAAACAGATGCCTCAGAAATAGGATATTGAGGTTTCTTTAAACAAATAATTTCTAATTCTAAAGAACAATTAGTCCACTATCAATCTGGCATATGGAATACTACACAACAAAATTATAATACAATCAAAAAAGAAATTTTAGCTATTGTATTATGCATTTATAAATTTCAAGATGATCTTTTAAATCAAGAATTTTTTGTCCATGTTGATTGCAAAAGTACAAAAGATGTGAAAAATATTGCTTCTAAGCAAATATTTTGCCTGATGGCAAGCAATTTTAAGCTCTTTTGATTTCAAAATTGAATAATAAAAAGAAATCAAATAATGTCCCTGATTTATTAACCTGTTAATTTCTACAGGGAAAATGAGTAAGCCAGACAAATCAAAAATTCAGAATCCTGGTGATTATGCCATGAATAAGCAATCATCTTAGACTAATCATTCTTTCACTTCTCATTTCATGAATATTGTCCCAACCCAGAATAAATTCACTATCTTAGGAAATTTTCTTCCCTTACCATCTAAATTAGCCACTTTTGCTCAAACAACATCATCTTCCTCAAAGGATCATTCCTCTTCAAAATTAGACAGCATAAGTTCTCCTTCTCCTGGACTAGCAATACCTACTTTTTCCCAACCATCACAAGTATTGCATAAGTACAAATCAGTCCAACCAAATTTATTTCCTATAGAACATGAGTATCAGGATATGAAAAATGTCAGAGAATTAGTAACAAAAG
The DNA here is from genome assembly GCF_958979055.1 of Alnus glutinosa. NCBI lineage: Eukaryota > Viridiplantae > Streptophyta > Magnoliopsida > Fagales > Betulaceae > Alnus > Alnus glutinosa. The sequence continues at coordinate 17,202,756 of NC_084894.1, read as the reverse complement.
TGTTCCCTCCAGGATGGGATTTTATGCTAGAAGAGCAAAATAAATCTCAAAATTTTTATGAATTTATCCTAGTTGACTATGGATCAGTAATTTTATCTCATACTCCTTGTAAATTTGACCCAGAGCATAAAAGAATTGCTTTTTTCTAAATATACAATTAAATGCAAGAATTGAGAGAAGTGCTAAAAGAGTTTTATTTCTCGATGATTTACAACATTACAGGCATGACATATATATACAGAATATGCTAGCCTTCAAGGCAATTCCACAGAATGTGGGATTGTCAGTTACACGTGATTATAAGAGATCGGATTATGGGGTGTAATTACTAATACAACAGGCATAGTTTCCTTAGGGGATACTTGACAAATTAAGCAGAGATCTTTCCTTGAGAGGTGCTGTAGGTCTTGCCTTTTTTTAGTATTGAAGAGTGATGGTAATTGGCCTTTCTTGTTGTCGTTGGAAGATCACATTGAATGGCTGTATATTTTCCTTTTTCTGAGTATGCAGGATATGTGGCATGATTTGTGATGATCCTAGCATTAGTGGCATTGGATTCTACAGCATGATTTGCGGTGATTGCATAGGTGTCTTTGGCTGAGTGTGCATGATTTGCAGCATAGGTGTCATGTTGAGAGGCAGCATGCTTTTCTGCATGATCTTTGGGAATTACCTTGGTGATACGTGTGATAGCTAGGCTAGTATCACTAACATCCCCCCGCAAGCTAATCAGAGGAGGCTCAATCATTAGCTTGGATTTTAGGAAATGAAACCGAGCGGTGGATAGACCTTTAGTAAAAATGTCAACAATCTGATCATTGGTAGAGATGAACTTGATGAGGATATCTCCATTGACAACCTTTTCTTGCACAAAATGGTAGTCGACCTCAATGTGCTTAGTTCGGGCGTGAAAAACAGGGTTAGATGCAAGTGCTAATGCATTAATGTTGTCACACCAGATCACGGGAACAACAGGAAGAGGGACACCAAGCTCCTTAAAGAGCATACGCAACCAGAATAGTTCACAAGTGGTAATGGACAGGGCTTAGTATTCTGATTTAGTGGAAGATCTGGAGACCACCGGTTGCTTTTTAGCACTCCAAGAGACCAAACAGTTACCTAGGTAAACAACAAATCCAGAAGTGGACCTTCTATCATCAGGGCAGCCTACCCAATCCGAGTCACAAAAGGCTTAAAGTTGTCTGGAACCAACAATGTAGGTTAGGCCATGATCAAGGGTCCCTTTGAGGTAGCGGAGGACCCTTTTGGCAGCAGTCTAATGAGTGGTAGTGGGACTATGCATGTGTTGGCATAGTTGATTGACTGAGAAGGAGATTTCAGGCCTGGTAAGAGTACAATACATCAATGCCCCCACAACACTTCGGTACTCAGTGGGATCAGAGAGGGTGTCACCATCATGGGCAGACAATTTGGTACCAGCAGGACACGGGGATGAGGCAGGTTTAGCACCAAGCATCTTGACACGGTGCAGGAGATCAGTGATGCATTTGGTCTGACTGAGGTGAAGTTCAGTAGAGGTGCGGGTAGGGGTGTAAACGAGCTGAACTACTCGTGAGCTTACTCGAGATCGGCTCGAATAAACTCAACTCGTGCTCGAATCGATTATTAAGTGAGCTACTCGTGAACACGAAAATCAAACTCAATTATTAAACGATGCAAACTTGTTTAAACTCGACTCGACCCGACTAAAGCTTGTGAACCCGCTCGTATAAGGATCGACTCGTTTATTAAGGCTCGACTCGTATAGTCGTATATATATATAATGAATAATATACTATGTGTATTATGTAAGCATAAATTAAGTAACAAATAACAATAGTTATTGGTCAATATATATTAATTGGTCATATTTATATAAAATAGTAAAAATGAATAATATCAATAATTAATTGTTAGTCATATGATATAATGACAATCCAGATACTTAATCAAATTATTCATGTAATATAATAAGATTATAATTTATAGGATTATATGATCATATAATAATATAACATTGTACCATACTACCATATGACATTTAATTTATGTAAATATAAAATATGCAATTACTTTACTATATGCTATGAGTATTATCATTAAATATTTAATAATCATTACATACGGGTTGTTAGATCATGTTAATATGTTAAATATACTATCATATGATAATACTTAGATCATATGATCATATAATATTAGTATTATTAGTAGGTAATTATGAATTATGATAAATTTGATAATTATGATTTATTACTCGTAAATTTATAAAAATCATACTTAATTACTTATTATAGATTCATAGATAATCTCATAAATCAAGTGATATGATATGATTCATAATTTATAATCATAAATATATATACATATTACTATATTAGTAACATATATAATTATAGCTATATAGTGTCATATATGATATAGACTATAGTATACAAATTCATACTAATATAATGGTTTAGTATTTAGATACTTAGTTAGATACACTCATACACTTAATAAGTATGATTTATGATTTTAAGTATTTAATAATTATTAGTAATATTTAGATGCAACGAGTCAATGACTATGTATATAGATTACATACGTACGTAATTATGAATTCACATTATTCATATGATATAATGACACTTATGAAACTTAATGATATTATTCATATATAATAATAATGTGATTCATACAATCCCAAATTAAGTTATTAGGATTGGAATTACTTATATATTAATTATAATGATAATTCATAACTTGTAATCACAATTCACAAGTTATAAATTATCATTATAATTTAGATCATATGATTTAACATTGTGCTATATAACCGTTAGTTGTTAGATATGATCTAATTAGTATTATCATATAGGACTATATGATAATATAATAATTATCATTGTAAGACATTGTTAATGTTTTAACTTAATATAAGTTAGTTAGTTTTTATATTGACTGTTAATTTTTTTTTTTTTTTAATGCCAAAAATAAAACGATAATGCTTTTTTATTCGAGATCATATGATAGTGCTTAGATTATATGAAAACATCATTATCATGTATATGATTTATATCTATCTATATTAACTTATTAAGTATGTAAGTATTGAGTAAATCCACATCACATGTAAGTATTGTAATCTTATAATTATAATTTATAAAAGATCTTGAAAAATTCATGTTTCATTTCAACCTCCTCAAGCATGAATTTCCGATTCCGACATTATAGGCGTTACCAACATACCATAGTAGCACCTACCCGGCTACCCGGTTACCCTAAAGAGTCAAGATTAATTGAGCTTGTTATTTTTATTGCTTCACAAGCTTTTGTCATTCGTGCCAAATGCATCATTTCACAACATATTAGATAATATATATATATTCATAATTCATTAGTGGTATTGTCTAGTTTGAATTTTTCATATATATTAATTATCTTATTTTATAATTCGTCAATATTTGCAGAATAATAGAATTTTTATTTTATGAATTTTTATGTTTTCCTATTCTCCATACGATGCCATTTTTATAAAATTGTTATCAATCACTATTCACTAATATATAAATAAAAATTAAATTACAGACAAAAGTTGTTTTTCCTTAAATTTATTTTTTTATTCTAACTTTATATGGAAAAGCTTTTATTGTCATTTCATCTATTTTACTTGAGGAATAAACTATACAATTAAATTAATATATTGTGGAATTCTTGAGTAGTACTTTATATTATATACGATTTTTAAATTATAACCATTATTTTTAATTTGTGCAATGTCTCCTCAAATTATTACCGGAGTTTCAATGTTTTCCATTTGCGAAAAAATAAAAAAAATTACTCTTAATGAAAATTTAGAAAATAATTTTATTTTTTTAAAAAACGGCCAAAAGGCAGTGTGTGATGTGCCAGTGAAAGTAGGATGCTTTTTTTTTTTTTTAAAAAAAAAAACAAAAAAATAAATGGGTAAATTGAAACATTCGTTTTGTACATATTTGATAGACATGAAACGAAGCGTTTTTACATTGTGTGTTAAAGCTATGTGGCTTTATCGCACCAAATTACGAATTATATAACAATTTATACAGTGTTTCTCACACACGAATAACATGGTAATTCATCTGATCCAACAACTTAAATTTAATCATCAAAACTGATTTCAACACACTGACTCAGCTACACGCCTACACTGCATCGTGACCGTTTATAATAACAAAACTGTAGTATGAAGGTCTACCCATGCATAGCCAATTTTCACCAAATGATAACAGTTCCCTAATGACCACTACAGTCTACAGTCCACTAGGAACTAGGTTATAATCACCTAACGCACCTCACCTGACGCGCCTGACCTGACGCCGGAGGAGTGACGAAGCTGCAGTGCTGAGGCCAAGATCGTGAGACGCCGACACGTGTATTGCTTCAATCTTAGTGATTTTTCTAGATCGTCCGATCATCCAAACCAAATCATGCGTGAATCTGAGCCGTTCATTTTGAGATAATGGGTTACAGCTATACTCAACTATTTACTCCGAGAAATTATATGGTATTGCAAATATCACGTGTTACTTCTCATTAGATAAGATCCAACGACTTAGATTTTGATCTTGAAAATGATTATATTAATAAACGGTTAGGATTAGAATTAGATCCGATTTTATTTGTAAGCATGTGCATACAATTTTTTTTTATTTAAAAAAAAAAAAAAAAAATTGGACTTGACGCCTGACGACTGACGTGTTGACGCTCCAGTTGCCGAGGGCTCGAGACACACGCAGTGACCCGCGTAACACTTCAATCTTCGAGATTTTCCTGGTCGTCCGATCGTCCAAGCCAAATCATCCTTTGAATCTGAGCCGTTCATTTTGAAACAATGGGTTACAGCTATACTCAACTATTACTCTGAGAAATTATTTGGTGTTACGATTATCACGTGTTAACTCTCATTATATGAGATCCAACGACTTCAGTTTTGATCTTGAAATTGATTATAATACTCAACGGTTAGGATTAGAAGTGGATCCGGTTTTATTTGTATACGGGGGTAGGGAATAATTTTCCAAACAATTTTTTTTGTTTAATTATTAATTATAGATAAAAAATAAAAATAAAAAAATTGAAATTTAAAATTTTGATTTTGAAACATGGACGTTATTTTTGTTTTTTGAAAAAAAAACCCCCCGGCCACCCGATTTTTTTCGTCCTTGAGAACTACAGTGTCTTCCTCGTTCCTCAGTTTCTCTGACCAAATGAAGTTCAAAGCCGTTGATTGTTCAAAAAATTAGAAGACAAATTCTAATCAAACCGTTCATTTGTTTGAAAATTCCTTTCATCTTTTCATTCCTTTGACATCAAATTTAGTTTGTATTTTTAAATTCTCACTCTGTCAGTCATGCAGGCAACTTGCAAAGAATTTATTGTGCTGTTGATGGTTCAGAACACAATTAATGCTTTGTTTTTAATGCGAAGTTTTCTCTCTCAACTACCTTCGTCTATCCAGTTCTTCTTCTTCATTTTTTAGCCTTTGATTTATTTTTAATTTTTGATCGAATGGCTTCGATCTTTCAACAGGATTTAGTTTTGAAATCTGTTAAGAGTTTCTTTACATTTGTAGTCGAAATCGAAACAAAAGAAACCGATCTATCTAAATCTTCTTATGTTCCATCTTTCCGCTGCGCAGCCAAATCCCAACTTTTGTGAATTTTTTCTATTCTTCTTACACGTATCGATGGCAGCAAGTCCAGCGACCAAGAATACTCTTGATCTGACTGAAGTGGTAGTAGTCAAGTACTGGACTTTACGTGAGTTGTGTGTGAATCTTGTGATGCTCTTGCTCTAAAATTTCAATTATAAATTTGAGAGCAAGAGAGTCAAAAGACTTAGCCGCTCAACTCCTCAGAACTCAAGAATCAAGAATCAAATCTCAATTAGTTAAGTATCAAACATCTGTTCTCTACTTCTCTTTCATCATTTCATTTTCATGTTCCGAATTTCAATTTTTTTTTTCTTTCACTTAGTAGCTAATCTTGCAATATTTTTAAGTTCCAAATTTCTAATGTTAATGTTGATATTCCATATTGTTGTTCAAGAGTCAGTGACGTCCGTTCTCCTCTACTAGACTACTACCTCAGTCTCAGGTCCTCATTGATTTTGCAAGTTATAACAACTCAGGTTTCACTTTTTTTTTTTTTTTCTTTACATTATTATTATTTTTTTGTTATGATTAATGATTATAAATTTATAATTAGCAAATTCTTCTATGAACAATCTGTTATGTTTTACAAATTCTGTTGTGATTATGTAATGTATGCTCTGTTTGGAAACTATTCATAATGCTTATAAAATTTTCACATTGTTTAGAATTTAGAAATGTATGTTCTGAATTTTCTGATTATATAATGCTGAGTTTTGTTTTATTTCTGAATTTAGAAATGTATGCTCTATGTTAGATAGTTTTTTTTTTTATAAAAAATGAACAATCTGTTTTTTTTTTTTTTTTTTTTTTTTTTTTTTTTTTTAAAAAAAAGAATAGGGCAAAAACTATAATCCTAAAAGTTAAGACAGTTTTTGAATTACAAAACTTGAATATGAAAAAAATTTGAAATTCCTTAGCAATTTGTAAAAAATGAACAATCTGTTTTTTAAAAAAATAGGGGCAGAAAACTATAATTCACAGTTTTTTAATAACCAAACTTGAATATGAAAAAAATTGAAATTCCTTGGCAATTAAAAAAGAAAATGAACAATCTATTTTTTTTTTTTTTTTTTTTTTTAAAAGAATAGGGCAGAAACTATAATCCTAAAAGTTAGGATAGTTTTTTAATTACAACTTGAATATGAAAAAATTTGAAATTCCTTAGCAATTTGTAAAAAATGATCAATCTGTTTTTTTAAAAAATAGGGGCAGAAAACTATAATTCACAGGTTTTTAATAACCAAACTTGAATATGAAAAAAATTGAAATTCCTTGGCAATTAAAAAAGAAAATGAACAATCTTCTTTTTTTTTTTCTTTTTTTTTTTTAAAAAAAAAAAGAAAAAAAAAGAATAGGGCAGAAACTATAATCCTAAAAGTTAAGACAGTTTTTTAATTACAAAACTTGAATATGAAAAAAATTTGAAATTCCTTGGCAATTTGTAAAAAATGAACAATCTATTTTTTAAAAAAATAGGGGCAGGAAACTATAATTTACAGTTTTTTAATAACCAAATTTGAATATGAAAAAAATTGAAATTCCTTGGCAATTAAAAAAGAAAATGAACAATCTGGTTTTTTTTTTTTTTTTTTTTAACAGAATAGGGCAGAAACTATAATCCTAAAAGTTAAGACAGTTTTTTAATTACAAAACTTGAATATGAAAAAAATTTGAAATTCCTAGCAATTTGTAAAAAATGAACAATCTGTTTTTTTAAAAAATAGGGGCAGAAAACTATAATTCACAGGTTTTTAATAACTAAACTTGAATATGAAAAAAATTGAAATTCCTTGGCAATTAAAAAAGAAAATGAACAATCTGTTTTTTTTTTTTTTTTTTAAAAAAAAGAATAGGGCAGAAACTATAATCCTAAAAGTTAAGACAGTTTTTTAATTACAAAACTTGAATATGAAAAAATTTGAAATTCCTATCAATTTGTAAAAAATGAACAATATGTTTTTTAAAAAAATAGGGGCAAAAAACTATAATTCACAATTTTTTAATAATCAAACTTGAATATGAAAAAAATTGAAATTCCTTGGCAATTAAAAAAGAAAATGAACAATCTGTTTTTTTTTTTTTTTAAAAAAAAGAATAGGGCAGAAACTATAATCCTAAAAGTTAAGATAGTTTTTTAATTACAAAACTTGAATATGAAAAAATTTGAAATTCCTTGGCAATTTGTAAAAAATGAACAATCTGTTTTTTTTAAAAATAGGGATATAAAACTATAATTCTAGAAGTTATACAGTCCTTTAATAACAAAACTTGAATATGAAAAAATTGAAATTCCTTGGAAATTAAAAAAGAAAATGAAAAATTAAAAAAAAAAATTAACAAAATAAAATAATTAGGCAAAAATATCCTTAAAAACTATTAATGAAACTTAAATATGAAAAATTGTATAGATTTGAATTTCTTTATTTTAGCAATTAACAAAAAACAATGAATTCTACTCTTAAGTTTTGAACACTTGTTTTTTCTTTTTTCACAACAATATTTAATATAGAATTTAAAAATTAAAAGGCATGGAGAGTGATTCGCATGAACTTGAGCCAATTGAAGAGTATGAGAATGAGGATTCACTTGAAATTAGTGATAAGGCTACTGTTGATGCAACCATTGAGTTGGTTCAAGATACTCCTATTAATGAGGATCCAAATGAAAAGAATGTATATAAGAGAAAGCCTAGGAGGAAGACTTCTATTGTATGGAATCATTTTGAGCAAGTTGAGTTTGGTGGTGTAAAAAAAAATCAATGTAAATGGTGTAAGGGTAAATTCACCATATCAAAATTAAGTTGTACATCTACCTTAGGTAGACACTTGGAGTCGTGTTTGAAGTACGTAGGTTCAAAGAAGAAGCAAAAGGTTTTGTCAGTTCAGAGTAATGAGTCTGGTGATGTGGGCATCATTTCAAATTTTCAGTTTGATGAAAGTAAGGTGAGAGAACTATTAGCTCATATGATCTTGTATCATGAATATCCTTTTAGAATGGTGGAGCATGTGTTGTTTAATAAGTTTATGAAAGCTTGTACCCCGCACTGGAAAAAAATTTCTCGAGCTATTGCTAAGAGTCTTTGTTTTGCCACTTATGATTTTGAGAAGAAGAAGTTGAAAGCTTTATTGAATCGGGTCCCCAAAGTTAACATCACAACTAACATATGGACTTCTTGTCAAAAGGTTTCTTATATGGTTGTGACATGTCATTTTATAGATTCTGACTGACGGTTAAATAGGCGTGTGTTGAACTTTTGTAATATTCCGCCTCCACACTCTGGACTTCTTATTGCTGATGCACTTCATAAATGTTTTAGAGACTGGGGTATTGAGAGTAAAGCTTGTTCAATAATTGTAGACAATGCCAAGGCAAATGATGTAGCATTGAGGCACTTGAGAGATGTTTTTAATATGAGAAAATCGCTTGTAGTTGGGGGCAAGTTGTTTCATGTGCGTTGTTGTGCACACATAACTAATTTGATGGTTTAGGATGGTCTTGGCGAGATTGGAGATATTGTTGATTGTGTGAGGGGTGGAATAAAATTCTTGGTAGCATCAAAGGGAAGATTAAAGCAATTTACTGAAACTGCAAAGAACTTGCATTTGTCATCCAAGAAGTTATTTTTGGACGTACCTACTCGTTGGAACAGTACATATTTGATGTTGTCAGCTACATATGAGTTTAAGGATGTATTTTCTATGTATGGATTCAACGATCGTCAATTTACTTGGGTGCCATCACATGAAGATTGGGATAAAGTTAAATCTGTCTATGAACTTTTGGGAGTCTTTAATCGAGTAACCAAGATTATATCTGGTAGTGATTATCCAACATCAAATTTATTCCTTTCTGAAATTTGGCGAATGAAAGAGGTTCTAATTAAGAAATGTGATGATGAAAATGACTACATTAGATCTATGGCACGTCGAATGAAAGCCAAGTTTGATAAATATTGGAGCGAGTGCAATTTATTGATGGCAATTGCAGCAATTTTGGATCCAAGGTTTAAGTTGGTGTTCATACGTTTCTGTTTTCCAAAGATTTATCAAGAGGCTGAAGCTACGAAGAATATTGAATATGTTCAAAATTTTTTTGAAAGAGATATATGATGTGTATCTTCATGAACATAATTTAAATCTCAAGGAACAGGATCTTGCAAGCAAAGTTCAAGAAAGCTCTTCAAGTAATCGTTCAATCTATGCAGTTGATGATGAGGAGGGTGGTGTGGAAATGTTGGAGTCTTTTCTCAAAAGTGCTGAAACGGTGCTTCAACCTATGAAATCAGAATTAGAAATGTATCTTGAGGAGGGTGTATATACATACCTAACAAGAACATTGAATTTAATGCCTTGGATTGGTGGAAAGCGAATGCTCTTAAGTATAATGTTTTGTCTAAAGTGGCCAAAGATATTTTGTCAACACCGATCACAACTGTAACTTCAGAGTCTACATTTAGTGCCGGAGGAAGGGTTATTGATCCACATCGAGCATCATTATCAACTGAGACAGTTCAGAAGTTGTTATGTGGGGCTGATTGGGTCAGATCAGTATATGGGCTTAAAAAGAAGTGTGGGGTATGTTTTTATTTTATTTTTATATATTTTAATAGTGTTTGTTAATTTAATTTTACTTTTATATTGCACTAAATACTAATTACTTATATTTTTAAATTTTTAAATTTTTTTTTTTTATTTTTTTTATTTTTTTATTTTTTATCTTAGGAGGATCAAAATGATGGGGAAAATGAAAGGGAAGTGGAGATAACTTTGCCAGAGACAATTTGATTGTTAGTGTTCTTCGCCTCTTTTTATTTTTTTGGAAGTGTTGTGATATAAGTTATATAACTATATTTTTGGTTTGAGGACTATGTGGGATAGTTGGACTATGTTATTTTGTTGAAGATCTTGTATAATATTATTTTCATCAAAACATGAAGACCGAAGGTAATGTGTGATTTACTATTTAATGATTTATGCACATTAACTTGTGATATATTTAACCTCTCTTGGCATTTTAACAAGTATATAGGACTTGTGTAAGTAATGCAAGGGAGTTAAATTTAATCTAACTTTTTTTAGTGTGTTGCAGTTTACATATTTTATTTGGGAGCAGATTTAAGGTAATGTATAATTTATTATTTAATGATTTATGCACATTAATTTGTGTTATTATTTAACCTCCCTTGACATTTTTACTAAGCACATAGAAGTTGTGTAAGTAATGTAAGGGAGTTAAATTTAATCTAACTTTTTTTTTTAGTGTGTTGCAGTTTACATATTTTATTTGGGAGCAGATTTAAGGTAAGTATAATTTTTTAGTTAATGATTTATGCACATTAATTTGTGTTATTATTTAACCTCCCTTGACATTTTTACCAAGTATATAGAAGTTGTGTAATGCAAGGGAGTTAAAATTAACTTAATTTTTTTTTAAGTGTGTTGCAACAGGTTTTATTGGAGAGCATACAAAGGAATTAAACATTATTATTATTATACCTATCAAATTACACTTGTAATTATAATTTCTTATATTTCTGTTTGTATTTGTTTAAATGTAATATTATTTTATTTTTGTAGTCGAAAATTTGTAATTCAGAATTGTAATTTCTTATATTTCTAATTGTATTTGTTTAAAAGTAATTTTATTTTATTTCTTTAGTTATGTAATTGTGTAATTCGATTTTATATTCATTGGCAATTGCTTAATGCAAAATCCTGGATTAGTGATAGTGCAATTTGCACACTATGTGAATTGCTTAATGCAAAATCCTGGATTCCTGATAGTGTAATTTGCACACTATGTGAAATTCGTGATTTAATTTTTTATTTTTTTATGCTAAAGTCAATAATTTCGAATTATGAAATGGGCCGAGCTCGAGCCGAGTACTCGAGGACGAGATCAACCAAAATGGTCGAGCTTGAGCTCGAGCTCGGACAACATTTTTTCTACACGAGCCGGTCTCGCACAGAATTTTCCAACTCGTGTCGAGCTCGAGCTCGAGCTCGACTATAACTTAAACGAGCCGATCCCGGACAGGAAATACCCGTTCAGGATCGGCTCGTTTACACCCCTAGGTGCGGGTAGCTTGAATGCCCAAGAAAAATGTAAGGCTGCCCAGGTCCTTGAGTGGAAACTGTCGCTGGAGTTGGTGAATGAGGGAGTTGATAACTGAGATGTTGGAACCTGTGATGAGAATATCATCTACATAGATAAGAAGAAAAATCTGGCCAGAATTATGATGATAAGTAAACAAAGAGGTGTCAACCAAGGATGCAGTGAAACCAAGCTCGAAGAGAGATGTGGAGAGGCATTGAAACTAGGCCCTTGCAGCTTGCTTTAGGCCATAAATAACCTTGTGATGTTTGAGAACATAATCTAGATAAGTAGCATCCTTAAACCCTTGGGGTTGTTCCATATAAACTTCATCTTGTAGAGAACCATGGAGGAATGCATTGGAGACATCTAGCTGTTTGAGGGGCTACCGAAATTGGACTGCTAAAGCCAACACAATCCGAATGGTGGAGGGTTTGATAACTGGGTTGAAGGTATCAGTATAGTCAACACCACTTTGCTGCTCAAAGCCATTAGCTACTAACCAAGCCTTGAATCTATCAAGTGTCCTATCAACCTTCCTTTTAATTTTGTACACCCACTTATTGCGGATGGTGTGATGGTGAGTAGGTCGGGGACAGAGAGTCCAAGTTCCATTGGACATGAGAGTTGAGAACTCTTGAGTCGATTGCTAACATTTTTACTAAAGGTCTATCCACTGCTCGGTTTCATTTCCTAAAATCCAAGGTAATGATTGAGCCTCCTCCCATTAGCTTGCGGGGGGATGTTAGTGATACTAGCCTAGCTATCACACGTATAACCAAGGTAATTCCCAAAGATCATGCAGAAAAGCATGCAGCCTCTCAACATGACACCTATGCTGCAAATCATGCACACTTAGCCAAAGACACCTATGCAATCACCGCAAATCATGTTGTAGAATCCAATGCCACTAATGTTGGGATCATCACAGATCATGCCACATATCCTGCATACTCAGAAAAAGAAAAATATACAACCATTCAATGTGATCTTCCAACGACAACAAGAAAGGCCAATTACCATCACTCTTTAATACTGAAAAAGGCAAGGCCTGCATCACCTCTCAAGGAAAGATCTCTGCTTAATTTGTCAAGTATCCCTTAAGGAAACTATGCCTGCTGTATTAGTAATTACACCTCATAATCCGATCTCCTATAATCACGTGTAATTGACAATCCCACATTCTGTGGAATTGCCTTGAAGTCTAGCATATTCTGTATATATATGTCATGCATGTAATGTTGTAAATCATCGAGAAATAAAACTCAGTAGTCTAGGGCCTGATGACTTGTCTTGCCACAGATTTGGCAAGGGGTTCTGTTGCTGAGGTTGGGCTGAGGTCCAGATGAGGGAGACCGGGGACCAACAGGTTTGGAGCCATAAGAAGGACTGCCAGTGTGCTTTTGGAATGGAGACCCAGATCGATTTTTCTGGTAGGGCCTGCGGTTGAAATTGGATGGATTGGATACTTGGCGTTGCGCATGGAAGGTAAAGTTGCTGGTAGTATCAGCAGAGACAGTAGATTGCTGTTTTAACAGCATTTCATGGTTCAAGACATCATCTTGAAAGTTTGCAAAGGTAGGTGAGTGGTCTCGGGTAGTGACAGAATAGGAGGTGATAAAGGAGTTGAATGAGGGGTTGAGGCCACTCATTATGAAGGATATTAGATCCTCATCATCTGCAGGTTTACCAACTGCAGCCAGTTGATCAGCAATGGACTTGGCAAGGTTGAGATATTCAGTGCAGGATTTGGATCCTTGTTGGAGAACTTGAAGTTGTCTCTTCAAATGGGAGACACGAGACCTGGATTGTGAAGCAAATCTAGTTGACAAGGCAGACCATACCTGCCTTGAGGTGTGCAATCCATAAACAGTGGAAAGCACAGATGGAGAGAGGGACATGAGGGACATGTTGATCCAACTGAGTAGATACTGGTCCTTTTTGTTCCAAATGGAGAACTTGAGATTAGGTAGCTTTTCACCATTCTCATTGGTGAGGCATTGCTCTGGGCATGTCTTAGAACCATCTACAATACCCGGGACTTCATGGGCTTTCAGTATAGGCACAAATTAGGGCTGTGCAGCGGTTCGGAAGGCGGTTAAGTCGGTTAAGTCGGTTCGGTTAACCGACATGGTCGGTTAAGTCGGTTAATTCGCTGAAATTTAACAGACAAGGATTTATTTCGAAGTTATCGGTTAAAGCAGTTAAAGCGATTAACGCGGTCGGTAGGCCGTCGGTTAAGGAGTCGGTTAACTATCGGTTAAGGCGGTCGGTTAATCGGTTTTAGTTAAAATTAATCCTTAAAAAATTAAAATGGGCCTTTTGGGCCTCATTTTTTAATGGGTCAAAAAGATTCAAAATAATTTTAAGGCCTTTATAGTTTATGCTTTATTGCTTTATTTGTTTATTTTTTAGGATTTGGGCCATTTGGCAAATTGGCAGCAGGCCCACTGGCCCAGGCTGCCCTGCGGCCCCTGCCTGCCCAGCCGATAGCCAGCACTCAGCAGGGCCACTGGGGTCTGGGCTATTATTTTCTTCATTTCTTGTATCTACTACCTTGTCAACCTTGAGTCCTTTTTAGTTTTTTACATAATTTTTTTTTTTTTTTTAAAAAAAAAAACGATAATACATAAAAACAGAAAATACTGGAAAAGTGGTCCAGTACTCACTGTACTCCTGCTCCAGTGGCAGTGAAAATTGGAAAACATAACATAATTACATAAAAAATTAAAAATGAAAAATCCAATTCAGTGAATTCTCATTTCTCAATTCATGGACCACGGGTCCACAGTGACTGCAAATGTCAAATGTGAAACACTGAATGACTGAAATGTGCATTATGTGCAAATTGCAATTGTGCTTTCATAGTCTCACTGCTTTGTGCAAAACTCCAAAGTCCAAATTGCAAAATGTTAAATGCACTATACTCAAATGACTCAAATGCACTGTACGCACATTATGCACTCTGACTCAGCACTTATCACCTGATTTAGTTGATTCTCATTCACTTATGCACTCAGACACTCTGACTCACTCAGTGAGTCAGTGCTGACTGCTGAGTGCAAACAACAGTCCACAAATCCACAATCATAGATTCTAACATTCATAATAAATTACAAAATTACTCCACTTTTCTTCAATAATACATTAATACAATAATACTTGAATTAGTTGAATAATAGTTGCATGTCTGCACCCTGCAGGGAAAAAAATTGAAAAAGCAAGAAAAAAAAAAAGTAGGAAAACATATGTTCTAAAGACTAAAAAAGCAAGGAAAAAAAAGCAGCAGGAAAAAAATAGTAATATCTGTATGATTGTATCATCCTAAAAAATGCAAGAAAAAAAATTAAAAATGCATGTAACATTGAAACTGATGAAAGACAATCTGCATCCATTTGCTCAGAAATCCTTTGCATATTCTGGTAAATCAGAATATCAAATTCAGGATTCATCATAGCACACATCAAACAAAAAGAATATCTTCTATCTCTATCTCAATACTAACTCACAATAATAAGTATAAACTTATCAGTTATCAAGTTTCCTAAACATTATCAGTTCCAAAAGCTCTAGAATTTCAAACAAAAGTTACAAAACCATAATTTAATAGTAACAAGCTAGAAATTACAACTCTGAGTCTCCAACAAAAACTCCAAAAGAGAAGAGAAATAAAAACTTCATCCAACAAACATGTGATGACTTTCAATTTGCTTCCTTGATCCTTCAATGATCAAACAAATCAAAAAACACAAGTTATAAATATAGACTATATAGTGATCAATAAAAAAGAGTAAGAGACCATTAGATCACAAACAAGTAAATGTCAAGAAAATAATAAGATGAAAAAACATACCACTTACTTTCAACGTGACAAAGTACATCATCCTTCAAGCCTCATTGTCAAATGTAATGGAGTCAGACATAATTTCTACCACAAGAAAATTTTAAAAGAATTAGTAAAAATCAATTCAATCGAATAATTGGAACAATGAACAAATATGATTAACAAATATTACCCGAGTCAAGCTTATAGCTATCTTCATCTTCAAAAGAAGGAAGATGTAACTCATCATTCTCACTGACACAAGAAGATCTCAACCAATTCTGAGTACATATAAGAGCCTCCACTGTTTTCGGAGTTAAAGAACTCCGAAAAGGATCTATGACGCGACCCCCAGTGCTAAATGCAGACTCGGAAGCAACAGTGGTGATCGAAATTGCCAAGACATCTCATCCAACATCAGCTAGAACCGGAAACTTTGATGAATTTATCTTCCACCACGTCAAAGCATCAAAACTTTTACTTGGTGGCTCAACATCTTCCGCAAAATATCTTTCTATCTCTGTCCGACACAATGCCAAATTTTTGGATGCCTGAAATGAATGGAAGTCTGTTAAAGCATTTTTTTTACTTCTAGAAGTAGTAGAAGTACCCGCACCCACTGAGGCTGAATTTCCGCAACTCTGCTCTTCATTTGACTTGTCCCCACTTCCTCCAACGTTCGTTACATTCTTAGCATAGTGATTATACAACTGCTCCAATGTATTCTTCAATTTGGTGATAATCCTCTTTGCTTTTTCTTCACCTACATTACTTCTGAACCAACATTCTAAAATAATTATCTTGTAACGCGGATCAAGCACATCAGCAACAAACAACAAGGGGTTAATTTTCTCAAAGTCTTCTCAATACTTGTTGTATTTTATTTTCATCCTAATCGCCATAAAACTCAACAAATCATCATCACTCTCACAATACTCAATCAAAGCATTATAAACATTTTGGAGTACATTGAAATAATTGTTAGAAGTCGAGTATGAGGAACCCGATATCTCAATTGTCACCTCATAAAACACTTGCAAAAATTTAGCAAAGTTTCTAACATTTTTCCAATCTTCATCAACTGGAACCCCCAACCCCCTTCTCCCTCCACCATCCTCACACAAGTAGTTCCCAAAACTAACCTCTTCATCTAACATTAGTTCAAATGCACTTTCATACTTTTCTGCCACATCCAACATCATATAAGTGGAGTTCCATCGAGTTGGAACATCAAGAACCAATGAAGCATGATACCCAACTGTCTTCCTTTCTGCAAAAGATTTGAAGATGGCCAATCTTTGAGGGGATCCCTTTACATATTTCACCATATTTCGGATGTTTATGATTGAATCATCTACATCTTTCAATCCTTCATGCACAATTAAATTGATAATATGTGCACAACACCTTACATGAATAAACTCATTGCGACAAATAACTTCATTATTGGCCATAATTCGCTTTTTAAAACAATCAACCGCAGTATCATTGCACTTGCATTGTCAAGTGATATTGTCAATAACCCTGGAATCCCCCATTCCTCCAAACACTGCTCCAATTCTTTCGCAATCGTTAACCCCTTGTGATCCGACACTTGGCGAAATGCCAATATTCTTTTTTGATATTTCCAACTAGGATCAATGAAATGTCCAGTGATGCACATGTAATTCATATTTTGAATCGAAGTCCATGTGTCAGTGGTCAAACAAACCCTTTGACTAGTTTTCAAAAACTTGGTCTTCATTGTTTCCTTAGTCCGCATATACAACTTGATACAATCCCTCATCAATGTATAGCGAGAAGGAAGCCTAAATCGCGGCTCAAGAACCTTGAACAATTTCTTAAACCCCATCTTATCCACAGTTGAAAAAGGCATTTCATCCACAATAATCATCTCACAAAGCGTCTCCCTAATGATTTTTTCAGAGTACTTCGCAATCATTAGGTTCTTATAACTACTAGTACCACCATCACCCTCACTTGGCACAGACTCAAAAGTGAACTTAGATTGAGATACATCTTGATTAGCTAATAATGCTTTGTACTGTTGGCATGCTTTGACATGGTACAACATGTTAGAGGTGCCATTGCTCTTTCCGTGACATTTATACTTAGCCCTACAATAATTACAACGTGCCACAGGTTTATCTGCAGGACTTTCTAGATCCTTAGTAAAATGTTGCCACGCTATGGATGTTTTCCTAACATTTCTTTTTCTTTTGTTCTTAGGGAGTGGTGGTCGTCCACCACGACCAGCACATCTAATCCCTTGTGTATCCGCCTCCAACTCTTCAGAATCACTTTCAACATCAATGCTTTCTTCAATACCTATTGAACTATCAATAGGAGGAGACGGATAACAAGCTGCAGCTACTGATGATGCAGGTGCAGGTGTAGGTGTAGGTGTAGAGGTACCAATAACCATAGGTGTAGGTGTAGGTGTAGGTGCATCCATCTGACCATCTGAATTATGAAAAAAAAAAAAAATAATGATCAAACTTTTCATACTACCATGAAAATCTCAAAAGCATTCCAAAGATTGTTAAGAGAACTTAGAGGCTTATCAAAATTTCTTATTGAAAGGATCACATCAACAAATTACATATGTATACAATTTTTTATTGAAAGGATCACATCTAAAATTTCTTAGAGGCTATCTATGTGAACTGTGAAGATAGTTGAATTTGAAAATGTGATTAATACAAGGAACTATTTATAGCTAAAATAAATCATAAATGTCATTTCTTAGATAATTGCCTAATTGGTGTCCGGTGTTCATACTTCATAGTGATGCGGCTGATGCCTTTTGGTTTTATTTTTTATTTTTTGTCAAATTTAATATAAAGTAAAAGGTTCCAAAAATTGAAAATAAATAACCCAGTTAATAACAAAATAAGCAAAATTCATTAGTTTTGAACTAAATAGAACATACAGATACTGTTAAAATAAAATGTGTAGTACATTCATACATTTTGATATATCCCAGGGTTAGAATATTTTTGAGTTTACATTCATTGATTCATACATTGAATCATTGATTGTGAATTTTAATTTGCTAAAAGCCTAAAACGAGTTGGACATAGATCCTAAAAGTTTTAAGAAATACTATACCTAAAAAATTATTCTTGTAATCTTGTTCAATGTTCAGTACTTCAGTTCCTAACTTGGCAACTTGCTCTGCAATGGCCGACTGGCTGTTTAAAAAAAAATTAAAAATGATACATCAAAAACAATTAAAAATGATAGTATGATTATGATACATCAAAAAAAATTAAGATTTAAGACTAAGAGAAGAGAGAGAGAGCTACCGGAGAGAGAGCTGGGCCCGTTGGGGAGAAGAGGGCAGTCAGCAGACTGGCACGACGACACTGAGCATTGCTGCACTGAGCAGTCGGCGACTCGGAACTGGGCAGGTCACCGACTCATAGGTGGCCAGGTGGGGTCGTGGGGACTCGGGGAGGCACCGCAGGCCCGCAGCAGCCGGCACTCGGCAGGCGGTAGCAAAGAAAATGCCAAATGGCCCAAATCCAAATGACCAAAGTCACCAAATGGAGATGGAATGGCTGAACCGCTGAATGCTTGAATCATTGAATTCTCATTCACTGGAGTCACTAGACTGACTGGAGAGTGGAGAGGGGAATCAGGGGATCCGGGACCAGGAATTGTCGAATTGGGATAGGTCAAGACTCAAGCCAAAGCCCGAAAGCCGTCAGGACTCAGGCGTCGACGCCGTGAAGGTTACTAGGTTAGGTGACTTAGGTCAAGCCGTCAAGGCCTCAAGGTTCAGTGGTTCACGAAACTGAAGAGTGAAGAGGTCTGATGAAGAAAGAATGCGATGACTATATAGTCAGCCCAAAACGGCGTCGTTTCATTTGTAACAAAACGATGCCATTTTGAATATTTTTTTTTAAAAAATGAATTGAAACAAGTACGACGTCGTTTCTTTATCATTAAAACGACGTCGTTTCGGCTTAGGTGGTCGGTTAACCGGTCGGTCAAAATTCGGTCAAAAATCGGTTCGGGTCGGGTCGGAAAGTCGGTTAACCGCTTAACCGACAGCCTACCGAACCGACCAGTTTTCGGTAAAAAAATTCTCTTCCGACTACCGAACCAAATTTTGTCGGTTAAGTCGGTAGGCGGTCAATTTCGGTTCGGTAGGCGGTCGGTAGGCGGTAATCGGTTAATCTGCACACCCCTAGCACAAATGTAGAAAGCCATAAAAGATAGGTGGTGGTATCCTCAAGTTTGAGAGAACCTTGAGGGAAATTGGGTAGTTGGAGAGTGATAGAGAGGGTACTGGATGATGAGGCCATTTGAGGTAGTGGAAGGCTGGAGATCAAAAATGAGGCGAGGGCCTATAGAGGCTTTGATACCATGCAAGAATTGAGAGAAGTGCTAAAAGAGTTTTATTTCTCGATGATTTACAACGTTACAGGCATGACATATATATATAGAATATGCTAGACTTCAAGGCAATTCCACAGAATGTAGGATTCTCAATTACACGTGATTATAGGAGATCGGATTATGGGGTGTAATTACTAATACAACAGGCATAGTTTCCTTAGGGGATACTTGACAAATTAAGCAGAGATCTTTCCTTGAGAGGTGCTGCAGGTCTTGCCTTTTTCAGTATTGAAGAGTGATGGTAATTGGCCTTTCTTGTTGTCGTTGGAAGATCACATTGAATGGCTATATATATTCCTTTTTCTGAGTATGCAGGATATGTGGCATGATCTGTGATGATCCCAGCATTAGTGGCATTGGATTCTACAACATGATTTGCGGTGATTGCATAGGTGTCTTTGGCTGAGTGTGCATGATTTGCAGCATAGGTGTCATGTTGAGAGGCTGCATGCTTTTTTGCATGATCTTTGGGAATTACCTTGGTGATACGTGTGATAGCTAGGCTAGTATCACTAACATTAAAAATGTTCTTTCACCAGTCCAGTGGAATTATAGCCCTTGGCAAGGTAGAAAATTTTTAGAGTTTTTTGATCTATAATATTTCTTATATGGTTTATATGATTTTATTTTCTTGTTACGATATTTTTTATGTTTATGCTTAGTGGATGATGCTATTAAAGGGGGAAAATCATATTGTTCACAAAAAGATCCTAATTCTTGTTTGGCATATTTCATATCATTTTTTTCGTTGGTGTGTTAGTTTTAAATCATTACACAGATTTAATCCTATATGTTTTATTGCATTAATAATTTCTCCATATGTAAGACTTGTATAATCATTATGTCCATCATTATTTAATTTTTCTCTAACTTTATGGACAAAATATTTGGGTAATCCGCCTATAAATTTTTCTTTCCAATAAGGGGCTCTATTATCCATTCTAACTAATAATACTCTTGAAAGAAAGACATCCTTATACCACTTAAAATCTGTTAAAGTAGGGCATTTTAAATGTTCTAAACCATCATAAATATTTTCTCTATATATTGTGGAATCTTCTACGAAATGTTTTGTAATTGCAAATATTAAAGTATTAACTGCATCTTCTACAGGTTGATTATGCTCATTTGCTATAACATTTCCAGCAATATCAGTTTTATAAACTGTTTTTAAATATGATATTTGTTCTTCTGTTAAAGTATTATCCCACCATCCTTTTAATTGTCCTGTAAAACCTGTTACTAAACTACTTGCTACTTGATGATCTGTTCTTTTCGTACCTTTATTTATACCATATAAACAAAGGTCTTTCAATTTATTTTTCTTGATTTTTAATCGTTAATGGATTTATCTGGTTTTCAATTCTTTCTAATTTTTCACCAAGAACTTTAATATATGTATTTGTAAAATTATTCTATTGTATAATATTATCCACATTTTTATTATCATCACTAAGAATTGGTTTTATAAGAGGAGAAGCAACTGATTGTGATCCCCTGTGTGTAAGGGTTATAGATTCATAAGGAAGGTATTCTTCATGAATAATTTCATTAGTTTGTAATTTTATCCAGCAATTTTTAGCTCTACTGATAGTATTAATCTCTCTAGTGTTAATTTGTTTATAATTATGTTCAAACTAAGGGAAGAAATATATATCTGTTCTCATTTCATTCATTTGATTATACCATTTAGTTCTTATATGATTTTGTTCTATTTGTGAAAATGTATTAAAAAACTATGTTCTCTTATGCTCATATTTAGGAGACAAAATCTTCTCATAATTTTTCTTTATTTATTTTATATTCTCGAGTTATCATCATGATTTGTGGATCTTCCAACTGGGATTGAGTTGGAGAATTTGGATTATTTATCTCATTATAATTATTAAGAGGATTATTCATTTCACTAATGCTGGTTACTGAGGCTACAGAATAAAAATGAGTATCTATAAATTTTCCCTTATTAATTCCTTGTAGATTAGTTTCTAATTGACTTAAACTATATCTAGGAAGAAAAACAGGCTTATTTATTATTTCATTGTATATCTAGGAAGGGAAACATGCTTATTTATTATTTCATTATATGAAGTAGAAGCTCTTGAGCATGATTTTCTATAAGATTGGAAATTTAATCCTATAGTACCATCTTTTGTTTGGGTAACATAATCCAAATCTATTACATTATTCTCTACTTTTGGTAAGGGAACTAAATTTTCTAAAGTCCACATATTCGATAAGACTAAATCATCCTAACAAATTTGTTTTGGTGTACATATTGTAGAATTTTGTGTGTTACATTGTAATAATAAAGTTTGTCCTTTTGGGCTTTCTAATGATGTCTGAGGTTCTAATGTTGTTTTCATAAGTTTATAATAAATTTTATAAACAATATTTAAAAGTTGTGATCCTTTCATCATATTATAACTATGAGTTTTAATATTTAATTCTAAGGCATGTAGAAGAGTAGGGTCAAATAAAGATAATGAAAAATTTGGATGACAATTAAAATATATAGGGCTTTCATATAAAGATAATTCTATTGATCCTAACAATGAATCTCTAAAATTTAAATGTCTACCATCTCTTAAACATAATAAGACGCTATTATTTAGTCCTTGTCTTGTTAAAGGTTTAACGGCTACTTGGACAAGTCCTATATGTATAAAAGAATATTTTTGCTTATGCTTTTTAATATTATCTTTTGAAAATAATTTAATAGTTTCATATTCTTTATTTAAAGAAAATGTTCTTTCAACTGTTTTAATGGTATAATCTGAAAGAAAATATAAATTTGAAAAAGTTGATTGTTTATAAATATTTCTTGTAGGGACCAAATGTAAATTCCATTCTTGAAGATTTAGTTCTTGATTCATAATACTAATTTCTTCATTATTTATGACATTGTCACTATTATCAGAAAAAGAAGGCATATGAGATCTAGAGGAAGAGTTCCCAAAGATTGAACTCATTGTTTGCTTTAAGACTCTAAGTTTTCAATAATCAGGTTCAAACTCTAACTGGACCACTACCGGAACCACCCTAACACTCTCTTTGGCAACAACCGGCTGACCAACGGACTCACGCTCACCAACGCTAGCAATTCGGACTGACTACCTAGAACTTGGAGTATTATTGCAGACACTGAACCCTCTCTATAAGACGCGAGGCTTTGATACAAAAAACCAACCCAGGCGATAATAAAGAGAATGACAGGAAAATAATAAAGAGAATTAATGCTGTAACACTCCAATCCCATATTGGGATGAGATGAATAGCTCATATAGAGTGAGTGATTTATAAAGATACTTATGGGTGCTAAGTCCCACATTGCCTAGTTACTAGGTGAAACTAGACTTTAAAAGGGATTCTAAGAAAAGCTCCAAATTGACTAGTCCTTTTAGGGTGATAGTGCAGATGTGACTAGCGTTTTTCCTTGGGTCGTTACAAATGCAGTGCAAAATAATAATGGAATGAGGTGGTAAGGTAATCAGGCGGTAATCCGCCTTGCGGGAATGTAGTGCAAAAATAAAATAACAAATCTGAAATTAAATTAATAATAAAATAATTCGAAAACATGAGTAAAAATTCTTGAAGGATAAACACATAAATATACTTCTAATTCAACATATAATAAAGGAGAATCATATAGTGAAAATCGAGATGAACAGATAAACATTCTTACTTGAATTTATTGAAGTAAAGCGGAAATAGTTACAAGATTCAAGAATTGGATGCAAGAAAACTGAATATTACAAGGAAATGAAATTTCATGGATTTTACACGGCTAGTAGAAAGGTTAGAAGCTTTTTACTCTCAAGTTTGATCTAAGATTGCTCTGTGGAATTGACTCTGCCTTCCTCATACATCAAGCTAGCCTTATATAGGCTAAAGAAAGAGATAAAATACAAATATCAATAGTTCATGAACAATAGAAAAGATTCCGCATGTCTTTTGAACAGTTCAAGTTGGCATGATTTTTTGACTGATTCTAAGACTTGAATAGTAGTTGCAGCAATAATTCTTGAATACTGATAATATTGTCAGGCCATTATTTTTGTCTTCTGTGTCGGCATGAATAATTCATCAGGTTCTCTCGTCTTTTTGTGGTAGTGGGATTCTCCATTTGTTCAATATCATGATTCTTCATGATTCCTTTTATTCTCCACTTTCATCTTATCATACTCTTTCATGCATGCTTCACAATTCTATATCTACATAAGGATCCTGAGAATACCTTGGTAGTATTGATTCATCTTCTTCTTCATCATCCGATAATTGAGACGGGATTTCTAACAAATGTTTTCTGAATTCTTGCTTTGAACTGGAGGAGGCTAATTTAGCCTGATTGATGCTTTTCTTTAAAAGAAACTGATTTGAGGCTAGGAATTGATTTGTACATAATTTACTAACTTTTGTAATGATATCATCATAGGTATATCTATCCCACCATTTGACTACGATAGTGCGAACAATATATCTAATATTATCATCAGGAGACTGGGGAGTATACACACTATCTTATGGGGAAAAGAAATTATAATCCCAAGATATTATCCAAGGAATACTAAAATGAAGGAAAAAATAAAGTTCATGGGGAAATTTATTGAAAGGAGAAGGAGAAGGATGAGTCTTTGAATAATCTAGAAATTTGTTGCAAAGAGGAGGTGGTAAAATACCAGTTTCAGCTCCGAAGAGCTTCCACCACTGTTCAAATCATAATGGTAATGATTGGATTGGATGAATTTTGTCAAAGGTAAAAAACCAGGAATGTTGTTAACGATTATTCTGGAGGTAGAAGGTATTATACCAAGCTTTTTGATAATCAAAATAATTATAAGTTTGGGGATCAAAGGGTTGTGAAAATTTTTTGCCTTGTCAAGGGCTATAATTCCACTAGGCTGGAGAAAGAATATTTTTAATTGTACATTTAGAAAAAAAAACAATTCTTTTATGCTCTGGGTCAAATTTTCAAGGAGTATGAGATAAAATAACTGATCCAGAGTCAACTAGGATAAATTCATAAAATTTTTGAGATTTATTTTGCTCTTCTGGCATAAAATCTCATTCTGGTGGGAACACTTTTGTTACTAATTCTCTGGCATTTTTCATATGCTGATACTCAAGTTCTATAGGAAACAACTTTGGTTGGACTAATTTGTATTTATGCAATACTTGGGATGGTTGGGCAAAAGTAGGTATTGTTGGTGCAGGAGAAGGAGAACTTATGCTATCTGATTTTGAAGAGGAATGACCTTTTGAAGAAGATGATGTTGTTTGAGCAAAAATGGCTAATTTAGATGGTAAGGGAAGAAAATTTCCTAAGACAGTGAATTTATTATGGGTTGGGACAATATTCATGGAAGGAGAAGTGAAAGAAGGATTAGTCGGAGATAATTGCTTATTCATAGCATAATCATTAGGATTCTGAATTTTTGATCTGTCTGGCTTACTCATTTTCCCTGTAGAAATTCACAAGATTAAGAAATCAGGGATACTATTTGATTCTCCTTTTATATATTCAATTTTGAAATCGAAAGAGCTTTAAATTGCTTGCTATCTGGCAAATATTTGCTTAGAAGCAATATTTTTAACATCTTTTTGTAAAACATCTTTTGCACTTTTGCAATCAACACGGACAAGAAATTCTTGATTTAAAAGATCATCTTGAAATTTATGAATGCATAATACAATAGTTAAAATTTCTTTTTTGATAGTACTATAATTTTGTTGTGCAGTATTCCATATGCCAGAATGATAGTGGACTAATTGTTCTTTTGAATTAGAAATTCTTTGTTTAAGGATACCTCCATATCCTATTTCTGAGGCATTTGTTTTGACAATTTTGAAAGTATTGAGAGAAGGAAGGTCTAGTCATGGAAGGACTTTGACATGTTTTTTAACTTGCCTAACAGTTTCTGTATGTTGAGTAGACCATGGAGGAGGCCTAACAATTCCTCCAAACCTTTACAAATTCATTCGAACCTATTGTAAGAAGAAATACAAGTCTTTGATCACAAGGAGCAGCGACTGAGGACAAGAACTATTTTGTTAGTCAAGATATTATAGGAGAATCATGACACAAATAAAGTGTCATGAGAGCTTGAGGAAGAAATGAAAAATAGGTATCCATATCTATTTTGATGGTTTGAGAAGCCAAGATGTCAGAAAATGATAGGTAAGAATGCTTTAATTTGCGATTGAATATTTTAAGTTATAGTCATACATATTTACTTAGACTTAAATTTCGATGACAAATTCCAATAAGGAGGGGATGATGTAGCACCCCGAATTTTAATTCATGAGTAAAACAGTTCTAATTTTGAGATTTAGACTAAATTATAATATTTAATTGATTAAGTAATAATTTTGGAGAAATTTAAGGAGGCACACAGATATTATGGTTGATAAAAACTAGTTAGAGGCTTTGATTTTATTATTAAGAAATTTGTTTTAGGCTCTAACTTTTATTAGGTGTAATATGAAAAGTAGAGGATTTTATTTGTGGTTAAGTACTAGCATTCTGCAAGGCAAAGGGCTCAAGCGTACCAAAAGAGGGTTCAAGCGCATTCGTGGCGGCAGAACAGATAGTAAGACGAAAACCAGAAAAGGAAAAAGTTTTACGACTCCTACTTGGATTAGATGTTCTAGACGACAAGAAATTGTGCAAAGTTTCATTTATACACTATAAATACACCACATACTCGTCCAAATCAAAGGGATGACATTGCCTAGTAGAATTAAATAGCAAATTAGTGCTAGATTTTAGAAACGAGTGCAGAAAAGTTCTAATAGCTTCTTGGGATGGATTTCTCTCTGACAAAAGACTATTTCCAGCAATTCCATAGGGACTAACTCATTCATAGGGTATTGATATAATTCTTTCCAAGTAATGATGGTGTAGTCATGTTTTACTTTGGAAATTTTATGCATATAAATGATGGTTATTTAACCTTGAGATTATGTTTTAATGTTTATATTCAATTTTGATAAACCTATTATCTTGTCTTAGAAAGTTGTTCATCTTTATTGAACTTAACATTCGTATTTTCTGTGATTATACAGATGATGGTTTTACAACGATTTTAATGGACACAAATTATCTTGTCTTAGAAAGTTGTTCATCTTTATTGAACTTAACATTCGTATTTTCTGTGATTATACAGATGATGGTTTTACAACGATTTTAATGGACACAAATCAATAGGGTTTGATAGGTCATGCCTAGGAAAGATGAATTATTCTACATCGTAGTTTAGTTTAATTTAGGTAGACAATTCATGCCGAAATAGGAGTTATATTTATCCATTGATTGCGTGTATGCTAATTAAGGGATTTTATACTTTATACCTAAGGAAGACGGATCGTACCGCATCTTAGTAGTTAAGTAGACAATCCGTGCCTACCGAAGATGAGTTATTCTTATTTCTTATTAAAAGTGTTTTCTTAATGACATTGTTAGGTGTTTGACAAACACACACGAGTCATATCGTTCATGTAAGTGAAATTCTCATGTTAACTACGGTTTACCATCATTATGGGGTTAGTAGTGAAGTCAATCCCCCATATCTTATCCATCTTATCTTACTTTTACAATTTTATTTAGTTTCACTTGCAAAAGAAAATCAATCGTCTTTTATGAATTAGAGTAGAATTAATCTTGATAACTTAACAACCAAAACCTACAGTCCTTGAGGTTTGACACCCTCACATAGGCCTATCCTACAAAGATTTGTACTATTGCGAGTGGTAATTTTGTTATTAATATATACTCGTACACTTAAATCCACAATCACATATTATTCAGTTGTAAGTGTATATATACAACATAATCTCCCGCTTGGGAACATACACATACAAACTCATCTAATACATATCCATGTGTACAACATATAACCCAGCTATACTCATATACATATATAATAACAAAATTACAATATAGGTGTATATAAGCAAGAAATATCATCAAATATCATGACTTAGCTACATGCATATACATGTATTCTACAATCTTTGGAGAACACATACATATGCATTGGGCCTATCTAAGCAAGAACATCATCAAAACATCATATGCAATCCAGCTGTAACCGCATACATATGAATTGTTCCATTCAGTCGCATATACATATTGATACATCTAGCAGGAAATCCATAATGAAATATTACATACAACAACATCATGCAATACATGCTTCGTTGTTTGTTCGTTTACATCATCGTGCGTAACATATGCTGGGAACCTTTGCCCAAAGTTGTTCGTTCATTTGCGTCATCATACCTTCGAAACCTTTGCCCTAGTCTACTTTTCATTATCATGCATTGAGAAACCTTTGCCTGAGTTGTCGTTTCATTCGTAACATACTCATGAGGGGCTTGCTCATACAATCATTAGAGTAACATCCATCACAACTATGGAAACATCAACTTTGCCATGATAGTGTTCATATTTTGTTTCATTTTATGCTTATACATCATGCTTTGTGACGACAGAGCCAGAAGCTCTTATGGGCAGGGGCTAGTGGCCAAAAATTGTTTTTGGTAGGGGCTAGTAGGCTAAATTTATTTTTTTACCTTATATATATATATTTTTTAAATTTGTTTTTTTTTTCAAACCTTATAATTTTTTTTTAAGAAATTGGGGGGGTGGGGGGGGGGGGGAGGGGAGGCATGGCCCTTGCCAACCCCTCCCCTCCCTCCGTCCTTGATGCTTCGTGCAATAGAATCTTTGTGTTCATATTTTCATGTTCATGAATCATTCAACAACATATTCTTTTAACATTGTTTGTAAACATATCATAAACTCATTGAAAATATCGAAAGTATCTCATAAAACACATATCATTACAACATAACATCGGCTTGATTAAAAGAATACATAGCATGTTCTTTGAAAACATTTAAAAACTGTTATTTTTCCTCAGTAAGTAAAATATTTACAAAACATTTAAAACATTAAAACGTTAAAATATAGTATCTTTGCTCAATAAGTAATATACTTTCAAAACATTTAAAAAATTAAAATCTTAAAAAAATGTAGTATCATTCTCAGTAAGCAATATATTTACAATAATCCGCTTAACTTGAGATTGTGAAGGATTTTCCTACACAAGCTTTGCAATGCATCACTGTATTTCACATTGCAATTACATATTAAGACTCAACCCATAACACTTTCTAACTCTAAACACCCCATATGTACTTAATTATCTCAAGTGTCAACTTCTCATAGCAACCCATAGAAATATGGGGTTCCATTTGACACATTTTAGCTAACAAAATTTAACTCGTAGCAAAGCTTTAAAGTTAACACTAAAAAAAAGAACACCAACTTTGCATAACTTAGAAAAATTAGGGTTTAGTTCTTACCTTGAATAATTGAAGTTTTGACTCACGAAACTCCTGCCTGTAGCTTAGAACTTCCCAATAGACAATAACCCTAAAGAAATTGAAGAACTAAGCATCACATTTAGCAATGTAGCTCAACTTGAGGAAAAACTAGGGTTTATGATTTTACCTTAATTTGATAGGTGAAAATGGAGTTTTAAAACCAAGGATTGCATTCCCAAGGTTGGATTTAGCTCAAGAACAACCTATGATTCAATTCACAAGCATTTGGGTTCAAGCCTTAGAGAGAGATGAGAGAAAATGTGAAGAAAGAGAGAGAGGTCTTGAGAAAAATGAGGGGAAACGGTTGAAAATTCATGATTAAGCTGATATATAGGCCCTGTTTGAAATTCACTTTCCCCTCCCCTTCTCCTATTTTCACTTCTCCCAAAAAACATCAACTTCAAAACATTTTTAATTTTTTTTTTCACTTTTTATATCACATCAACACTTTTTAAATAAAAAACTCACTACAATACAAATTTTTTTCACTTTTCCATATAAATTATTTCAACTTTATATCACATCAATCCTATTTTCCAATCATTCAAAAAAAATTCCTAAGGGGAGGGAAGGGGTGAGGAATTTTCAAACGGGGCCATAATCATTTCTAGCGATCCCCATTTGAACAGATTAGTTACCTGCTTGAACGGCCTCAAAACAAGATGAATCGTGACATCGGTCTGTCGCCCATTCGGACAAGAATGGACCAAGACCTTCTGTTTGATGCCCAATTGAACGGAAATGAATGGGAATGGAACGAGATATCCTGTTTGATGCCCGTCCGAACGTAAATGAAACGGGAATGGAACAAGACATATTGTTTGTGGTGGTTTAAACGGAAATGGGACAAACTTGCAATGAGACTTGTTGGAGCACTTTTTCTATTCCTTTAGAGTCCCGTTCGAAGGAGAATCCTCCCAATTCGAACAAAACATTGAAAAATTGGATTTTTCTAAAAAAACATTTAAGTAAAATTCCTATGTTATTGCTTATAATTGCAGGCTGTTTATTTCATATCAACTATAATAAACCTTCTAATTATTTTCTTAGGCGTTACAATGTGTATTTGGATAAAGAAATAAAAAGTAGTTATCTTCCCTAAATTTAGAAAAAGTCAAAGAGAAGCCGTTGTGAGTGCTCTTAGTTGAGAGAGCTCCTCAGCTGAAAAATTGGGTTTTTCGACAAACGTTTTAAGTAAAATTTCTATGTTAATACTTCTAATTGCTGTTTAAGTCATATCAACAATATAAACCTTCTAATTATCTTCTTGGGTGTTACAAAGTGCATTTGGATAGAGAAGCAAAAAGTAGTTTTATTTCCTAAATTTAGGAAAAATCAAAGAGAAACTACTATGAGTACTCTTAGTTGAGAGAGCTCCTCCGCTGGGCGCTTATCGGGGTGTTCAATAGGTGTTCTCCATCTTCTAAGCTCTTGAAAGTTGGGCTTTAAAAATGTCTCTTTACTTTATGAAGTCATCGCACCAAAGGGAGTCAGGACTAAACAGTGCGTACCAGGTTTGAGTGGCCAACGTGCTATCTTCTCCTATACAAGAAGTAAACTTCTTCCTCTTTGTTAAGCGACTGATATTGACCTGTGACAAGTCTTTACAAGAGAGCTCTTTGGTTTTGGGGGTCCAATCCGTAAACAACAAAGTTACTCTCATCATTCAATTTTTTTTTTTTTTTTTTTGTATTCTCCCATTGCATTGGTCGTTGTGCACATTCATGAGCAAATTTGTGGACAGTCGACCAATGATGGGGCTCTTGCAAAACAAATGAAAAGTTACTGGGGTGATGCCGGGTCGAGGGGAGCCGACGCGTAACCTCCAAAGCTTAAGTCAATAAAAGGTTATTTGAGAGAAAACTGAATGGAGAGAGTGGTGTACCTAAGAGGTGTGCCCCTTTTTATGGGGGATGCTTCTTGTCCAACATGAAAACATTTGTGTCAATGGTGTATGATATTCCTTGGTCACTTTAATAGCCATTTGGTGATTTGATGAAGGCGTATGGTTCCCATGCAGAGAAGATTTTGAGTCAGATTCCTTGTGAGGATGATTGTGTGATCTGACGATGAGCTATGTCATGATTATTTTCCATGTAAAGGCTGATTGGGTGGGCCTATTGTGGTTATTTAGTTTATCACTAGCAGGGAATCACTGCCTTACCACATCACCATAACTGTCCCCTACATTCTTGGCAGGAGTCTGAGTGACAGTTGCATCATGCTAGGGTGAAAGGTGTATTCATCTGGCAGACAACGTGTTGTAGGAAATCTTACTACATGGCAAAGCCGGGACGCCACACATAGCTAGAAACACCAAATGAGGAATCACACCTAGTGAGGTAGTTATGCGAGAGAGGTTGCTCAACATAAAATTTAAAAAAAGAAAGAAAGAAGGGGAGCCATTATAAGTATACTCTCATACACACTATACTGAAATTCGTGTGTTCTTTCCTTTCTTTCTCTCCAAGAAACTTTCATTGACTTAAGCATCGAAAGACATTCCTTGTCGATACACTCAACAAGTCTTCGAACTTACTTTCATCTTCTCTTTTACAGGTATTCTCGATCGGAGTATGGATGTACGTTTAACTGCGTGAACACACTTAAAATAGAGAGTATCCTATTCCCATGAAATGGATGATTTCTATTTTACTTGAAACGGAGAAGATAGACATTTTAGAGTAATGCTACGTATCATCCCTTTATCCTCCTTTTGTCCCCGCAAAATTGATGTGGCTCTTAAAATTACTGTTGGATCAAAATTCAATAATGATCTATCATAAATTCAATGGTGATTTTAAGAGCCACATCAATTAATATGTAGCATTACTCGACATTTTAATTCAATTTTTTTAAAAGAAAATTTACTTTTTAAAGAGCTTTTAATATTACTTTTTTAGGATACAAAAATTTCCTCTAAACTGGGTTTGAGTAAATATGTCGGAGAAATTTCCTCTAACTCAGCCTAGAAAACAATCACGTGTCTTTTATCATATGAGAAACATATGATTTTTTAATTAGTATGTAAGAATCACATGCTCAAAAATCATATAACAGTCTTATAGAATAAATTGAAAAAAGTTGTTCAAACTCAATTTGAATTTTTTTTTTTTATGTCCAACCTTAATTGTCTACCTCATTGAGGCGCCCGTGAGACAAAGATGTAGGAATTTATTTCCCACTTTCCCCTGATAAGATGGAGGGACATATGAGTATACAAGTACAGAAATTTATTAGCTCAAACAAAGATTATAGCTATCCTCTGCTCTCAATTTATCAAGGTGTAGTATTTTAAAGATATCCATGGCGAAGAGAATTTGGAGCATAATTTATTTTGCTATTCTTATCCATTTAGACATTGTGGCAGTTGATTTGACAATTTGCTAAAGATTGTGGAACTTGTAACTTGGGTCAGCTCAGCACAAGAATCCATTTAGACAATTTCTTAATGTTTCCATTTTGTGGGCATGTGATGTGCTTCCTTGGCAATGGTAAATGGTGCATTGAAGAATGTGTTTTCCAGACAGTGGGTGTCGAGGACTGTTTTTTATTCTTCTAGTGCGGCACCAGTGTCCCTTTCACTTATGCACATTGTCCAATGTCGGGCTTCTTGTTAATTAAATTCCAGTATTTATTGTTTCATTAATCTTCACAACAAAAAGAAAAAAGAAAAAGCAAAGTGGAGCCTTCCCACGTCGTATCACCTAAATCAGAAATGCTACTCAACCTAATTTTTTTATGGAGAGGTCTGAGGGTGACGGGGCTCTCTCTCATCAATCTTACTACACTCTTATCTTTTAGGAGGTGTTTGATAAATCACCATATCAAATCAACTGTGAGCAATATAATTGATATCTCTTTTCTTTCTTTTTTTTCTTTTTTTTTTTTCAATAAATTTGATGTCTACATCCCATACTTTTTTTTTCGTTCATTTGGCATAGGACCATGCATGTGAGACACATCTCAACTGAAATTACCATCCTTTTTTCACATGGCTCATATTCTTAATTTCAAATATATGTATATAATTTTTTTTTTTTTTTTAGATACTTCCGTATTACAATGAATATAATTCCCTAAACAGTTTGCAAGTGCATTGTGAAAGAACAGCACTTTTTATTTCAATGAGTTTAATGCTAGTGGCAAAGAGACCAAAGTGAACAAAACAAAAGACGATATGCTTTTACGTACACCAATCATAAATCTAATCAAAGAATCGGCACTAACAAGAAATGCCATCTTAGCTACAAACTTTGCTTATCAATTTTAATGATATTTACAGCAAAAGAACCTGCTGCTAATTTCAATTTGGTTTGAGTCAAAGAATGATTGCTGGAGGTAACTTTGCAGAGCACAAACATCCTGAATTTCCAATATCTAAGTTTCATGTTCAACCCTCTAACCTCAACATCTTGGTGGGTTTTTAGGACGTATTGGGAGATAATCATGGTTTCAGTAATACTGCTTTGGAGGCATCAAGATGGTTTAGACGGCAGGTTCCAAGAAGATACTCAGGAAGCTCCTCTGATGTGTTGGCCTGTGCAGGACAAAATGACATTTAGGCATTAGAATGAAGAATATGATCATCAAGTTGACTGCTCTGAACCTAAGACCTAATCAGGGAGCTTGCAGTATATACAAATGAAAAGGCTGAACTACAATTTAGTTCCTCTATTTGAACAATTTCAACACTATAGTTCCATACTATATTCAATGTAGTCCTTCTGTTGCATCCATTGGTAAAGGCCACAGAGGCTTGACATGACCACCAAACAGACAATAAAAAGGCACCATATTGGCAGTGCAGAAGCAGGAAGAAAATAGATGAAGATTCATAAGAAAAACGAGAATAGAATAAAAACAAGTAAAAAAGAATATTGAGAGGAGGATGCAAGAAGAGTAACAAGATAGATATTAAAAAAGAAATAAAGCAAGACGAGGAGCATGAGAGGAAGTAGAACTGGATAAAGTAGTGGACAATCACGAAGAAAATAAAACAAAAATGGAAAAGTGAGCTTGTTGCCATTGTTCTTGTGCAAAGGTTTGATTTTGAAACTATAAGAATTTTTTTTGGGGGTATCGATCCAGTGGTTGAATTAAAGAATTTTAAAATCAGCCATTCATTCTGCAGTTACCACCACCCTCATCAACCAAGGGTATCAGATTGCTAAAAATGAATTTAATCTCAAAAAACTGTCTTTTGGGTGCCCATGTCCATCTCATAGCCATGGACACTTTACCCTATTGATGAACAAGATAATGACCTTCAATAGGACACCATTTCAGTCATCGTACAGAGTCCCACGTGACATTTAATGGAGCCGCATTAACAGATGTAACAGAAATATCACATTCAATGTAAAAAAGACTTGAAGGGACTGAATTATAGTTGAGCCTATGAGAAAAAAGTTGGTTTAGTTTTACCTGTACCAAAAATGCCATCTCAATAACCAGATTGTTAAGATACCCAAGAACAAGACTGACCACACCCCTTGCAACTGTTGATGACCCAATATCGATCCCAAGCTGAAATGATTGTCATTTCCAGAATTAGCATATGCTATAAGATGACAACCCACATCGCACAAGTTTAATGTTATTGTTCAAATGTTGAATGGATATCTCTGTCTTTGGCATGGTCCTCTCTACTCTGTTCTATCACCAGATCTCAGTTAATCACACCAAGGCACAGAGGAGTTAATATGAACTTTCAATTAATAGCAGGAACAATCTTGTTCACATATCTTATGCTTTTAAGAAAATTGACACTCAACAGATGTGGATTGGCAGTGAGAGCATTCCTATTAGCTTTATCAAAATAGCTATTTTGGTGAGCCAATTTGATGAAAACACTAAAAAACCACTCTTAGCAGCCTCACCACTTTAACCAAAAAGTTTTGGTGAGTGAAAATACTCACTAATTTTGATGAGTAATATTCACTCATCAACTCTCTCACCAATTTTGTTTCTCCTTTCTCTCTCACATGATCACAACACACTTTTTTCTTTTTTTTCTCTCTCATTTTCTTCTCTCATCTCCCATCTCTCTCACACGATGATGTCCTTATTTCATGGACATGAAAGTTTCTTTGTCGCTGACATAAACTTTGTGGTTCTTTCATTTATCTTTTCTTTCGTTCTTTCTTGAATTTGATTGAGAAGCAAATGAAAACTTTTGTGAATTTCTTAGCAATGATCTAATCTCAAGATGAAGATGTATGGTAGCTTGTTGTATAAAAAGATTAAATAGAGATAGAATAAAGAAATCTGAAAAAGAATTATTTAAATGGAATAATGATAGTGAATAGTTAAAATGATGAGGCTGTTGGGAGAATTTTAAAAAAGTCGCTCACCAAAATAGAGAAAAGTGGTTTTTAACTACTTTGGTGAGTAAAATTTGGTGAGGCTACTAGGAATGCTTTGAGGCACTTACAAAATCGCAAGCCAAACCCCTTTCTATGTCCATCTACAACAGACACAGATGCTCCCATCCAAAGAGTGCAAAAGTGATCAAAGTTTGGGCTACTTGCAGGAATACAAGGATAGTTCATAGCTATCTCTCTCTCTCTCTCTTACAGGAGGACAAAGCACAGAAATTACAGGAACAACAATTCTAAAAAACTTACCTCCAAATAGTTCTCCCCGTGGAAATAATTAATTTCAAGGGCTTGACCAATCAGGCATGCTTTCTTTCCTACACACTGCTTAACTATCCATGAACCCTGTGAAAAGCAATGTTAACTCCCAAAACCCATGCACTATACATTGATGATAAATGAGGTTCATATGGCATAGAGTGTAAACTAAATATGAGATTAGGGTAAAAGCTTTAGGCGCTGAATGGTTGTTTATTGATATTGATGCAGTATATATAGAGTTACAGGCTGCCATGTATATATGGCATATTATACAGTAGTAATTCTATTCTATAATTACAAGAGTTTAAATAAGGAATGAATATCATGTCCTCATAGGCAATATAGCCGTTGGCTAAGGTGGAGTTAATGAGAGATATGGAGGAGATAATTGGTTGTCTAATTTAGGAAATCTTCCTAACGGCTCTAGGGTTTGTTTGTGAGCTGTAGTAGCGGCTAGGGTTTTTGTAGAGGGTTCGGCGGCTAGGGTTGTATCCTTAACACCCCCCCGCAAACTGATGGGAGGAACGACCGGAAGTTTGGCACGCAAGCAGCAGAACCGATCAGCATTGAGGCCTTTGGTGAAGATGTCAGCTACTTGGTTAAGGGTGGAGATGTACCGAAGTTGGATGTCTCGGTTGGTTACTTTTTCCCGGATGAAATGGATGTCAACTTCAATATGTTTGGTGCGGGCGTGGGAAACCGGGTTGGAGGCTAAGGATAGTGCTCCGGAATTGTCACACCAAAGTGTTGGTGGAGACGGAAGTGAGACCTGCAGTTCTCGGAATAGCATACAGAGCCAGTAAAGGTCTGAGGTGGCAAGGGCCATTGCACGGTATTCGGCCTCTGTGCTGGATCGTGAGACGATGTGTTGCTTTTTAGCGGACCATGAGATGAGATTGGAGCCGAGGAAGATGCCAAAGCCAGTGGTGGAGCGGCGGTCGTCAGGGTTGCCAGCCCAGTCAGAGTCACAAAATCCGGTGAGTTGAAGGGAGCCTGGGGTGTAGTGAAGGCCGAAATCAATTGTGCCTTTGAGGTACCGAAGCACCCTTTTAGCAGCAGTCCAGTGAGTGGATGTGGGGCTGTGCATATGCTGGCACAGCTGGTTGACAGAGTAGGCGATGTCTGGACGAGTGAGAGTGGCATATTGGAGAGCTCCAACGATTTGGCGATATTCAGAAGGATTGGGAAGGGCGTCTCCATCAAACTTGGACATTTTGGAGCCGGATGTGCAGGGGGTGCGATAAGGCTTGGAGTCAAGCATGCTGGCACGGAGGAGAACGTCCTGGATGTATTTGGTTTGCCGTAGGTGTAACCCAGTGGAGTCGCGGGTAGTCTGGATTCCAAGGAAGTAGGAGAGTGAGCCGAGATCTTTGATAGCAAAGGTAGCTTTGAGTTTGGTGATGATGGACTGAATGGTGATCGGATTGTTACCTGTAACAATAATATCATCCACATACACTAAAAGGAAAATGTGAGAACTGTTAGAGTGATATAAAAATAGGGAGGGATCCACTTGTGAGCTAGAGAAGCCAAGATCGAGTAAAGTTTGAGAGAGACGGGTGAACCAGGCCCGAGGAGCCTGTTTAAGGCCATATAAAGCCTTGCGCAATTTGCACACATGATGGGGGAAGGCAGGGTCCACAAAACCTTGTGGTTGCTCCATGTACACATCTTCATCAAGTAATCCGTGGAGGAAGGCGTTGGAGACATCGAGCTGTTTGAGTGTCCAGTTGAATGTAATGGCTAAGACTAATAGTAGGCGAATGGTGGCGGGTTTAATGACGGGACTGAAGGTGTCATGGTAATCAATACCGCAAAGTTGGTCAAAGCCTTTGGCGACGAGGCGAGCTTTGTAGCGTTCGACAGTGCCATCCGGATTCTGTTTAATTTTAAACACCCATTTGTTGCGAACAACATTTTGGTGCAAAGGACGAGGACATAAGGACCAAGTGTCATTGTATAAGAGAGCTTGAAATTCAGTAGTCATAGCAGTAACCCATTCGGGTTTAGAGGCTGCCTGCTTATATGAAGATGGTGCGGGTGGAAGAATAACAGATGTGAGTGTAACGAAGGGGTGTCTGCTGAGGAAGGAGGTGAAGCCAGGGAATGATCTGGGTTTGGAGGAGCCAGTAAGGGAACGAGTGACGGGGCGGTTACTGGGAACGAGTAGGGGAGCAGGGTTAGGGGAGGGAATGGAGGCAGGGCTGGATTGAAGAGGGGAAAGAGAGTTGGAAGAGGCGGGTAGGGAAGGAGGGATAGGGGGAGCGATGGGGGATGATGGAGTGGAGGCAAGGGTTTGGGAAAGAGTGGAGGGGGAAATGGGAGGTTGTGAGGAAGGAGTTGAGGGCAGGTGAGTGGATAGCTGGGCAGGTTGAAAGAGGATCGGAGTCGCTGGAGGTGTAGTGATTGTGCAGGAACCGGATGGGAGAGCAGAACTCTTAGAGGGGAATTTTGACTCATCGAACACAACGTTGCGGGAGAGATATACTTTTTGGGATTGGGGTTCAAGGCAGCGGTAGCCGCGTTGGTTGGCTCCATAGCCAAGGAAGATGCAAGGTTTGCTTCGATAAGTGAGTTTGTGGGAGGCATACGGGCGAAGAAGTGGATAACATAGGCATCCAAAGCTTCGGAGAAGAGTGTAATCGGGTTCCTTCTTGAAAAGAGTAGAGAAGGGAGACTAGTTTTGAAGGACTGTGGTGGGTAGTCTGTTAATAAGGAAGACTGAAGTGAGGAAAGAGTCGACCCAGTACTTGGCAGGGAGACCGGACTGTGCAAGGAGAGTTAAACCAGTTTCGACGATGTGGCGGTGCTTTCTCTCGGCAACGCCATTCTGTTGGGATGTGTGGGGGCATGTGAGGCGATGAAAAATGCCATTGTTACTTAGAAATTGTTTGAAGGCAGTGGAGGTGTATTCTCCACCATTATCGGATTGAAAATACTTAATTTTGGTGTCAAATAAATTTTCAACAAGCAATTTGAATTTGATAAAACAAGTAAGAACATCACTTTTATTAAGTAAGGGGTACAACCAAGAAAAACGACTGAATTCATCAACAAAAATGACGTAAAACTTGCATCCACTTAAAGAAGGAACTGGGGAGGTCCAAACATCCGAGTGAATGACTTCTAAAGGCTGAGTAGACCCCCTGGTGGCTGCTGAATAAGGTAACTGCTTGGACTTGCCAAGTTGGCATGACTCGCACACTGAGGGAGGACTGACTGGACCAAGGAGAGGAAGGTGATGATGACGAAGGAGATACTGAAAAACTGAAGTAGAGGGATGGCCCAACCGTTGGTGCCAAACCATGTCATTGGTTTTGACACCAAGGAAGGCAGTGAACCCACTGCATTTATTGGAGGAGTGATGATTCAAAGGAATGGGGTAGAGCCCATTTTCATTGGGACCGTGGAGTAGAATTGTTCCTGTCAAGTTGTCCTTCACAGTAAAGTCAACATCAGTAAGAGCAAACCAACATTTATTATCTTTGCAAAATTTATTAATAGATAGTAAGTTGGCTGAAGCAGTAGGGCAGTGCAAGATATTTTTAAGGAGAAAATTGTGGGAAGTAGATGTAGGGGAATTAACTAAGGAAGAACCAATGTTTTGAATATGCAAACCTGCGCCATTTCCTACACCAACAGTATTGGATCCATCAAAGGGTTGAGCATTGGTGAGATTGGAGGATTCTGCAGTGACGTGCGTGTTGGCTCCAGAGTCGGCTAGCCAGTCTTGAGTGACAAATTCTTCATTGGCTTGTGCTGTCATGGCAGCGAGCTGCATCGGGGGATGGCGCCCTTGGTATGCATAATCCATGCGATGGTAGCAGTCCAACGCACGGTGGCTTGTTTTTCCGCATATCTGGCAGGGTGAGTATTGGCGTGGAGAGGAAGAGGATGTGGGAATAGGATTCTCAGTAGTAGGACGAGGTGAAGGAGAAGGGGGTTGATATCTGGGGGAAAAAGGAGGATTGTGTCGAGGAGAGAATGGAGGATGGGAGAAACGATTATGGGGTGAAGGGTGACGATATTGACCAGATGGTTTGGGAAATTGAGGTTTTCTGAGGCTCGGATTGTTGCTGTAGGATGGTTTGGAGCGGTGTGCATGGAGTGCAAAGGATCCAGTTTCAAGGGTTAAGGCTTGTTGTTGATTCTGGAGTAGTATTTCATGGCTTAGCAACTCGGATTGAAAATCATGGAATGTGGTTTCTCGATCACGTAGGGAGAAAGCAGTAACAAAAGGGTTAAAAGTAGGGTTGATACCGTTAATAATGTAGGAAATAAGGTCATCATCGTCGACGGGTTTACCGACAGCGGAAAGTTCATCAGCCCATGACTTGGCTTGATTGAGATATTTGGTGCATGACTTAGTCCCCTGCTGCAAGCTTTGCAACTGACGCTTGAGATGGGAGATGCGTGATTTAGATTGACCAGCAAACCGTGTGGACAGAGAGGTCCATGCAAGCCTCGATGTGTTCAAACCGTACATCGAGGGCACAAGAGAAGGTGCTAAAGAGCATATGATGAGACTCAGGAGCTGTTGGTCTCGTCTCAGCCATGTAACATAGGCTGGGTTCGGAATCTGAGCATCACCAGTGGTATTGGCAACGGTTCTGGGCGGACAGGGATCGGTTCCATCGAGTAGGCCTTGGAGATCATAACCACATAGGGTAGGTTGAAACTGAGCAACCCAGCCTAGGTAGTTAGGACCTTCCAGTTTGATGCTGCCGAGTTGAGTAATATTGGGCAAGAAATTGGTTTCAGCAGTGTTTGTGTTGGCCATGGGAAAGCGTTGGCTATTGGTAGGCTCTGATACCATGTAAACTAAATATGAGATTAGGATAAAAGCTTTAGGCGCTGAATGGTTGTTTATTGATATTGATGCAGTATATATAGAGTTACAGGCTGCCATGTATATATGGCATATTATACAGTAGTAATTCTATTCTATAATTACAAGAGTTTAAATAAGGAATGAATATCATGTCCTCATAGGCAATATAGCCGTTGGCTAAGGTGGAGTTAATGAGAGATATGGAGGAGATAATTGGTTGTCTAATTTAGGAAATCTTCCTAACGGCTCTAGGGTTTGTTTGTGAGCTGTAGTAGCGGCTAGGGTTTCTGTAGAGGGTTCGGCGGCTAGGGTTGTATCCTTAACATAGAGTAGCTAATGAGGTCACTTCACGCTAACAAACAGAAGAATACTGGGGCATATAAAAATAATAATTTTCACAGCAGGTCCGAGAGGCTATTCAGTTTTAGACAAGTAAATACTAAAAAATAAATTGAGAACATTGAACATGTACAACAACTTTATGCATGAGAGCAGAATGGTAGAATCTCAGTTCCCAAATTGCTATGGGCAACATACAGTACTGATAACCCAGATCCCAGGAGATATATCTGGGAACTAAGAGGATCTATGTGATTCAACAAATAAAGCAATAATTTAAACTTCAAAGATATAAAACTGTATGCACACAGAAGGAAAAGAACATAGTTTAACCTATAGCTCTTGGTTCCTAATTTATGTAGCAATCACGCAAACGTAAAAGCCTAGAAGTAAAAAGAGAAGATATTACAATTTAGCAGGAATATTTTTCCAGAAAAATGGGGGTAGGTTGGGGGAGAGATTGATCAAAAATAAAAATTAATTTCATATCATACACTATTATGAGTAAAAACACCAGTGAGAAATGCACGCTGCCTAAGTGGTCTTAAACATAAAACTTGCTTTTCTGAATTCTTCAACAAAACAAAATGGGGAAAAAGATTAATCCTCTTATACACTGATTCTGTAGTTTCTAATCCCATGGGACTATACTAACCTTAGATATATATGGTACGAGCTTAAACCTCGAATTTCTATATGCATCATCCCCCTTGATGAAACTCTCTAGCAAGGGTGCATCTGCCACAGGAGTATTCATTATATAATATAGAGCTAGGCTATATTTTGTTGAGCCTGGGACCTGGTCACAGTAAATAATTTGATTATTGTTGATCCACAAGAACAGAAAAAAGAATAATATAAGCACAAACAAAAGACTGAATCGACCTGTATGTTTACAATGAAGAAGAACTCTGGCCCACCCTGTGCTGCATATTTCTGCACAACAAAGCCTTTATAAAATATTATTATCACAAAGATAATCGTGCAAATGCATTTAATTTAACATGTGATAGATGGGCATCAAATCTAAACTAAGAAGAAATAGTATGAACCTGAACAATGCTCCCAGGACGGCCTCCAAGATCATCTTCTCGCTTGTCAGATTTTAGCCAATCTGCAGCAACCATTTGCATGAGGGTGCTGTTTGCCTTAACCTAGAAAGTAAACAACGAAACATTAGAAAAATTAAATAAGAATCACCAACGGAGTCATTAATTCTATCCTGAATTGAAGCTTTGGAGATGTTCAAGGGCAACAAAATCAAAACTATTTTAGTGGAGTACAAAGGATTAAGAACTCTAGCAGTGTAGCAACTAAAATTCATGGTCTAGCTGTCACTATTAATGATTCTGAGAACTATTAACTTAACATATCTTTGATGGGACAAGCAGAGAAGAAATCATACGAATGGTTGGTACTTAAAACATGCTACACAAAAAGCAAATGGAAGAAATTCTAACAATCCATAAACATAAATTAGTTTTCATCACCAAAGACATGCAAATTAGCATTCCAGAATGATGCAATTCCTGCATGATTGCAAGCCAATTCGCCGCCTCTTTAATCGGTAAGCATGATGAACATCTTAGCAAACATATAATCAAAAGTTTCCTAGAGATTTAGTTTAGGTTCATCGTTACTAAATTTTGTTATGGTTACCTTCTTATGGTCTTCCAGATAATTCTCTCCACGAATTAGGAAAGTGCTAGGATCTGCTGCTGTCCAACTGCAAGCTAATGGACAAGTTGGATCTTTGGGAAGAGTTGTTCCATCGCAGCATGTTATACAGTCTTCTCTTACCATCTCTTGCAAGTCCATATAGCCCTTCTTCTGAACTGCAGTAAGTCATCTCCAGCCATCATCAAATCATACAAGGAAAAAAACACAGAACTACTTGAGGGAAGAAGAAATAATATGCAAACAACTCATATGTTTTTTTGATAAGTAAGAAGAGAATTTTATTAGAAAAAACGCAAAGCGCAATCAAGTATACAGGGGGTAACAAGAGAGACAATTAAGAAGAAGAAGAAGAAAGCAATACAAGGAAATCGTTATAACTAATCTCTAGAGGTGCTAAATACGCAGCCGTCCAGGAGTACAAAGAATGAAGAAAAAAGGAAATGAGCTCCTCTATGGTTCTTTCTTTGTCCTCAAACTGTCTATCGTTGCGTTCCGTCCACAAGCACCACATAAGACAACAAGGAGCCATCTTCCACACGACCGCACTACGGGACCATCCCCCCGACCACCAACATGCA
This sequence comes from Alnus glutinosa, assembly GCF_958979055.1. NCBI lineage: Eukaryota > Viridiplantae > Streptophyta > Magnoliopsida > Fagales > Betulaceae > Alnus > Alnus glutinosa. Next base: position 17,159,300 of record NC_084894.1, on the reverse strand, counting down.
AATAAGTCTATCACCCGAGAAGGCATCACCCAATACAGACCGAACCGGCTAAGGATGACGTCATTGATCATGCAATCTCTTCACATTGAATCACCTGCAAGATCATGCAATCTCTTCACAAAACCAGTAGCAGTTGATAATTTCGGTTGACATATATCCTGTGATCCAAATTTCATAGGAGCAAAGTGAGAAAGCCAAAACACCAATGCATACAAATTTTAACATCATGTCTTAAAGCAGAAATTTAGTTAAAAATGAATACCAAATATCATATTGTACCTGAGAGTACATATCCGAACCAAAATCGGGATTCAGGCTATTTTCAGATTGATCATAATATGATGGTTCTGGAACATCAAAAAATTCATCAGCAGCATCAGTCAAGCTAACAAGGCTTCCATGTTCTGAAGGTGTTTTCTCCATTTCCTTAGTGATATTTTCCTTGGTCCTCCCATCCCCTGTCAATATTCGAAAATCAACTGTGCTAGCACCTTCTGTCTGATTCAACCTAATGTTTCTTATCAACTCTCCAGATGAGAAATCAGGAGAAGTATAATTTCCTAGTTTTGCTCTAAACATCTCTCGTAATGCTGCATATAAAAGGAAAAGTATCAAGAATATCATATTATATGAAATAATCATAGATATAAAACACACATAAGAAGTTCCATCTAGCTGAAAGCTACCAGCAACTCTCCCAAGCATATGGATGGTTATAGATCGAGCCGAAGAAGGTTGTAGATAAGATTTCCAAAATTTCCAATCAATAGCAAGCATGTGCTTGACAACTGACTGTTTCCCTCGGTTCACAGGCAATATAACATATCCTCCACCTGTAAGAGGATGCAAACTGTCATCCCCCCAATTCTTTCCATTGGTAACTTTTGAACAATGCAATCACAGCAGTGAAGATTAGGACCTCATAATGACTACCAGATCCAAAAGTGCAAATTTTTATTTTTTATTTTTTTATTTTTTTCTGAACCCGCTATAGTTACTCATGAGTTGCATAATTGGGCCAAGGGTGAAGACATGAGTAAAGCAATGGTAAAGGTACAATCTAAAACTCATAATACATGCCGCAAAATTATACGAGTTTTTTTTTTAATAAGTAATTCAATCTTATTAGAAGGAGAAAAGGGGTGAAAAAGTACACCAAAATTATAGGAATTGTACGATGATGATGATGATGATAACTAAATCACAATAATATCCTGTGGTCTAGGAATTTTGTTATGACTAATTTTTAAGCATACATTACTTTTAAGGCAGGCGCGGATGTAGCCTTTCTGAGGTGGACACTTCTTGTGAAACATGGAATGGTAGAGAATAACTGTTACAGGAAAAACCAAAGGAAGATTATTCTTCTGATTCAACTAGATCAGTTGATATCATCGTATTTACATATGTCCTCCAAAACATCACTACCATATGTTCCGTCATCCTCCCTTCTCCAATAACGTCGTAATAATAGATCTCTTCGTTTCATTCCCCTGCATCGTATGATATGTCAATAACAGAAACTACCACCAAAAAGAAAAGATACCAGACTCTTAAACTTTCCATGAAACATTTTTTGATAAATTAAACTTTCCATGAAACATATCTCATTAACATCAAAGATCATGATCTAACCATGGTAACCAATCGCTATATAACTGCTTCTGGATAATATCAGTATGACCATCAAGGTGCTCAACCAAACTGCCCTTGTAGAAGCAGAAGTCCCATCTGCAAGTAAATTTGCAAAGTTAAAGTTTAGTAAAGAACAAGCCTGACATATGATATGTTGAATAAAAGAATATCTGCAGAACTAAATAATATTAATTAACTGCATAATAGTGGAAAACCATCCCAAATGATGTCTGCAAAGGCACCTGACAGCCAAAGTTTAGACATATTTACCTTCAATTAAGTATGCTGGTTTGCCAAAATAAATGAACCACACAAAGTTAATGCATTAAGAATTATCAGGGACAAAACAATGTTCCAGATTTTGGGATTTAATGGACCCAATTTAAGTCGAGTAATTCTAAATACTATACTCTTATCCCACTGGGTTGATGTGGTAGCGTCCACCAGCCCTTGGATTTTTATATTTTTATTTATTTTTAACAAGAGCTGATCCAATGATTGATGAGCATTGCCACACCAGTCTAGTGGAATGAGGGTGGTATGAGAATGTAGTACGTAGCATTACTCAATTAAGTCCAAGGATTGACATTATAATGTCTAATTTATATAATCTGCCAATATAGTGTGAGCTGATGAGCTCTCTCTGATGGTCTTTGCTAGTAGGCATTGTAACACCCAAGAAGTAATTAAAGCACTGAATTAAGTAAGTATGGTAGTGGAATTAATAACCAAGCAAAACACTTAAAAAGTTTTAAGGAAAGTCTGATTTTTAGACTGGCGTCCGAACGAGAAGTCTTCCGTTTGAACTATCAGTTGTGATGAATAGTAGAAAGTCTTCCAAAATCCAAACGCTTGCAAGAAGCGTCTGTTCCGCTTTATCCTACTCCGTTTTGACCGATCGTTTCAAGGTAAAGTCATAAATCCTAGTTTTTCCTCAATCTGAGCTACATTGCTAAATGTAATGCTTAATCCTTGTATTTCTTTAGGGATCATTGTCTATTTGGAGGTTTTAAGCTATGTTGAAGTTTCTTGAGCCAAACTTCGATTGTTCAAGGTATGAACTAAAACCGAGATTTTCTCTAAGTATTGAGATTTGAGTTTTTGGTGTCTAAAACTAGAATTTCTCTTTGGGTTGCTGTTATTAGTTAATATTATGTCAAATGGAACCCTAGAATTTTATGGGTTGCCATGGGTGCGGGCACTTGTGATACTTATGCACCTATGGGGGTGTTTAGAGTGAGAAAGTGTATTGGGTTAGGTCCTAATGTGTAATGGTAATGTGAAATGCAGTGGTACATTGCAAGGCTTGCATGAGGGAATCCTTCACAAGCTTGGGTTAAGCAGATTATTGCAAGTATATTGCTTATTGTGGACGATACAATGTTCTAATGCTTTAAAAATTCTAAATGTTTTCAAAGAACAGACTATGGTTCTTTAAGTCGAGCCGATGATATGTTGTGAAAATATGTGTTTATATGATACTTTTGATGATTTCTATGAGTTTATGATATGTTTGCAAATAGCGTTAAAAGGAATATGATGTTGAACAATGTATGAACACGAAAATATGAACACAGATTTTATGGCACAAAGCATGATGCATAAACATGAAATGAAACATACTACGAACACTATCATAGTAAGATTGATAGTTCCGCAATTGTGATAAAGGTTACTCTCACGATTGTACGAGCAAATTCCTCATGAGTATGTTACACATGAAAATGAAACGATATGAAAACCCATTGGGCAAAGGTTTCCTAGGAATGTTACGAAAACCATTTGGGCAAAGGTTTCCCAGGTATGTTACGAAAACCAATTAAGCAAAGGTTTCCCAGGTATGTTGCACAATGAACGAACAACTCTGGGCAAAGGTTCCCAGCATATGAGCATGAATTTCATGATAATGATGTATAACATGTTTTAATATGGATTTTCACTAGATGTATCATTATGTATATGCAATTGAATAGGACAGTGCATATTGTTAAGAGTCCCACATTGCCAAGATATGCTTAGGTTGTGGGCTTTATAAGCTTTGAGCAAACACGAATTGTAAACAGATATGAGGCTGCAATATAAGAAGACACGGGATGTTTACTTACTTAGATCTTGAGGGACCAAGAGACATAAGCGCCTGAAAAATGGCTTCTGAAGTTCCATCCACCACACCCACAGCCATTATAGTAGGATGATCATCCCACTGCTGCAGAAAGAAAAATGTTAACAACGAAATGTATTTTGTATCTAATAAGCGCTGAATGGAAAATCCACCAACCTTCACATGGTAATCCCTATCTTTAGCTTCTTTAAATAGCCGCAGACCTGCATAAATACCTATGAATTAAACATGCAACTTCAGCTGACTACAACAGCATATTGTAAATTCTATTCTTACCATTTTGACAACCAAATATCGTCCAAGATGAAGGAGCAATAACATCAGAAGTTACAGGATCCATTTGTGTGGAAGAACAAAGAGTCCAGTCAATAGAATTAGAATGATTTATCCTGCTAGAACCACTGAATCTGTGTGCATGAAAAACTTTCTAGGTACCAAAAACAATTAATTAAGGGAAATATATATATATATATTTTTTTTTTGATAAGCGAAATATCATCAAAAAAATGCAAAGTACAGTCAAGTACACAAAGAGTATACAAGAGGAGTGTCTAAGACGGAGAAGAAAAGAACAAGAAAATCATAAAAGCTAATCACTAAGGGAGCTAGGGACGCAGCAGATCAACAGTCCAAGTGAACAAAAAATAAAAATAAAAATTTATGAGCTCCTCAAACGTCCTTTTTTTGTCCTCGAAGTTTCTATCATTTCGTTCTCTCAACAAGCACCACAAAAGGCAAGAAGGAACCGTCTTCCACAAAACAGCACTTCGAGAGTGACCACCCGTCCACCAACAAGCGAATAAATCTACCACCCGAAGAGGCATAACCCAGGACAAACTGAAGTGGCTAAAGATGGCATTTCATAAGACACGAGCAACCTCACAATGGAGAAGAAGGTGGTCCATAGTCTCCCCATTTATTTTGCACATACAACACCTATCAATCACAATGACATGCCTTTTTCTAAGATTATCCAAGGTAAGAATCTTCCCTAGCGCCACCAACCAAGCACAAAAAGTCACTTTCAAGGGAACCTGATGCAAACCTGAACCGACACGGTTTGAGACCTAACAAACAATGTTGTAATGTTTGCCCCAAGAAAGCTAAAATTCAAATTTTTGATAGAAAAACCCAACCCAACGTTTATAATTGAATCACAAACCGAATGTATAAAATTTGAACGCCACAAGGAAGAATCCTTGATAAGTTCACAAGTTCTTTGAAGAACCAATATAGGAAACAAACCTCACATTTTCTTTTATTTCCATTCAAAGATACTTTATTACAATGAGTTCAGGCTATTTATAACATTTTTAGCCCTACATGCCCACTATAAGAAAAAGGAAACTAACGTATTTCGAAAATAAGAAAATAGATAAAAAAAAAAAAAAAAAAAAAAAAAAAAAAAAGGAACTAAAAACATAAGAGCCTAGAATTTAGCACTAATAATAGGTAAGTCAATCAGCCAATTAATTGGTATGAAATAGGCAAGTCAATCAGCCAATTAATCGATATGGAATTAGCATGTCAATCAGTCAAATAATAGTATGGAATTGGAAAGTCAATCAGCCAATTAATTGGTCTGAAACAGAAAGTAATCAGCCACTTTCTCCTTCTAATTCCACGCCCACTCAAGCCATAATCAGTCATTAATCCACGCCATTGCTATGGAAATTATGTCCATCAATAGCTTGGATTAAATTTATTACGTCTTCATCTTCCTTTGGGCCAAGTTTGGAATGCTCCGTTTTATAATCACCCCAAATCTCTTGAATCAGCCCATTAAGTGTTTATTTGATCTTCTTGGATCTTGCTCTAGTAATAGGCCCAACTAAAACATGTAATGGATCCTTTAATGGTGCTTGTTGATTCTCATCAGAACCTTAGTCCGCCAAATACTTCTCTAAGGGAAAGGATCTTCCTCTTTGCATGCAAGGACCTTAAAGAAAGAACTAACCACAAACTTCCCTTTGTTAGAAAGAGTCCACCAAAGCTTGTCGTCCCCTTCACTTCTCACTCTAATGGAATACAACAAGGTGAAGAAGGAAGCCAAGACGTCTACCTCCCAGTCGTGGGCCGTTTGAATAAAGCTGACGTCCCCCTGAAGGGAGCCACTCTCTGAAACCATGTGAGCTGCAACAAGTGCATCCTTATTACGAGCAATGTCATATAAAACCGAGAAAGCTTTCTTGAGGGTCATCTCTCCACACCACACATCATGCCAAAATCTAATCCTGGACCCATGACCAAAAATAAAGCTGGTATGACTACAAAACAAACTCCACCCCTTACTTATATACTTCCAAAGCCCCAGGAGGATCTAAGGAGCACCACCCGTCCACGCACCACCGTACTTAGCATCCACAATAACTTTCCACCAAGCTTCTCTCTCATGCACATAACACTACAACCACTTCCCTAATAGAGCCATGTTGAAGATCCTCAAGTTCCAAATGCCCAAGCCTCCTTCAGAAATAGGGGAGCAAACCTTGGACCAACTAACCAAGTGATATTTGCACTCTTCACCTAAACCTCCCTATAAGAAATCTTGATGGAACTTCTCAATACGATTTGCCACAGTAGCAGGAATAGGGAAGAGAGACAAGAAGTACGAAGGAAGATTGGAAAGAATGCTCTTTATAAGGGCAACCCTACCACCCTTGGACAGATACATCCGCTTCCAACTAGCCAACAGCCTCTCAATCTTTCCAACAACACCATCCCAAATAGACTTGGCCTTAAAAGAGGGCCCCAACGGATAACCAAGGTACTTTAAAGGTAACGAGGAAACCCCATAGCCCAAGATGCCAGCCAAACCATCCACATTATCCACACAACCTATAGGAACCAAAACAGACTTAGCCAAGTTAATTTTCAAACCTGAGACAGCTTCAAAGCACAAGAACAACACACGAAGATAGCGAAGATGGTTAAGATTAGCCCACAAAAAACCAAAATATTGTCTGCAAACAACAGATGAGAAATGTTAACCACCTCAGAGCATCTAGACCCACTGAGAAGCCTAAAAGAAGACCTCTATGGACAGTAGCAGTGAACAACTTACTTAAGAGCCTCCATAACAATGACAAATAGAAGAGGAGACAGAGGATCACCTTGTCTTAGCTTGCGAGAGCTATTAAAGAAACCAGACAGAGGGCCATTCACCAAAACAAATAAGCGCACCGATGAAATGCAATGCGCTTTCCAAGAACACAATTTCTCCCCAAAACCACATCTTCTCAACATATATAATAAGAAATCCCAGTTAACATGATCATAAGCATTCTCAATATCCAACTTGCAGAGTAACCCTGGTTTATCGGAATTGAGATGACTATCCAAACACTCATTTGCTATAAGAACTGAATCAAGGATTTGCCTACCTTTTACAACAGCATTCTAAGGTTTAAATACAATCTTCACCACAACCCTTCTCAATCTATTCGCGAGAACTTTAGCAATGATCTTGTAAACTCCACTTACAAGACTAGTAGGCCGAAAATCTTTAAGATCCAAAGCCCCAGACTTCTTCGGAATTAGAGCAATAAAAGTGGCATTAAGGCTTTTGACAAACTTGCTATGAGCATGAAAGTCTTGGAAAACCCCCATGATATCAACCTTGATCACATCCCAACAGTCTTCGAAGAATGCAATAGAGAACTCATCAGGACCTGGAGCCTTATCTCTGTTCATGCCTTAAACCACCTCTAAAACCTCCCTCGCCTCAAAAGGAAGCTCTAACGAAGAGGCCTCCACCGCATCTAGAGAGTCGAAAGCAAGGGCATCCAACCTCGGCCGTCAACTATACGGTTCAACAAATAAGGTCTCGTAGAATTGAGCAGCATAATCCCTAATAACCGGCTGATCAGAAGAAACAAAGCCGTTGACAGAGAGACTCGATGGCATTGAACGTCCTATTCGAGTTGGCTACCTGATGAAAAAAATTTAGTGCATTTATCACCCTCTTTAAGCCAAAGAACCTGAAGAATAGTATTTTCCAGATATCTAATAACCAAACATTTCCTCACCTTCTCTTCTGGAGCTAAACCATGTTTTTTTATCTAATCTGTCAAGATCACTCAACTCTTCCATCCAAGCTTGTTTAAGAACCTCCACTTTACCAAACTCTTGCTCGTTCCACCTCTTAAGATCAGCCTTTGAGGCATTAAGCTTTTGAGCAAAGATGAAGCTAGGAGAAATAAATATAAAGATATCAGACAAAGGACATAAAGATAAATCCAGCAAAATGGTGCAATTGTTGACGTCTTTAACACCAAGCCATAACTTATAGGCACTAACTTTTCCAAGAAGTTTCAAAGTTTATCTCCATTATGATTAGGCATGCAAAATTACAAGATTAGATGGACAAGACAACACAAAAGTAATAAATTATGCTTTATACCTAAAGGACTGCCATTTGCTCTTGAAACAACCCACAAGATCATCTCTCATGCCAGGACCCCCCTCCAAATGTGCATTAGCATGAGTCTCTTAAGGGTATCAGTTCTACAGTAGATTTGAAAAACTGAGCAGCTCATAACCTTTAAAGCTACTTCCTGAAAGGAATGAATCCATCTTGCTGCTTCTTCAGGACTTCTTGCTCCCAACTATGATATTTAGAATCTTGGAAATTACAGATAAAAACCACAGTTTTAACAAAAAAGTTACGACATTTTTTATGATAAATAATTACCAGACCTTTAGTTGATCATTGTGATTTGAAGTATTATAAAGTGTGAATATGAAGAATACCTGCAAGCCACATGCTAATCAGAGAATATAAGCTAAAAGATAAATCACCACCAAAGCAAAAACACTGCATAACATTCGTACTTTTCTATGAATGCTCTCCCTCCCATTGTCCATGACCCGAATGCAGGAATCTATAATAGCACTTATAACAGGATCCTGAGAAAAATAAATAAATGAAATCAAGACTTTTTTCTTTTAGTTCTTCTGCTAGATAACATTATAAAGTAGGTCAAACAAAAAGAAAGGAGAGATATAAGATGACATTCCCATTTCAAAATGTAGACTGTAGCTCAAACGGTTGGAGACCACGCCTCATGAAGCGGAGGTCACTAGTTCGAAACTCCCATTCCCCCTCCCCTTGGGGCCAAAAATGTAGAGAAACCAAAATAACAACCCCTTTTCAGTTTGCGTCCATAGTTGATTGGTACATATTTATGGACTAAATAAGCAAATACACTTTTGATCATATTTCCCAACAGCAAGATACGCACCAAATAACAACACATAGGGGGGGACCTCGAATAAGATGTTTAAAAAACCGATAATATGCATGGATTTGTAAAAGTAGAACTCAAACAGCTAAATATTAATAAAAGCTTCTTTAAAATCATTAAGCCCTTTGTTTTATAAGGATGTTAATGGAAAGTTAAAAGTTTTAAAAAAAATAAAAAATAAAAAATAAAAATAAAAAGAAAAGAAAAAAGAAGAAGAGGCAAATCCAGTGACATAAGTAGCTTCTATAGAGCTTGGTTTGGGTAACAGTGATCATTTGTTGAAGGCAAGGTTTCTTCCTCCACTTTTATATTTTATTTTTTATTTAATGAGAAACTTTTTAGGTTCTTTCCCAATAGAAAATAAACAATACTCTCTCCATGCTACAATAGTGAAAACTTTCAAATGGCATGCATTTTAATGATTGTAGTCCTGAAATACCCTTAGATGGGCCAAGAAAGCTGGGTTTTTTTTTTTTTTTTTTAGTTAGCTTAGATTTGAAAAATGTGGGCTTGAATTTGAGGGTAATATGGGAACTTAAATGGATAAATGCTTATTTTAGGAAGCCCAAAAAGAAAAAACACATCATCTAGTAAGAAGGAGGGAGTAATAAAAACAGCTCCAAATTCCAAACACTCGTCTATCATATCATCAAACAACAGGGAATAATATTCAATTGTGCAGGTGCAGATTTAAAGGGAAAAAAACCCAAGAAAAACAAAGGTGAAACCAGTGTTTTAATCGCAAACAAGCTGAATTAAGTCCACTGATTCCACATAATGCAACAATGAAGTTTTCGGCATAAAAAATATATTCAAATCACATTCATGCTAAGATAATTGTCACTAAAATTTCAACTGGAAGTAGGAAGTAGCTTACTGCAAATCAAGTGAATTAGAAACAAGAAGTGGATGTATCAATATATTTCCATGTAACCATTTAAGGTCAGACGTAATAGAGTTGAAATCCGTGGAAAGCTAGAATGAGGCTGAAGAGCAAAATCAACATCTCAAATACAGATAGAGCCATGAACAATATTCGATCAAAATACCCAACCATAAAAAACTCTTATTCATTTCATATCCTACCATTCAATCAATGTTATTCATCATCAACCAACCGGTAATCATAACAATCACACGCCTAAACCCCACCAAATAAAACACATAATACAGCAATTGTACACGTTCAGCAACATTAACATCAAACCCAGAAGCAAAAGAACTGGAAACGAAAGGAGAAGAAAAAAGAAGGAGAAAAGCATGTGCATGGACCTTGTTGTTCGAAATAGGAGCTGATTTGAAGCTTTTGAGATGGTGAAATTCGAGAAAGAAGTATCGCTTGCGGGAGTACAGAAGCCCAATCCTATTGGAGCGTATGAGATAAAGCCACCCCTCCATTCTTCCCTCACTTTGGGACGTACCCATCTCAGAGAATCCCAATTCTAAAGAAACCCGCTTCTTCAATTTCCAGATTTTTCTTTAAATTCCTTTTTGTTCTTAGAAGTCCAAATCCATGCAAAACGATTTCCAATGAAATTAAATTCAAGAAATGGAGAAGGGCATGAGACGGTGACTCTCTGAATCCAGCTATGGGATTCAGAGAATCATTGGGTTCCATTTTCATATTTCTTGTTAAATTCCGTAACAGTTTAGGGAACTGTTACAGTTTCATAGGGAATGGCACCTCTTTGGAATTGCAGGTAAAACTCTCTCTCCCTCTCTGTCATTCCCTTCCTGTTTCTCTCTGGTGAAGCAACTGAATTGGTGTATAGATGAGACAAAGATTGCCAGTCCACAATACAAGGTCAAATGACTTTATTGTCCTTGTTGTGAAAAAAAAAAAAAAAAAAAAGGGTTAGGAGCTTATTTATTTCTTTTCTTTTCTTTTCCAGATATGGGAATCTGAATGTAAAGAAAATAAAGTTGATGGTTAGCTTCCAATTTGATAAGCATCTAGCATAAATACAAACTCTTATTAAAGAAAGAAAAATATGGAATCTGTGGTGTTGAAGATGGCCTATAAACAGCAATAGTCGGCATAGAGCCATAGACTATATTCAATGTAGAAGGATTATGATGTTAATTAGTCCATTTAATTTTAAAAAAACTTTATTTACCCCTCAAATTGTTATACCTTTTATAATGTTTAATACTAAATTATCAAAATTGTAATGTCGGTGATTAATGTTTTAACTCCTTTCCATTCCACCTCTGCTGGTAGGATTTTTAGTTAACTCATTAACAAGTAAGATGTGACTTACTTATAAGTAAATAAAGTAAAATGTGGCTTATATTTTATAAAAATATAAATTTACCCTTAATTTAAAAATTAAAAATTTAAAAAAATTCAAAAAAGTATAAAAAAAAAATATAAAGAAAAGGGCGGCCAGATCCACAGCCATGTCGTGGTCCTCTAGCGACTAGACCCATTGACCCACAGTGTGGCCATGGGTCAGTGCAGGGCATTTGTTTTTTCTTTGGCTGTTTTTTTTTTAATAAACAAGATAGTTTTGTTATTTTTGTTCATTCCATTAGCGGTAAACAAAAATTCCTAATGGAAGGGAGGATTGAAATGGGCTGAAACATTAAACACCCATACTACAATTTTTGATAATTTGATGTCAACATTGCAAATGTAAAGACCCCAGAAAGAAAAGTGAAATTTTCCTTCAATATTATTATTATTTTTGATGTTTTTATAAACATCTAATGATGATGTGCTTCTTAAATAAGAAAAATTCCTAGCTTAAATTATCGAAGTCTTATCCTAATTACTCTTCTTCTTCTTTTCTTTTATTTTTTTTTATCCAATTGAATAAGAAAAATGTTACAAATGATGATAATTTACACTCCTGACTCAGAAGGAAGAGAAAATGGACGATCATAAAACCGAAATAGTGGTGGGCTCCTTAACAATAGTCTCAAAATGAAAATATACTGCATGCTAGGAATACAAGCAAATAACTTGAATTGATCTTGGAAAAAATTTAAAAAATAAAACCTAAAAAATTAAGGTAGTATGTTTAGGCTTAAAATATTTTTCGGAAAATATTCTTTTTATTTTTAAGTGTTTGGCGTGATGTAAAATATTAATCAACCTGAAAATGTTTTCAGTTGACATAAAAAAATAACCTTCATTAGGCTTAAAATAGTTTATGCTTCTTTTTTGTGTAAACCATTTTATGTCGTTCTCCCACCTTTCCGAGCATGCAATTCTTATGGGGCTTACCTTCCTGAATAGGTCTCGAGCTACCTAATACCTGCTTGGGGTAGGTAGGCCCACAAGGCCCTTCGCCAATTATCAACCCAAATTGGAAACAATATGAACAGACAATTTTATTAGATCTTAATCTCATTTTCAAATGCCTCCTATTCTTCCATTTATTTATTTATTTATTTTTCATATACTGTTTCTTTTATTTCTCTTCCTCGCACCTTTGTCGTGCAACCTGGCCACTACCGAATTTCAAATGCCCCAACGCTAGCTACTATTATGATGCGTTTGGTTCAAATATTATTCAATATTCGAACCGGGTTTTTATTCAAAAATCCGAAAACCCAAACCAAACTAAATAAAACCTGGTTGTCATCTTGAATATAGTTTAAATGTAGTTTGAATTTCGAGGTGTTGAAATTGACGCGTGAATTTCGAGCTGGCAGAAATCAAAAGCAAATAAATAAAACTAAAAAAAAAATATTTTTTTGTCAAGAAAAATGGGGTGGCCGCGCGCCACCTTGCGACCCCCGGGAGTGGCTTTTGACTTTTGAGTCACCTCGTGTAGATTTCAGGGTGGCCTGAAAGCCACCCCTAAGCCTTACAGGTGGCCGCACACCACCCCCTAAGCCCTAGGGGTGGCTTTCGAGGCACCCCAAATGGATCCAAGGGTGGCCTGAAAGCCACCCCTAAGCTGGAGCTGGGGGTAGCTGCACGGCTACCCCCAGTGGCTAGGGTTGGCCGCACGCCACCCCTTGAGCACTAGGGGTGGCTTTTGGGCCACCCTTGGGGCCGAGGGTGGCCGCGCGGCTAACCTTAGTAGCCTGAAGGCCACCCCTAATGGATTTCGAGGTGGCCTAAAAGCCACCCCTAGGGGGTGGGGGGGTGGCGCTCGGCCACCCCCAGGGGCCGGGGTGGCCTACGAGCCACCCTAGAGGTGGCGCTGGCCACCTCTGGGGGTAGCTCGCAAGCCACCCCCCTCCCCAAGGGGTGGCTGCCACAAAACACTATATTTTTTTTTTTTATTATTTTTTTAAAAAATAAAACTAAAATTTTAGTTTTTAATTTTTTTTGTTATTTTTATTATTATTAGTTTTATTATTTTTTACCATATTAATTATTATACACAACTTTTCATACAATTCAATCACTTTCTACCATTATAAAACATTTGTTTCAAATCTCAAAAATTCAACACCCAAACACATATTCAAAAAGAATCTAAATTATATTCAACATTCAAACACTTTCATTGCCTTAAAATTCGTAATCAGATTCAAAATATTATTCATATTTGAAATATTCCATATCCAAACGGACCATTAAACTCCTAAAGAGTCCAGTACTCCTATATATGATCCCAACAATCACATCACTTTTGTCAATGTTTTAAACAATATTTCTAAGATTGTCGGCACAAATCCATAAATTTATGTCGCCCAGGTTGAATAACTTGTACATTTAATGGAAAGCATCAATCATATCAATGTTTTTTACAATTTTTTTTTTCTTTTTATATAAGTACATCAGAAACTATTACAATGAAAATTTAAAAAGAACAAAAACAGAAGGGTTTGGACAACCCAAATTTAAAACTATGAATGAAAGTACGTGGGATGATGCTTCCGAAGATGCGGACCCATTGGCTCGAGGCACTGATGCCACAAGTCAGGGTCACCAATAAATATGATATCACAAGTGTATTGAGTCACAAAGACCAAAACACAAAAATATGGGTAAATGGGGGGAGAGGGATACAACAAATAAGCTCAATAAAACAAATAAATAAACACACAAACAACAAGAACAGCAGAAGTCCGGTAGAAGGAGAAGGAGTGGGAGCCATCAGTGTCGTATATGATATTCTTTTCCTCTTTAATTTGATCCAAATCCTAACATCTCAAATTAAAAAACAAAAAAAACAAAAAAATCGAATATTTTCAAATCTCTAATGGTATATTTGAATTTTAGTATTGCTAGCTCAATCTAAATTTCTGCAGTGTAATTTTATTTTGGTAACTTTTGTGAAACTAATAAGAAGGAAAAATACTAAACAAATTGATATGAGACTACTCATGGGACCTTTTCTCTGTTGAGTGCAAACATACTTTTACCTTGGGCCAATAATTTTCTAAAATTATGTAATAAACTTTTCAAGTTTTGATTAGCGCATACGGGAGAGCATTATGGTAAAGTAAGAATTTACATAAAACATCCATGACATCTCTTTTGACCGGTGCGGTTGTTGTCTAAATTTTCAAATGATATCTAAGGAGATACCTTCATCTGAAACAGTACAGAATTGGTTAACAATAAATTTAGAGAAACGGTTCTTTTACTTCTTTTTTCATATATATATATATATAAAAAGAGTAGTACAGATCAAATAATTAATTTAAAAAAGAGTTGTAAAAAAATATATGTATATCACATCTCATAAATTTATTCATAGTGACACTTTTATTGCTATAGCGGATTCCTTCTATGGGATTAAAGCGACCCTTTATTGCAGTGGCGTAGGCCGAACCCTAGGAATGAGGAATATGACATAAGACTGAAGGGTCAGGGGTGAATTATATATGTTTGTGAGAGACAGATACTAAGAGCACTAACAACAGCTTCTCTTAAACTATTCTTTAATTTGAAGAACTAAACCACTTTTTGCTTTTATATTTAAATGCATTTCACAATAGTTTTCCTTATTCTTTTCTTATACCATTTAAATATTTGTTAAATTAAATGATATGAGAAAGAGAGAGGAAGGATAAATCATTTAAATATTGTTTCAAATTAATGCTAGAAGAATGAAAGAGGAAAAAAAAATTATATTAAAATAATGTTAAGGAAACAACTTTTGGTTCCCTTGGTGTTTTCTTAGTTTAGAGAACAACAATAGAATCAGATTCAAGAAATTTTTAGGAGTTTTTCCTACATCTAGGGAAGGGAATGAAATTTAGGAAAGTTACTACTAGTCCTCTTAAGTACTTGTATCTTCCGTTGAATTTTGTTAAAGTATTGATTAAATGATTAAATTCATCACTTCCTATCAGCTTTAGATTTTGGGATATATAAGTGGTAATTTAACATGATATTAGAACAGAGATCCTGAGTTCGAATCCTATCTCTTTCATTTACCTCAAATTTCAACTAAATATTACATGTGTAATTTCAACTAAATATTACATGTGTTGAACCTCACTTATTCAAAGAGAGTTTGAGACCACACGTGAAGAATGGTGTTAAAGCATTGATTAAATTATTAAATTTATCTCTTCCTATAAGCCTAGCTTTTGGAAAAAAAAATTTCGTTATTATTTTTCTCTATCCTGATGAGTCACTTTTTTAAAATTCTTCCAGCAGCCTCACCATTTTAACTATTCGCTATCACCATTCCATATATATATTCTTTCTCTATATATATTTCTTTATTCTTTCTCTATTTAATTTTTTTATACAACAAGCAACCATACACCTTCATCTTGAGATTAGATTATTGCTGAGAAATTCACAGAAGTTTTCATTTACTTTTCAACCAAATTCAATAAAGAAATAAAGAAAGAAAGAAATTCATTAAATAATATTATTCCATTTAAATTATATATATATATATATATATTCAGATTTCTTTATTTTTTTTCTATTTAATTTTTTTAATACAACAAACTACCATACACCTTCATCTGAGATTAGATCATTAATAAGAAATTCATAAAAGTTTTCATTTGCTTCTTAACCAAATTCAAGAAAGAGAGAAAGAAAAGATAAATGAAAGAACCACAAAGTTTATGTCAGGGACAAAGAAACCTTCATGTCCATAAAATAAGGACATCATCGTGTGAGAAAGATGGGAGAAGAAAATGAGAGAAAAACGGAAAAAAAGTGTGCAGATCATGTGAGAAAGAAATGAGAAACAAAATTGGTGAATGAATATTACACATCAAAATTGGTGAGTATTTTCACTCACAAAAACTTTTTGGTTAAAGTGGTGAGGTTGTTGGGAGTAATTTTTTAGTGTTTTTATTAAATTGACTCACTAAAATAGCTAAAAAGCTATTTTGATGAGGCTACTAGGAATGCTCTAAGGAACGTGAACTTATCATGTACGTGGGTAAATTATGTTTTTAAACCATGGATTAGAATTTCAAACTCTATCCGAATCACAATGGGTAAAATGTAAGTGACACATTTTTATTTTTTTTTAAGGGAAGAATAAAAAATGATATATGTAATATACTCTATGTTGAAAAATAACTTAAGAATTGGAATCACACATGGTTTACATATATATAATCATAGGTAATGATAACTTATCATTGTTCATCGTTGTTGTGTGCATTAAAAAACCCAATGATTTGGTCAATTAAAAGTCAGTTTTGAATAATTTTCGCTCCAATTAATCTCCTTCCTTTTTTAACTTATAGAATTATGCTACTATATTACAATACAATCTATATGGGCAATGCAATTCTAATAAACAAGTTTTTAAGGAAATTTTTGTATAAAATGATGTGGAGACTTATTATTATTACGTGTGTAGATACCAAATGGACCAATGGTAAACGTGCAAATGAGAATTAAATTCACGTGCTATATATATATATATATATATATATATATATATATAGAGAGAGAGAGAGAGAGAGAGAGAGAGAGAGAGAGAGAGAGAGAGAGAGAGAGAGTTGCCCTCAGTTAAGGGATTCTAATGATCATTGGTCAGTCAAATCTCATTAGTATTATTACAAACCTAAGATGAAGGAGGCTATAAGATATCCCATTCTTAACTAGGAAATTAATATATATCTCTAAACTATGGAAAAGGGTGTTGTTGACCTTGTAACATATATATGTTAATTATCTTCTTAAATTGCAGATTTAATCCAAGTAGTTTTGCAATAAACCGTGCATGTTGGACATTAATATAGGTGAGATGATGAGGTATTTTGGATATTTGAAGCACTCATTATACATTAAGCATTGAATTTTTATCTGGAATTACAAAATATGAACTTAAGTTGGAAGATAGGGGTTCGATTTAGGCTTGGCAATTTGGGTTCGTGTCGACCCGTCAGGTTGGCGGGTTGACGTACAACCCGATTAGCAACCCGAATACAACCCGATTAATAATCGGGTTGGAACGGGTCAACCCGATTTTTTTTTTTAAATAAATAAAAAATAAAAAATGCCATAAATGGGTTATTGGGTCATAAACGGGTCGTAAACGTGTCATAAACGGGTTGGTGGGTTGAAAAAAAAATTTAATTGGGTCGCAATCGGGTTGACCAGATTATGACCCGAATCCGATTAGCCCAAACCCAAATCCTATATTTTTGTGTTGTGTTCGTGCCGGGTTCGCGGGTCGTGTCAAAAATTGCCAATCTTAATTCGATTCATATATATATATATATATGATAACACAAAAACTTGAAAATGTGCATTAATTAATGGGTATTGGTGTAGTGGAGCATGCCATCAATGATTCAATACCCCCTACTTTCTATTCAACTTGTGTTTTTAGAGTCATAAAAAACGTACAACCATAACAAAGAAAGAAGGAAAAAAGGACATTTTTCTTCCATTAGCCAATGCATATAGCAAAGCTCAATGAGAAACCCTTAATTGAAGTGACTTTTAAAAATTAGAGAAATGCTTTTTTTTTTTTTTTTTTTTTTTTTTTTTTTTTTTTCCTTTTACGATGTTTTTCACATTCTCATACATTTTTAAAATTACTATTAGATTTGTGGAATTCATGTGTTGCACACGTGCATAATTCAATAGTGATTTAAAAAATGGTAGGATCAAGATAGAAAAAGAACCATAGGAAAATGTATATAGCATGTCTCTAAAAATTACAAGAGAGTTCAAATTATGTACTCGAATTTATTTTTATCATTCATTTTTGTACAAAAAGATGTGTAGTAATTTTTTTTCTCTGAAAACATATCAAATTCTTAAAAGAAGAACCAAGTCGGCAAGTCCCCCCCTTGTTGCCCTTTCTTTCTTTCCTGTTTGTGTTCTATTTTCGGCAATTCCCCCCTAGCAAGCGTCTTGATTGGTCTACATGCATATTTAACAAGCGTCTTGATTGGTCTACATGCGTCTTTATTGCCAGGCCCTATGTTATTAATATTTTCCTTTATTATGTTTGTGGTTGCCACTTTGCATGTAGTTTTTAATTTACTGTTTCAAATAAAAAGTGTTTTGATATAATGAAAATAGATTTAGATGTTTTGCCAATATTTTATGTTTACAATTGTTTTTTTTTTTTTTTAAAAAAAAAAAAATTTATTTCTTTTTTGGTTAAAAAGTAAAAAAAGCAAACCCAATTAAAGAGCAATATGAAACAAACCAAAGTCTTTTTGTAAAGCAACAAAAATGGCAGTGGCCTACTGGCCCTCACCGCTCAAATTTCTAAGTTCATTTTATCTTATTTTATAGCAAACTACTCTGACGAGTTGCTTTAATAATTGATTATGCTTAGTTGGGCTTTCTTTCTCCTTTTATTATTTTATTTTATTTTAAAAATATTAATAAGACCCTTTTGTCACCTTGGGCCATTTGAATACTTCTAGAAAAACCAATAGTGGTAGAGGATGGTAATGATTGATGCATCATGCATGCATGTACTTTGATTGTACATGCATGCGAAATGGAAATTGTATAGTTTTCAAATAAAAAAACTTGTGAAAAAAAAAAAAACATTGCACTTCACGTAGTTTTCCCATCCCAAGATGAAAGAAGAAAATCAAAATAGAAGTTTTTTTTTTTTTTTTTTTTTTTTTTTTTTTTTTTTTATAAAAAAAGTGCCTTTTTGTTTATTTTTATATCATGACTATTGATGTTAAATTATTACTTATTTGAAAATTTTAAATTAATAATAAGTAAATAAATTTAATCATTTAAATTTATATTCTAACTATTGAAACTTTTCTTCAAAAAAAAAAAAAAAAAAAAAGGAGTTACAAGTTGAAAAAGAAATTAAAACCTGATAAGCGTCGAATGTTGCACATTCAAGTCCCTTAACTTGCATATGTTAATTCCTTAACATTGTTATTTGTTTAATTTTGTGTTATTTTATTGTTTTCAGGTTTTAAATAAAGATGCAATTAATTAATTCCATTGATTTTGGGGCTTAAAGTACACTTTGAGAAGATGTAGAAGATATTGGTAAGCTTAACCAATTATAATAGAAGACCTATATGATGTGGTTAAGTTTAATCAAATCAAGTGAAGGATGAAATTGAAATTTCTCTACTAAGAGTCAAAATCGGATTGGATTCAAATTTGGATTCTGCACATGTCCCAGTGTTTTGATCATAACTTTTGACTCAGATATCGGATTATAATGAAATGTTGGCATTGGAAAACTAATAAAAAATCAAATAAATATGTCAGAAATAGCTTTTCCATAATTTTGAAGTTTACTATGCCAAAATCGCACCATAATAAAAGACCGCAATTCTGGACGAATTTGGAATCATTTTCCTACTTGGATTGAAGTTTCAATCTCCTACTTGGATAAGAAGACTCAAGAGACGATTTTTATGAAATTCCAAGAGCTTCTAGGCCTTTCCTAGTCTCTCTAAATAGACCCATAATGTAAAGACCAAGAAAATAAATAGGCCATTTAGCAATTAATAAATTATATTTATAAATAGATGAGAATAATAATTATATTTTGAGTGATAGTATTTATATTATGTAATACAGTAAGTTTAAGATAAAATAATGATAACGGGTTTTCATGAGCAATTAATTAAGTGTGTGGGTGGAGAGTAATTAAATTAAATATGGGGTCAACTGTTAATTATTAAATGATAGGATTGTTAATAAAATGGGGTCTTCCAGTAATTTAATAAAAGTTGGGGTTTTAAAATATAAGAGAGACTCCCCTTGCCATGTGTCAACACTCAGTTAGCTTAGAGGAGATAACATTATCCCCACTCAATCACCCAAAATGGGACACGTGTCCCAGCCTTCTCTCCTCCTTCCTCTTTTCTCTTCTTTCCCCTCTTTCTCCCTCAGTTTCGGTCGACAGCCCCTTCCCCTTCTCTTCTTCTCTTCTTTCTCCTTCCTTCCTCTCTTCTCCTTCCCCGCACAGCACCCTACCTCTCTCCATTTCTTCTTCACGCCCGCAGTAGTCTCATGCTGCCTCTCCCTTCTCTTTTCCTTTTCCTTCTTTTTCCTCCTCCTCCCTTCTCTGTCGCTGCACCACAGCAGCGCTTCTCCTTTTCTTTCTCTTCTTCTCCTTTTCTCTCCTTTGGTCGCCCAAACAGCAACAACCCGACCCCCTTCCTCTCCATTTCCTTTCTTCTCTTCCTTTTCCCTCCTTCTCTTCTTTGCTGTTCATCACGCAGAGATGGAGCCCGAGTGAGAGTACTACTGAGAGTGAGAGATTTTTTTTGTAGAAAACTTGGAGAGGCCGAATTGCAGAAATTCCAAGGTAAGATTTCTCTTCTCTCTTGACGTCGATTTTCATTTATATTTTCTCAAGTTTCTGTTGAAATTGAGTGGGTTTCTTTGGGGTTGACCTAAGTTGAAATTCTTGGGTTATCGTGGATTATTGTTTGTGTTTATATTTTAGGGTTAATGCTAAACGAAATGGAGATTGATTTAGGTTTTGTTTAAAAGAAAAATCTAGGGTTTATGGTGATTATTAGGGCATGGCCGAATGGGTCTTCCCCTTGGTTTTTTGGGTATGTTAAATGGTGTATTTTCTGGTTGTTGTAGATCTATTGATTTGGAATTGGGTCTTGGCCAAATCAGTGGGTTGTTGAAGCTTGAATTTATTTTCATGTTCTGGTTGCTGATTTCCAGAATTGGATTTAGTGTTGGGAATAAGATTTGGTTAGTGATTTTTGGATGAAATTCTGGATTTTGTTGACGGCCGATTTGATGAGGTTTCCTTGAATCTTGTAAGTGGAATTTGGTTGTGAATGGGGGCTTTGATATGAATTTTCTGTTTTGATGATTGTTGAAATTATGATAAGTATTTCAATGGATTGCAAGTATGATTTGGATTGGTATTTTAATAATATATGGTTAATGATTGTTTGTTTAGGATAGTGGTTAATGTTGGTTTGATAGTGATTTCATGACTAATAGAGAAATTGATTTATGATATTTATAGATAGGTTGGTAATTGTTGATTGGAGAAAGATTTAAGTGGAATGAAGTTATTTGAATGTTTTTAGTATGTTTTGGAGGCTTTAATTTTAGTAGGGACTTGTTTATAGGTTTGTATTGACTTGTGAACATGGTTATGTGGTTTAGAGTATTAGTAGGATCACTTGGTTATGTCCATGAGCCGTGATTGTTGGAAGGGTTTGGAGACTTTATGACTTCCTCGTGGATGCCTAGGTTTAACTAAATTATTGAATGGTAGATGTACAATTTATATGTTGTTTAGGAGTGTTAAGTGAAATAGCAAAGCATGAATTAAACCTAGAGTCTAAGCATAACGTCTAGCTTTGAAGTCTATGTATAAGCTTTAGTAAGTGAATATATATTCAATATGTGTTTATAATCTAGTTTAACATAAGAGTCATAAAATTAGTATGTTAGATGAGATTAAAGTCTTAAATCTAAACTACTTGGAGGGTTAGAGACTAATAAGAGTAAAAGTGTTGAATGTAGTGGCTAAGATTAGAAGAACAAGAATTGTAAATCATCCAAATAATCTTAATCCAATAAATATATTACACATGTATGAGTGAAGGAAATAAGTAATTGGGTCCGGAGTCATTTGGTAAATGTAATTAGATGATTAATGTGTTTACCTAGGTAATATGAAATACTTAAGTGCGTTAGGAGGCTATGTTTAGCTCAACAAGCCTTATATATATATATGCATATGGATCGAATACACTTAGCATTAGTGAATAAACAAATTATAAAGTTTAATAGCTAATAATGAAGTAAGTTAATAAAAATAGTAAATACGCCATATAATTAATAAACAAGGTAGAGTATAAACCTAGAACCAATGGTATACCTCATAATTGCTTAAGGTACCTGGTTAGAGTTAGAAGCGTATAATGCGACGTGTGAGCACGCGGGTAGTTTATGTGTCATAAAGTATAAAGTTTAATAGCTTAGTCTAATATCATAAGTGTTTGTAGGCACGTAGGGTGGAGACTTCAATTGTCCTCCGACGGTGAATTCAAGGTAACTAGAACGTGGGGATATTCAAGTCATGGGTTCAATGCAGCCAAGGTGAGTATTCTACTCACTGAGGAACCCTAGGAACTTAGACTTACATATTGTTGTGTTTGGTTGCATTTATGATTATAGAATTTGTTGGTGAAAATATATGAATTGAATTGTGAGTTATTGAAGTGGGAATTGTGATGATAAGTTGATATTGATAGTGTTTGGTTGTATTTATGACTATGGAATTTGTTTGTAAAATTGTTTGTGATTGAGTTGGGATATAATGAATTGTAAATTGTATTGATAAATGGATGTTGATGAATCTTGGATGTTTATGATTATGGAAATTGTTGATAAAATTGTTTGTGATTGAGTTGGGATATAATGAATTGTAAATTGTATTGATAAATGGATGTTGATGAATCTTGGATGTTTATGATTATGGAAATTGTTGATAAAATTGTTTGTGATTGAGTTGGGATATATTGGATTGTAAATTGTATGGATAAATGGATGTTGAGGAATCTTGATTGTTTATGATTATGGAATTTATTGAGAAAATTGTTTACGATTGAGATGGGATATATTGGTTTGTAATTGTATGGATAAATGGATGTTGAAATTGTAATGTATTTATAGTTATGGAAGTGTTGGTAGAAATATATGTGAATGGGTTATGATATATTTGGATTGAGAATTGTGATGATAGATAGATGTAGTTGAAATTGGAATGTATTTATAGTTATGGAAGTGTTAGTAAAAATATATGTGAATGAGTTGTGATATATTTGGATTAAGAATTGTGATGATAAATAGATGTCGTTGAAATTGGAATGTATTGATGGTTATGGAATTGTTGATAAAAATGAATGTGGTATGTGATGAAAGAAAAAGGTTTGGGAATACAAATGTGATGATATGTATATAGTATAGATGCTTTGGTATTATGAGAACTCGGTAGTTGATAGATGGTAAGTCCAGTGTTGTAGTATCTGGCACAGTGGTAGGCCATAGTGTAGCAGCTTTTGGCTGAGATGAGTGGTAGGCCAGAGGGTAGCAGCTCTTGGCTGAGATGTGTGGTAAGCCTAGCATTGAAGTGCTAGCACTAGTGAGATATGTGGTAAGTCTAGCATTGAAGTGCTAGTTCACGTGAGATGTGTGCCCTACGGATCGTAGCATTTCGGGCGGTGTTGATGGTAAGCCTAGCATTGAAGTGCTAGCACTAGTGAGATATGTGGTAAGCCTAGCATTGAAGTGCTAATTCACGTGAGATGTGTGCCCTGCGGGTTGTAGCTTTACGGGCGGTATTGACGGTAAGCCTAGCATTGAAGTGCTAGCACTGGCGAGATGTGTGGAATAATGTTTATGGTATGCGTGAAATATTGTTAGTTGAAACTGTGATAATATAATGTGTGATGAACAGCGTGACTTGTACTTGATAATATGTTGTTGTGTGAATTAAATGATTTGTGAATAACGTTGTTGAACCCTGCATGCAAATATGTTTGTGTATATTGTATAATTAGTGAGTCTTATACTACTGAGGTGGTGAACTCATACTTTCACCTGTATGGATGTGGTTAAACCTGCAACCGTACAAACTCTGATGCTTTGACTGCAGGTTCAGTGGATCTAATGAATGACATCATAGCATAGTACTTGGGACGTTATGACCAACGCTCGACGCGACAGTTATAATGGTTGGACCATGTGTTGTACGCCTTTTGATAGACTTTGTTTATGGCTCGTGTCGCCTGTGACACTTGTATTCATGAGCCAGTTTTTTTAGTATGTATTTAATAGCTATGTAAAAGCCTTAAACAGATAGACATATTAATAACTCTTTTGTTGTGATTAACTGTTGTCTATAGATGTACCTTCCGCTATGTTGATAATATTATTACGTGTTACCCGCTGCGTAGATGTAACTCTGATTATCAGGTACATATTATGGAATGTGTACCGTATGTTGGCTGAGCGACATGTAGTCGTGCCACTGTGATGACTCATTATATGTTTTCAATAAAAAAAAAAAAATGGGTCGTCACACATAAACTTCAAGAGAAATGGTGCTTGTGCTTGTGCTTAGTTTTAGACAGTAAATTCTTCTTGGAGGCTTAACAAGTTGAAGAAGAGAAGAACATGGCAAGATGTCATCTCAGCACCACGATGAGCGGCTAAATTCATACTAGAGTGTTGATGTAGCCCTTTCCAAGTAACAATGGTTTAATTGTATTTTAATTTGGTATTTTCTATATGCATGATGGTTGTATAACTATGAGAATTGATCTTAATGTTTATATTCAATCATTATGAATTTCTTATCTTGTCTTAGAAAGTCTTTTATATTTATTGAACTCATTCATTCATATTTTCTGTGATTATGTGAATGATTGTTATACAACGGTTTTAATTGACATATGATCAAGATGGTTAGATAGGCCATGCCTAGGGAAGACGGATTGTACTACACCCTAGTTTAGTGTAATTTAGGTAGACAATTCGTACTAACCGAAAATGTGTTATACTTTTTCATTAATTGTATGTATCCTATTAAAGACGTAGCTAATCCATGTCTAGGGAAGACGGGTCGTACCACATCTTAGTGGTTAGGTGGACGGTCCGTGCCAACCGAAGATGGATTATACTTATTCTTTAGAGGTAATTTCTTGACTACTCAAGTGAGACGAGCCCTATATCATGCATAGTATGAATTTTCCTTATTAATTTATGATTGACCATTGTTATGCGATGAGTGGTGAAATCAATCCCCTATTCTTTATCTCATCCCTACTCTTCTCTTTACATTTATGTCTTTTTACTTTTATATTTATTTTTAGAAAAATCAAATCAAACATTTTTTAATTAAGTTATATTTAATCTTGAAAGTGTTGATAGCAATGCCCTTTCTGTCTTTGAGGTTCGACACCCTCTCTATAGCCTTATCCTACAATAATTCGTTTTATTGCGAGTGATTACTTTTATTATTGATATATTCCAAAAATTGATGTGGTCTTTTGTTTACCAAAATTTATCAATAATAAAATTAACCACTCGCAATAGAACAAATCATTGTAGGATAAAGTTATAGAGAGGGTGTCGAACCTCAAGGACTGCAAGGGTATTGCTATCAACCTTTTCAAGATTAAATATAATTTAATTAAAAGATGTTTGATTTGATTTTTCTAAAAATAAATATAAAAGTAAAAAGACATAAATGTAAAGAGAAGAGTAGGGATGAGATAAAGAATATGGGATTGATTTTATCACTCATCGCATAACAATGGTCAATCATAAATTAACAAGGAAAATTCATACTATGCATGATATGGGGCTCGTCTCACTTGAGTAGTCAAGAAATTACCTCTAAAGAATAAATATAATCCATCTTCAGTTGGCACGGACCGTCCACCTAACCACTAAGATGCGGTACAACCCGTCTTTCTTAGGCATGGATTAGCTACGTCTTTAATAGGATACATACAATTAATGGAAAAGTATAACCCATTTTCGGTTGGTACGAACTGTCCACCTAAATTACACTAAACTAGGGTGAGTACAATCCGTCTTCCCTAGGTATGACCTATCTAACCTTCTTGATCATATGTCAATTAAAACTATTGTATAACAATCATTCACATAATTACAAAAAATATGAAAGATTGAGTTCAATCAATATAAAAGACTTTCTAAGACAAGATAAGAAATTCATAATGATTGAATATAAACATTAAGATCAATTCTCACAGTTATTCAACCATCATGCATATAGAAAATACCAAATTAAAATACAATTAAACCATTGTTACTTGGAAATGGCTACATCAACACCCTAGTATGAATTTAGCCGCTCATCGTGGTGCTGAAATGACCTCCTGCCATGTTCTTCTCTTCTTCAACTTGTCAAGCCTCCAAGAAGAATTTATTGTCTAAAACTAAGCACAAGCACCCTTTCTCTTGAAGCTTATGGGTCTATTTATAGAGACTAGGAGAGGCCTAGAAGCTCTTGAAATTTTAGAAAAATCGTCTCTTGAGTCTTCTTATCCAAGTAGGAGATTGAAACTTCAATCCAAGTAGGAAAAGGATTCTAAATTCGTCCAGAATTACGGTCTTTTATTGCGGTGCGATTTTGGCATAGTAAAATTCAGAATTAGGGAAAATTTATTTCTGACATATTTATTTAATTTTTTTATTAGCTTTTCAATGCCATTAATTTCATTGTAATCCGATATCTGAGTCAAAAGTTATGATCAAAACACTGAGACATGTACATAATCCAAATTTGAATCCAATCCGATTTTGACTCTTAGTGGAGAAATTTCGATTTCATCATTCACTTGATTTGATTAAACTTAACTACATCATATAGGTCTTCTATTATGATTGGTTAAGCTTACCAATATCTTCTAGGTCTTCTCAAAGTGTACTTTAAGTTCCAAAATCAATGGAATTAATTGTATCTTTATTTAAAACCTGAAAACAATAAAACAATATAAAATCAAACAAATAACAATGCTAAGGAACTAACATATACAAGTTAAGGGGCTTGAATGTGCAACATTCGACGCTTATCAAAACCTTACTAACATTATGAAAGAAAGAGTTTGAGTCTTGCAAGATATGATGCATGTACCCATTGATGTCTCTTGTTTAGCCACAGGTATTGACAAGCAGCAATTAGTAGGTGAATATATAGTCAAACCACGTAATTTTTTTTTTCTTACTTAAATGTGGCCGAGATTTTGAAGTTATAAAATTTTGGGCAAGACAAGTCACCTTTAATTATTTAAAGTGCAGATGGAAGCTAAGTGTCAATGAATATGATCATATCTTGGTATAATTAATTCGATAATTTCATAAAATATACAAAAAAATGATATTGAATTGCTGATTAACAAATGGGATAACAAAGCCTATTTGGGGACGTAGACTCGGAGTAGTCGGACGTATGTTGATCCATAAAATTTGATGTTGATGATCAGATAATGCCTTCAAACCTTGACTCGGGATGGAGACTAGAAGCCATTCGAGTAAGATAAAAGTTTACTTGCCCGCTTCACGCTTCCTCATAAAAGATAAAAAGATTTGAGTTGTTTTGTAATTCTAGAAATTTTATATTTTGAGCCAATAGTGTACACGGTAATTTATATATGGGTAAATTATATCCTCTCTCTCTCTCTCTCTCTCTCTCTCTCTCTATATATATATATATATATATATATATATATATATATATATATATATATATATATATATATATATATGATACCATAAGGGGGGTGAAAGCAAACAGAGAATAAATGAGGTATCACGTGAATAGATATGCGTGATGGATAAACAAATTGAACAATTTCAATTTATAAATATAAGGATGTAGATAGAAAATATGAAAATCCTTGTTCAACAATAAACATAAGATATTTGAAAATAACTGAATTTGATTATTACTGATAATCAAATACTTGTAGATAATTAGGTTTACTAATGAAATCTCAGAGCGTTGAAAACGTCTGTGTACATGATTTTTGAAAGCTTATGAAAGTAGATTACAATATTTGAATAAGGTAGCAAAGATCTTCAAAAGAAGAAGTTTAATAAAGTAAATAGTAAGGTTACTATTTGTGCATAGTATTCTTTACTACTTTTGACCTTTTTTGCTAACAATTTTTTGACTGATTAATCAGCATTGAGATCTTCAAACGAGTCTTGGGCATCCTGATAAAACTGATTTGCCCAACTTTTCTTGACTGTTTGACTGGTAGAAGATTCAGATTAAGCTAGACTGACTGGAGACTCATCATCTTCATCTACTCCCAACTGAGAGACTTGGAGCATTAATTGTCTTGCTAATTCTCTCAATTTTGTTATGGATTTTCCTTTGATTGGGAGGGAAGATACATAAGTACTAGATTCATTTGGCTTCTGGAGTCTTGCCTTGGCCAAAGGGAATTCAGCGTTGACCTGAGAGATAATTCTGTCATGTTTGAATTTATCCCACCATTTGATTGAGAAGTGCTAGCTGACTAAATCATTATTGAGCTCATAATGCCATTTGAGTATCCGAGGCACCTTATATTTACCCATGAAATGCAGCAATATGGGTACCTTTGAATCCTGTTGACTGAGCTTATAATGTAACACCCTAGTCCCATATTAGGAAGAGATAAATAGCTCACATAGAGTAAGTGGTTTATAAAAGATAGATAAGTGCTAAGTCCCACATTGCCTAGTTACTATGTGAAACTAGGCTTTATAAGTAATTCTAGGGAAAGCTTCAAATTGACTAGTCCTTTTGGAGTGATAGCGCAGATGTGGCTAGTACTTTTCCTTGGGTCGTTACATATAGATTGTGGAGAAGTTATTTGATTGAGTCTTGCAGCTGCTGAGCTGGGAGGAGCTCAAGAACAGGTCCATGATTTGACCACCAACGAAGAAACCACAAAGGGAACTTTCCTTTGAAGTTCTTGTCAAAGTTAAAGAACCATAAATGACTAAAAGTTTCATTTTGGCATAAAAAGATTTTACACTAGGCATCAATATATTCATGATAACTATAGGGTATTGTGTGACCCTTAAGAGTTTTGGAAGTACACTCTTGCTTGAGTAGGTTGACTTGGCTGATGGTTGCTCGCTTGAGACCCTTGACTTCATGTAGTTAAAGTGGGGCATTGCCTTGCAAAATGGACAAGTTTGCCACAACATACCCCAGATCCTGACTTACATTCCCCAGGATGTGCCCTTCCACACTTGTTGCATTGGGAAACACTGACACTGACGTGGCTCGTAGATGCATTCCTTTTCTAGGAGGATCCGAAACCACTGCTAGAGGATTGTCTCTTCGATTGAGGTGAAGGAGGAGGTGCTCCAGATGACATCGACCACTTCTTATTCATATAGTCGGCAGCCGCTTCTTTGATCTCTTGTTCATCAATGGTGGCAGTGTGGACCATTTTCATGTAGCTGGTGATATCGAGGAAAGCAATCCTCTCTTTGATTCTTGACGTTTGGCCGCTGAGAAACCTTTCAGCTTTAGTTTGCTCGTCAGGGATGAGGTATGGAGCATACCTCGACAACTTTAGGAACTCAACTAAATATTGCTTAGTTACATGTTCCCTTGCTCGAGGTCTTGGAATTCTCGGGCACATTGTTGTTATTGTGCTCTAGGGAAGAATCGGTTGTTGAATTCTTTCTTGAACCAATCCCATGTAATTGGGACTCCGGCGCCCAATTCTTCGGCTAGAAGGACTTTAGTGGACTTCCACCAATACTTGGCTTCTCCATCCAACTTGAGTCTGACATAGTCAACCTTTTGACCGTTAGTACAACTGAGTGCATTAGCAAGGTCCTGGAAATTTGTAATCTAGTTATCAGTTACCAAGGGCCCAACATTTCCATCAACACATCGGTGAATTGTCTTTGAAGAAGTTGGTCGATGAACAACCGACAGTTTCATGGCGTTCGCCCTGTCTAGGCATGGCGGCCATCATGGTCGTCATGAACTGAGTAGCGTTGGCCCAAAACTGAGCCTTGTCGGGCATTTGAGGAGGCGGCGGAGGAGGTGGTGGAGGTGGAGGTAAGTCACCACCATCCCTATCACCCACAGACGACTCCTCTTCCTCATTGTGTATCGGTAACCTTTGTCTAGGTGGCATAGCTCTGCACAATCACATTGAAGTTAGCCTACAATGTGAGAATGGAAGAGATGCCACATAAACAACCACAAGTCATATCGAATGCATTACAATGATCATGCAATGTACACATGGAATTCCTATTTAAGCCTTCATGTCTTTGTTATAAGCTTTTAGAATCTTAAGGCTCTGATGTTATTCTTAGACTCTAACACAGCTCTAGACTTCCGCTTTTCCTAAAAGCCCCTAGAGCTAACTACTCTGATACCATAAACTGTGATGACCCTTTATTTTTATTTATTTATTTATACAAAATGGAATCGCACAATGGCATGACTATTAGTCACCTAGCCAACTCAAAGTACACATCCCAAAATATGTACTTGATACATCAGAGTATAACATCTATGCAGCGAAAATTAAATCTCATAAATTAAGTATTGTTATAAACAATAGAGCTATATATTTGTCTATCTGTTTAAAGCTTAATCAGAGTATTAATTACACAAAAGAATGGTTGTACACAATACGTGTCACATACGACACAAGCCATATACAAAAGGTCTTTACAAAACATGGACTATCCGAGTCCGACAAGCCTACAATCCAAGTGAAGAGCTTAAATCATAGTATCCCAAGTATAGCACTACAGGGTCTTCATTGACGTCTGCAGTACCTGCAGCCAAAGCATTAGCATCTATATGGTCGTGGTGTTAACCACGTCCGCATAGGTGAAAGTATGAGTTCACCAACTCAGGAGTATAATACACACTGGTTTTCACAATGAGCCAACTCTTTTATTTCTACCGCATGTTTACAATAACAGCTACTATCAACATGATGTTTTTATTTTAAATACGTATTGTAGATGATAAGAGTAAACACTGGTACATATAAATTGGTGGAGTTCTTATTACATCACACACACACACATATATATCAGGTGACTCAGCTATACTTGTATACAAGCGTTTCACAACTTCGGGAAACACAAGCATACAAGTATCTCTAAGCATGCAAATCTTTGACATCAATTATGGTCGTACAAGTATACAGATACTCTACAACTCCGTAGAATATAAGTATACTAGCATATCCAACCCTGATATTTCTTAAATCATATGCAAAACTAGTCGAATAGAAATATGCATATGTTTTCTCCCATTAAGACTCATAGGCATATTAATACGACTAGCACTAAATTCCACATAAAACCTTTAATGCAATTCTAGCTGTAATTGTATGCATACGTTCTGTCACATTCAAACTCGTAAGCATACTGATACATCTAGTCATGAAAATCATCATAGAACATGCCACACATCACTATGCTATGCATGCTATTGTTTTCTTGTCTCTGTAACTAGGAGCATCAACTCATTGGGCCTTAGCATCAATTCACTGAGCCTATAGGTATCAACCTTTAGGACTTGTTTCTGAAGTTAGGAGCATCAACTTGCTGATCTTACTGATCTGAAGCTAGGAGCATCAACTCACTAATCTTACTGTTCTCTAGAACATCAACTCACTGGTCTTACTGTTTCTGTTTCCAGAAGCATCAACTCTGGTCTTACACTTGTTCCACCCGCAGGGTTCGTTCAGCGTACATGATTTCATTATGCTAGTGCATCAACACTATCTATGCTCTGTGTCCATGTTATTACACACATAAATAATTTCTTGTTCAATAGCATTATGTTCTTTCTTTTCATCCCGTTATCAAAACTCAACTTCACTTAATGTTCATCAAAACATATCTCAACATCATTTCATAATCATATCTTAAAGCATATAAAACATCTCTAAAATATTCCTCATCATTCTTCAAGATATTGAAAGTATTCACAAGCACATATATTCATCTAAAATAATATTGGCTCAACAATCAAATCATATAAATTTCTTATCATGAAAGCAAAACAAATTCTCAATGAGTAAAATACTCACTTTGGCTGCTTAGTTTATAGCTTAACGGTGAATCCTCAACCAAAGCCTCGCAATGTACTTTTGCATAAGAACTTTGCATGACACATTAGTATTTCTAACTCTATACTCACAACTAGCTCTTGAATTGCTCAAGGGCTAAACTCATGGAAAACTCATAGAATTTATATGGTTTCTTTTGACAACCCATTAACAAATAATATTAACCCATAAGATTATCTTAGGGTTAGATACCAAAAATTACAACTTAGACTACTTAGACAAAAACTAGGCTTTTGGGGTTTTACCTTAAATCAACCAAAATGAGACCCAAAGCTTGGAGATTGTTTAGAATGCTCCAAATTACTCAAAACCTAAGGAAAATTGGAAGATTAAGCTCAAGCTCTCAAGATTTACACCAAATCTAGATAAACTAGAAATTTCGTATTTACCTCAAATCGAATGATGAAAATGTAGATCTTGTTTCGATGATCACGTTTCCGAAGTCGGATTTGAGATTGGAGACTTTAATCTTCAAGGATATAGGGTTTTGTGGCAAAACCATAAGAGAGGATGAGAGAAAACAGATGAGAGGGGAGAATTTCCGAAAAAATGAGCTGAAACTGTCGCTTATTAATTTTTATACAAGCCTGTTAGGACACATGAGTAGCTTGTTCGGACACGCATTTAACGAGTCACAGAAATGAAGTTTCTGCAAGTCCTGTCCAGATAAGAGTCCAGCCCGTCCGGAAATGCAAAGAAATCGTGACTTTCTGGAAGTCTCGTCCACTGGCCTTCCGAACACGGCAGCAGAAATAGGCTTTCTGCCAAGCCATTCTGGACATAGATCTAGGTCTGTCTGGACGCGCTACTCAGAAAACCATTTTCTGAGCATTTTCTAAATGTCCTATCCACATTTTCTCAAAATTTCTTACTTAATTAGTCTAATTCTTGTTCTTAATGTCTAATTAACTTCGTGGACTTTACAGTTGTAACGTCCAAAATATTAATTAAGAGTTTAAAACACAATTTGGACTAATTAAGTTAGTACCTAAGTAAAGAATGAGAAAGAACACTTAGCAATTGGTTAAGCATAAGTTTCAAACTGGTGTGTCTGGATGGGGCATTATTGTGTTCGGATGGGTAGCTCTGAAGTTTATCTCTATAAGTTGTGTCCGGACGACTTGGTCAGAATGCCCTACTTTGGGCGTATGTCCGAACAACTCAATAACGTGTTTGAACAGGCTTGGGTTTAAAACGCATTGGATGCGTTTTGGACCCATTTTCCCTCATTTTTCTCTCATTTCATCTAAAAATCTCTCCTTTCTCCTGGGTTTGTACCCAAACCCTGGATCCTTGTATTTTAAAGCTTTCAAAGCCAAATCCGACTTCAGAAGCGTATTCCTTGGTACAAAATTGTTGCTTTCACTGATTGGTTTGAGGTAAATCCACAAACCCTAACTTTTCTTGTATTTGTGTTGATTTTTGGGGTTTAACCTTAATCCCTCAAATTTATTTAGATATTTGGTGTTTAGTCGAGTTCTAAACAACTTCCAAGTAACGGGTTTACTTTTAGTTGGAAATCAAGATGTAAGTATTTTATATTGGCAATATTCTGGTTGACAAAAATACTTTATGTAAAGGTTGCTTTTTAACAGGAATATCAGTTCAATTTAGAGTCTTCAAGTAATATGGACAGTGTCTCAATTCATGCCATGTGTCTGGTCACAAGCTTCTAGAAGATTTCCATGAAGATTCCATGCAATTTCCAAGTAAGAATAGCTGGTTCCTATGCAATCGTTCGGACAGGCCTTTGAAGGCATTTGGATGCCCCTCAGTGTCTAGAAGCTTTAGCCGTTGCAGCTGTTTGGATGACCGAGCTACACCATTCGGACGCTAGGTCAAGCAACTTCGAGTTCTACACGGATTTGGATTTCAAAAGACACTAATTATGAAGTTTCTACTAGACATCCGGACAACGTGGCAACACGTCCGGACGCTACTTAGTGTTCCAGAATATTCCAGGTCTCCTTTACGGATGCAGAAAGGAGTGACAACGTAGACCATTTGGACGTGGTCGTGTTTTGGGAAGAATTGCGCTATTTTGGAAAGGCGGTCGAAGAAGATCGTCCGGATGCAGCTAAGTGACTATCTGGACACTAATTGCCAGAGTTCAAAATTGATTAGAATTAGGTTTTCTGTAAACCTTTAAATAGATGGCTCTAGGCTTGTATTTTGTAAGAATTCAGTATAGAATTCCATAGTGCTTAGAGAGGGTGTTTAGGGAGATTTGAAGATCCGCTAGCTCTCTAGCCGTTTCCAGTGTGTGCTCAACTGTTCGTGTGAAGCCTATCTTAGGGAGAAGCCCTAAGGTAAATGATTCCATTGAAGACCACTTAAAGTAGGAGACTTGGTTGGGAAGCGTTCACGATGGGTTTCGTGTCAGAGTAATAGGAATGATCACTGCATCGGGGTATGTGAGTGTTACTTTCTATGTACTAGCTTTGTCTTTTGAATAGTAGAAATCCTGTGTTTGGCTGCCCCGGAGTAGTTTTTCTCTTAATTGAGTTTCCACTTCACCAACAAAATATTTGTCTCTTTTAAATTTCGCAATTTAAATATTTTGTTGCACACTGTCACACACTTGGTAAATTAGAAGTTAATTTTATTTTTCAATTGGTATCAGAGCATGGTACACTCTGTTTAAGATTTATTTCTTGAGTGTGATCTTTTTGACTTCTATTTTTTTTAATAATGTCTCAATCTCTTCATTGCATTCCTGCCTTTGATGGCATGAATTATGGGTATTGGAAAGCTCATATGTGCTTTTTTTTTTTAAAAAAAAATCTATTGATGTTTGGCAAATTGTGGAAACTGGTTGGATTAAACCAGAGGCTACAACTGCTGAACTATTTGTTGCTCAAAATAGTGCATGACTTTCCAATGATAAAGCCCTCCATGCTCTATGTCAAGCGCTTTCCCCATTTGAATTTGCAAGAATTTCAAACCGTGAATCCTCTAAATAAGCATAACAAATCTTAGAAACAACATATGAGGGCACCGAACTTGTTAAATCTGCCAAGCTCCAGATGTTGATTTCTAGATTTGAAGAAATTAAGATGTTAGAGTATGAGACATTCAGTGAGTTTTACACCAGGATCAATGACTTAAGAAACTCGATGGTGAGTCTTGGGAAGAGGATCTTTGATGTAAAACTCATCAAAAAGATTCTAAGGTCTTTGCCAGAGCGTTTTAGGATTAAAGTGACTTCTATTGAAGAAAACAATGACTTAGATTCTATGAAGATTGAAGAGTTGGTGGGATCTCTTCAAACTTATGAGTATTCCCTACCCCCAGTCCGAAAAGCAAAGGGGATGGCCTTCAAAACGACTAAAAGCAGAGTCTCCTCTAATGAAGACTCAGACAATGAAGAAGAAGATGAATTAACCATTATCGCCAACAGGATCAATAAATTGACGAAGATTGATAAATTCATCGAAAGATTGAGGGAAACTCCCAGTAAAGCCGAGCCAGAAAAAGAAGAGAAGAAGGATCCTTGAGGTCATAAATGTTGTGAGTGCTCTGGCTTTGGGCACATGAGAACTGAATATGCAAATCTTAAGCAGGCTAAGGAGAAGGCCTACAATGCAACTCTCAGCGATGAGTCTGAGAAAGAAGAAGAATCTCCTAAGATTTTTCTAGCCTTTGTGGCTCCACATGAAGACCAGGACAATCTTCATTATTCTGAGCATAGTGACGAAAAACTAAAAGAGGAATATCGTGTCTTGTACATGGAACTCATGAAGCTGAGAGAGTCCAATTAGAAGAAGGTGATGAAGTTGAACACTATGAATACAGAAAGAGACACATTACTTCAGAAGCTCACGGACTTGAAAGATAAATTGATAGATGCATAGTTACAGTTGGAGAAGTTCTCATACAACAAGCTAGCTCAGATGCTAACAGGTCAGAAATGCTCATCTGACAAAACTGGTCTCGAGTATGTAGCTACTGATTCCTCCAACATTTCTTCTACTTTCAAAATTGTGTTTGTGAAGCCCTCAGGTTTATAGCCTCAAAATGACAAAGGTAAGACTATTATGGTTTCTTGTGAGAATGATAATACTACACTTGCGAAATCTGAGCATTCTACAGAGAGAAGCCTACCTACATGTCATCATTGTGGGATGGTGGGACATATTAAACTAAATTGTGGTCAGTTAAAATTCCCAAGAACTTGGAATAAGAAGAATGCTCCTAAGAAGAAAAAAGATGTTGAAGAACATTCCAAGACAAAATATGTTCCTCCACATAGGAGACAACCCTCTCAAAAGTTTGTCCTTATTTGCCATCATTGTGGGTTGAGTGGTCACATTCGATCCAAGTGTCCACACGTACTTGTTCAGAGGTCTAAAGTAAAGAAGGAGTTGCCAAAGAAATATTCTGCTAGCACTAGACCTCCTCGGAAGCATCAGGCTCAGAGGAAACTATCAAGGTATGCTCCACCAGTGCACAAAACTCCTGTATGTCACCAATGTAGAGTTAATAGTCATGTCAGACCCAGAGGTCCTTAGCCTCATAAGGACCCACCTAGAAAGTCTGGACCTCATGCAAGGTATCCTGCTCCAAGGCATCAGCGACAATAGTAGAGGTTTGTTCTTGTAAAATAGGCCTGGTTGCCAAAGAAGAACAAATCTCTTCATCATGAGGAAAAGCCGCAAGCGCCTAAAAATGATCCATCCTATGAAGAATTGTCCATTGCTGGTAGCTTTATGCGAAGCTTGATTAGATATATGGAACTGCAGCCAAAGGATGGAGGACAGGATAGGCACACTCACTTTCCAAGGGGGAGCGAACCCACCTAGTAGGTGAGATCACACATGCCTGGGATTGTGTTTCCTAAATTCTAGTACATGTCAGGTACACTTGCATTACATCTTTTATATTGTCATATCCTGTGCATGCTTTGCATATTTGTTATGGAACCATTTTGTCTATCCCTATATAGTTTCTCTTGTTGCCTTGAGAAATTTCTGCAAGTATTTCGTAGGGATGATTGACAAAGCACGTTGGGTGATTGCTTTTTTTGTCTTGGTATAGGTAAACCTCTCTCCCTAAGGTCAGGTTTGCCCTTACCCTACATGCTTGGACTGATTGTCTTTTCTTTTCCTTTTATGCATGTTGATTTTTTTATATTTTTTTAAAAGGGGGTAAGGTGCAAGGTTTTTCTTCTTAGTCTTTCAGCTATCTCATGGATCTTTATCTGCTATCTCAGTTATTTGTGCTTTGATAGAATTTGCCTACATATTATTGAGATTCTAAGTTTGATTTGTGCTAAGTTTTCCTATTGCATCTCTATTAGATAGTTGCTTTTCTCATGCGATGAAAATGTACATTATCCAAGGCTCCTTTAAGGTATATTTTTTATCTCTGATTTTCTGCTTTTGAAAATTCTTTTTAGAGAGACTTTTTATGTGCTAAGATGATCAAATTGACCAACTCGTTAGTTGAACCTAGACCTTAGAAATTCTGGCATTCTCTCTAGGTTGCAGCACCAGAAAGATACAAGCAGTTTTACTTTTGAGCTTATTGTTATATGAATAAATTCAGTGCTTGTGTTGACTCAGCTATTAATCTTGTCCTTCATGGAGCAAGTAAAAAAGAAAATAGTCCTGCTTCTTAGGGGAAGAGTATCAGATGAGGGTGACTAGGCCATAGTAAGATAAGGTTTGACTTTTGACTGATCTAATTATGAATTTATCTCTTATTTAGAAAATTCAGTTGCTTTAAACATATCAGCAGATATCATACTTTATTGAGAAGGTCTTCACACATACACGCATTGCACGAGTTAAGTTGACTACTGAAAATTTCGATCTGCAGGGAAATTTATGCTCATTGATTACTTGACTTTTCTTTATATGTTTGCGTATTTTTGACAAGCTATCTGACTGTTTTCTCAGGTTTAGATACATGTGTGTGCTGAATTCTTGTTGAAGCCCTAACCTTGTTATCTTCCTTTGTTTGTTTATTTGGAAATGTTTGGTTATGGTTTTTCTTTAAATAATCTGTTTACCCTTTGTCATTTTGAGACAAAAATGAGGTGTTTTTTTTATGTTAGTTTGTGATTGACTAAATTCTGTTGAACAAAATCATTTCTATATAATGATGCTTTTAAACAGGGTTTCAATTATTCTTAGAGTCTTCTTATTCAGAGTTATACTTCTAGAAGATTTTGCATAGATTCCAAGTCAGAGAAATCGAATCCCTTACATCTGGCGACGCTCAACTGTCAAAGCATCATCCATCCAGACGATGAGAACTTTCTGTCCGAACCTTCCTTTGTGTCGAGAAGCTTCGAACTGCTCAAGGTTGCATCCGTCCAGACGTCTCAGCAACATGGCCCGACGACTTTCAGTGTTCAACAAGTCAAAAGATTTCTTTCCAAAACACAAATATGGGAAGACAGTTACAACGGTCTGGATGATGTATGTTCCAGTCCAGACGCTATCCTTGATAAGGCAACTTGTGCAAAGTTTAATCGTCCGGACGTTAGTCTCCATGGTTCGGACGTGCAAGCCTTTAATAGTGTGCTGCACAAGTTCAACCGTCCAGATGTTAGTTTTCATGGTCTGGACGTGGCTCTATTCAGGAAAAAATTTCAGGCAAATTTGAAAAGCTGATAACACAGTTGTTCATCAGGACGCCTTCAGCTACCGTCCAGATCTCGCCTAACAAAATCGCATCAGACGTGATTTAGGTTTCTGTGGCCTATAAATGGAGACCCATAGGCATGTAATTTGTAAGAATTCAATAGTGAATTCCGTAGTGCTTAGAGAGTTTATTTTAGAAGTTATATTGCTGATCTGCTCACTCTCAAGCCGTTTACAAGTGCTGTTGCTGTGCTGAACTAAAGTCTATCTTAGGGGTTGGCCCTAAGGTATAGGATACCATTGAAGACTCCTTCAAGTAGGTGACTAGGTTGGGAGGCGTTCGTGTTGGGTTACACGTCAAAGTGCTAGATAGGATCGCTACATCGAGTATGTGAGTGTTACTGTCTATGTACTAGCTTTGTCTTCTGAATAGTGGATATCTTGGGTTTGGTTGCCCCATAATGGTTTTTCTCTGAATTGAGTTTCCACTTCGTCAACAAAATATGTCTTTTTAATTTCCGCATTGTGATATTTTGTTGCACACTATTGCACGCACTTGGTAAATTAGAAGTCATATTAATTTTAATTTTATTTTTAGACCGAGAATGTATTTCCAAACCGGCCAAGTGATTTTTGTCCCAGAATGTCCAAATGGGGTGTTTGTTAGTATTTTATATTGGCAACATTCTGGTGGACAAAAACACTTTATGTAATGTTGCTTTTTAATAGGAATATCGGTTCAATTCAGAGTCTTCAAGTAATATGGACAGTGTCTCAATTCATGCCATGTGTCTGGTCACAAGCTTCTAGAAGATGTCCATGAAGATTCCATGCAATTTTCAAGTTAGAACAGCCGGTTCCTGTGCAACAGTCCAGACGGGCCTTTGAAGGCTTCCGGACACCCCTCAGTGTCTAGAAGCTTCAGCCATTGCAGCTGTTTAGACAACCGAGCTACACCGTCTGGACGCTAGGTCAAGCTACTCCGAGTTTTACACGGATTCGAATTTCAGAAGACACTAATTGGGAAGGTTTTGCCAGACGTTCGGATGACATGGCAACACATCCGGACGCTACTTAGTGTTCCAGAATATTTTGGGTCTCCTTTACGGATGAAGAAAGGAGTGACAGCGTTGACCGTCTAGACGCTAGGTTAAGCCGTCCGGACGCTCAATCAAGCCGTTCGGACGCGGTTCTGTTTTAGGAAGAATTGCGCTATTCTGGAAAGGCGGTCGTAAAAGACCGTCTGGACGGAGCTAAGTGACCGTCCGGACGCTACTTGTTAGAATCCAAAATTGATCAGAATTAGGTTTTCTGTAAACCTATGAATAGATGGCTCTAGGCTTGTATTTTGTAAGAATTCAGTATAGAATTCCATAGTGCTTAGAGAGGGTGTTTAGGGAGAGTTGAAGATCCACTAGCTCTTTAGCCGTTGCCAGTGTATGCTCAACTGTTCGTGTGAAGTCTATCTTAGGGAGGAGCCTTAAGGTAAAGGATTCCATTGAAGACCCCTTCAAGTAGGAGACTTAGTTGGAAAGCGTTCACGATGGGTTTCATGTCAGAGTAATAGGAACAATCGCTGCATTGGAGTATGTGAGTGTTACTTTCTATGCACTAACTTTGTCTTTTGAATAGTGAAAATCCTGGGTTTGGCATCCCCGGAGTGGTTTTTCTCTTAACTGAGTTTCCACTTCGTCAACAAAATATTAGTCTATTTTAAATTTCTCAATTTAAATATTTTGTTGCACACTGTCACACACTTGGTAAATTATAAGTCAATTTTATTTTTCACAAGATAAGACCCAAACTCTAGAATTTTTTTAAGTGTTGTAAATTAGGAATTTTTGTGTCAACTCTAGGATTTATTTATGGGTGTGTTTGTAGTTATTGGGTATTCAAATGAAACTCTAGAAATTCTGTGGGTTTACATGGATTTTGACTCTTGAGACAAATAAAGAACCTATGTGGTGTTTAGAGTTAGAGGTGTTTTGGGTTAGTTCTAATGTGTTATTGCATTGTGTAATGTAGAGTACAAGTCAAAAGGATCGAGGATGAGTATTTGAGTCGTGAGTTCTATACGGTCTACTAAGGTGAGTATTCAACTCAATGAGAAAAGATACTATGTTTTATGGTTTTAGGATATTACAAAATGTTAGATTTGCTTCAACCCAAGACGATGATATTTTGTGATAATATATGCCTTATGAATGCTTTCGATACTTTGAATTATGTTGAGATATGAATTGATGATGCTTTATTATATTTAAAGTATGATTATGAAAATGAGAATTGAGATAGGAACTAATGATGTTTTATGAGCTTTAATTTATGATTTATGAAAATGAGAATGAGATACGATTTATGAGATTTATAATGAGTAAAGGATTTCATGATGTGTTTAATGAATTATGAAAGAGAATTGTTGTTGAATGATGCATGAACATGAAAGCAAAAGTATGATTGTTTTATAGCATGAAGCATGAGCATGATTAGGTATAAAGAGATTAAGGAGACGAAGTTGCTTCCATAATATAATGTAAAGGGAGCTAAAGTTATCTCCATAATGAATGTAAAGGGAGCCGAAGTTGTCTCCATAGTGAAAGTATAGGAGTTGAAGTTGCCCTCATCGTAAATAATATGAGCTGAAGTTGCCTTTTAATATGATGATATGTATGGCATAAGTTTATGAAAATTTATAATGATAATTTATGTGGTATTTCATACTAGACGTATCAATGTGCCTACGAGTTTGAATGGAACAGAACATATGTCTATTATTACGACTAGTTTGCATATGATGATTTATAAGACTTTATGCTTGGATGTGTTTATATGCTTGTGTTCTTTGAAGTTGTGGAATACTTGCATGTGAGTATAACTAAGTTATGACATCGTTTGTTTCTATGCTTAGATATGCTTGTATGCTTATATTCTCTGAAGTTGTGGAGTACGTGTGCATGTGTACAGCTGAGTATTGTCATATTTATATGGTAATGTTTTGTTTCGTGCTTTTATATGCTAGTATGCTAGTATTCCTCAAAGTTTTGGAGTATTTGTGCATGAGTATAGCCAAGTTATGAAGTCATTCGTTTCCATGCTTAGATACGTCTATATGCATGTATTTCTCCGAAGTTGTGGAAAGCTTGTGTTAATATTTTGGCCTTATTCTGTGTTTGGACAAAATCACTTATGTATAATGATGCGGTAAACATGGATTCCACTTTCAGAGTGATGTCAGAAGATTCTGCCTGCGAGTCAAAAGAATTTCAAGTTCCCTGTCAGCCGTCCGGACGATGTGTCATCCCGTCCGGACGCCCATCTGTCTACTGTTCCATCCGTCTGAACGACGTGTCATTCCGTCCGGACATCAAACAGACGAGCATCATCTGTCCGG
This sequence comes from Alnus glutinosa, assembly GCF_958979055.1. NCBI lineage: Eukaryota > Viridiplantae > Streptophyta > Magnoliopsida > Fagales > Betulaceae > Alnus > Alnus glutinosa. Next base: position 17,117,336 of record NC_084894.1, on the reverse strand, counting down.
ACGACGTGCTTCTTCCGTCTGGACACCTACATTGTATCGAGAAGCTTCTGTGCCAGCTTGCTCCGTCCGGACGTTTCAGCAGCACGTCCGGACGCCTATCAGTTCTCGAACGGTTCATTGATTTTTTCCAAGTTCAAGAAAGGGAAGATCAATCAACCGCCTAGACAATGTGGTATCCCGTCCGGACGCGTATCTCTGTAAGGCAAGAATCGCAGTTCAAAATGAACTGTCCAGACATCTGACAGCTGTGGTCCGGACGCTGGTGCATCGTATATGGTAATTGCCGATTCGACTTCAACCGTCTGGACGTCTCCCCCTCATGGTCCGGACGCACGCGCATCAGATATGGAAATTGCGTGTTGAAGTTTAGCCGTCCGGACGCTCCTGCCCCATGGTCCAGACGCGCGAAGCCTGTTATAGAAATTACTTGCAGCGGACGTGCGTCCGTCCAGACGATCGAGCCATCCTGTCCGGACGATGTTCTTATACAGGAAAGATTTCTCTGCGAAAATTTAAGAAAATCCTGTCGCACAGTTGTCCGTCCGGACGGCCATGGTTCACCGTTCGGACGGCTCCCAGGCATATTTTGCCTGACGCCCATTCTGACCCCCAGCCTATAAATAGGGGCCCCTGGGCACTTAGAGCTACAAGAATTCGGTGTGAATTCCATTAGAGCTCAGAGACGTGATATTTTCTCTGAAGCCGTTTTTCAAGTGTGCTGTGCTGTAAACCGAAGTCTACCTTAGAGGTCGGCTCTAAGGTAAGGAGTTCCATTGAAGACCCCTTTAGGTAGGTGAACCTGGTTGGGAAGCGTTCGTGTTGGGTTACACGTCAGAGATCAAGGTACGACTACTGCATCGGTACATGTGAGTGGTACTGTCTTGTATCTAGCTTTGTCTTCTGAATAGTGGAATTCCTGGGTTTGGCTGTCCCGGAGTGGTTTTTCTCTTAACTGAGTTTCCACTTCGTCAACAAAAATCTGTGTGTCATTTACTTTCCGTTGTGCTTTAATTTTTGTTGACACTTATGCACACACTTTATTTTTAGAAGTCAATTTCGTTTTTCAGCTTGTATACAAGTGTAGCTGAGCTATATGATACACTTATATGCATAATGTAGATGGGTTCATATATATGTGATTCCAAGCGGGAGATTGGAACACACACACACACACACACATATATATATATATGGGCAGAGCTAGGAATTTTTTCGTGGGGAGCCGAACCTAAATAAATAAATATATAGTCCCTCTATATGTGTGCGTGCTTGTAAAATAAAAGCAAACAAGTCTTAAACTTAACTTCATACTAAATCATAAGTTATAACTGTATACAAAAGCTTTAAGATTTGTTGCTAATGGTCTCTTTAAAGGTATATCACTATCAACCTCCGAATGACTCGCATATTTTTTCTTAAAAAATTTTTGGTTTGCTTATATTTTTCTAAGCTGTAAGAAAAGTTTAAAGATTGATAAATAAACCGAAAAATTGCTAGAAATATAAGATCTTTATTAGAAACTTAGATTATTTTTTTACTTATAATAGTTCTTATTAGCATTAATAAGCGAAAAAGCAACGAATAATTAACCAAATCAAACCCATCAAATTAGAAAAAAAAAATTACAATAATCAAAGTAAGTTAGTAACTATTAAAAATCTTAATCTAGCCAAAATAACATACACAGAAAAGTATAAACTACTTGACAAATAAACTATGCACACAGTTAATAAGGTCTAAGAAAAATGAGTACCTTTAATTAAGTGAATCAATGTTATCTTGAGCTTGAGGGATTTCTTGAAAATAAACCAAAGACAATAATGTACTAGCTGAATGCTGCAAACCAATAAAAACAAATAATAAATTAGAAGAAGAAAAGATGGAACAAAATTAAAAAAGAAAAAAGAAGAAGAAGAAGTTATCTTTCAAATTGTCTTCTAAATTGATTACTTATTTTAAAGACAAATATTAATTTAATAGAATAATAAAAAAAAGTCCAATCTAATTTGGATGAGTTTTTTTTCCATATAAAATCAAAGTGTTACATTTTAATTAGTACTTTTACTGAAAAAGACATACCTAGTTTCCTCCTTCTTTTTTTTTTTTTTTTGTGTATTTATTTTGTAAGCTTCTTGAGAATTATATCCTTACTAAATACTGAAAAAAAAATGTTACGATATAAAAACAAATATAAAAATTCTATCAATCAAAGACGTATATAGCAAGACATATTTGGTTAATTGGTTATTTCCTCACATAATCACATTTGACAAAGTTTCATTTCAATTTTTACCACCCTCCTCAATTCTCATTTCTCTCTCCCATCAGCCACGGTCCCACCATCTACACACTCCTACCCACGCCCCCCAATGGCCCAATCCCCATATGCCATCTTCTAATCTCAAGAAGTCGAGAGTCAAGGACATTCAAAGCTTGTAATTTTCTTTTTTTTTTGAAGAACAAAGCTTCAATTGAGATTATTCACTATTGAGTTAATTCTTTCCCCCACCCCACGGCCCCTCATCCTGACACCCCTGAGCACCTCATCTGTTCATTAGTTGTGGCTTGTTCGGTCTTCCTCCTTATCTTCTACAGACTTTGAATATTGTCCTGTCCTTATCTTCTTATTTCTCTCTTCAACCTCGTGCCTCCCCTCCCTTTGTCTGTGCCTTAGTTTTCTCTTCAATCTTCATTGTCTATTTGTCTTCAACCTCACGGCTCACCTCACACCATCTCAAAGAAATCACAGAATCAAACACAGACTACAGAGTAACACAGTGAACACTCAGTTGGATTTTTCATTTAGAAAAGCCCCAAATTTCAAAGCAAAATCATATTAGAAATTTAGAGCCTACAGAGAAGTAAGAGCAGATAAGTCCCGCCTCACGGTGATGAGTGTTGACTGTTGGTGGTGGTGGGTGGACCGGTGGAAGGATGGCCGATGGTGGATGCACAGCCAGATCGTGGATCTCATGGTGTTTCCAAAGCCATTCTTCTTAGACTTAGTTCTTTTGCCTCACGGTATTTTCAGGCACTACTTTTTCTTTCTTTCTTTCTTTTTTTCTTTTTTCCTTTTTTCTTGGGATTGAATGATAGTGTGAGATTGAGGGAGAGAAATTTGAGAGTTGTTGTAAAGTAAATTTTGTCCATTTTTTTCTTGTGCAGTGTGATTTTTTGATTGACATTGGGTTGCTGTGTTGGAGAGGATCTGCTGACTGTTGATTTTTTTATTTTTTTTTTATTTTTGTTGCGTTTGCGTGTTTTTTTTTTCTTTCTAATTTAATATATTCTGCATGTTGCTGGGTTTTTAATTAATTTATTTATTTTTTAAGGGGGGCTTGAATTCCATTTTCTTTTTTGGGGAGGGGGCGGGCATAGATGTTTAACCCTAAAACAAAAATAGTAATAATAATAATAATAATAAAATTAAAAGCTTTGAAATTTCTTGAGGGGGCCATGGACCCCCCAACCTCTAACGTGCCTCCGCCCCTGTATATATATATTCACATTTACGTGTAAATAATATGTTATGGATGATTTAATATGTATGTGCTTCCAAGTGAGAGATTGGAACATGTATATATGTTCACTACTACATAGTATGATTTCACTAGTTTATAAAACGCCATTGTTTATCTTATCAGCTACAAAATGTTTTAAAAGGAAGTACTATACTACGGTAGCTGTTATTGTAAATGTATGGTAGAAAGAAAGAAATGTCGGCTCATTACGGCTAACACCACAACCGTGTAGATGTTTTTGTTGTTGCAGGTTTAGGTATCATGTGCAGTAGATCGTGTGCGAGCTTAGTGGTCATAGAAGAGATTCCTTTGTGATGCTGTTTAGTAAGACACTGACTTGACTTGAGTCAGTCTCTCTTTATATTGTAGTGACTTGTACATTATAATTGTAATTTGAGATGTAATGATATTGAGCAATGATTTTAGAAGCTCTGATTAGTTTATTGGAAATGTTTATGTAGTCAATTCAAAGACAAAAATTATTACATGTTTTTCCGCTGCGATGATTGTTTAAGAATTTAGAAGTAGCGTCTCATGGATTATTGTGTAAATTCTCCATTTCGCCATTGAATTTAGGGAATGACATTATAGCTTGGTATCTTAGCAGTTTGCTCTGTGGACCATAGTAATTGATCTTATTAATGTCTAACTGTTGGGACTTGGTTTTTAAAAACATGTTTGCACAGTGGAAAATAAAATTCCTATGTCAAGATCGAATTTTATGAAGAACATGTGAAGAACTATGCTATTTTAAAATAAATTGCAAAACATAAAATACTTACTTGAAGAATTTGGCCACTCATTGGCTTTATGGGCAAGATTTTGCTCATTGCTCCTTGACGAAGAACGTGTGATGAGACCTTTAGATCTTCTCACCAATGATTGATAATAACCAAGACAGTGGGCTTTCAATTTGCTCTTCAAAGCTTAAACTTATTCTCGAGAATTAATTCAAGAATATTAGTTCTTAGTAAAAACTAAAGAATTGCAGCAGTTGCTTATCTTTTCAAGAGCTACAAGCATATCTATTTATAGGCTCTGAATACTAGAAGAGTGTGAGATATAAGCAATGTGGGACAAGCTATAATAAGTGATTAATACCTTAGCCCAAGGGTCATCTGCTATTCTTTTGGGCTTGGGTTTTATCTCAAGGTCAATCTCCCCTCTTGCATTTCATGTACAGTTTCTCTCTAACCCATTTTTTAAATAAATAAAAAGCAAGCAGTCCAATAAATAAAAAACCTGATCTGGTTAAATTAAATCAGCTTGGTAAGAGACCTAAAGGGAAAATAAAAATTAGCCAAAATAGTTCAGAATATTCAAGTCACTATTTAATTATAATTGATTCCACTAAATAATTTTAATTGCAATTTAGTTTATATTTTTTATTAAAACAATTAATCCTTTAAATTTACTTAACATTGATTTTTGATTCCTCCATGAAATCTTCCATAACAGAATTAAAGCCAAGATATTGTTATTTAATTATCTACCTCTTTATCCTTGAGTCATTGATTTTATTCATTATTCTCGTACTCTTGATAGTCTTATCACATGCACATTATATTTTGATATCTCACACTAAAATACTCCAACCAGAGAGTAAGAATAATCAATTCCATTAAATCTATCTCAATGGAAAATTTCTTATCATTTTAATAAAGGCCTTGGATTCGGAATTGAGAAAAGCTTTATCACAACGGTAATTGCGATCACCCAACGCACTGAGAATGTTGACCATAATATTGGTATCACCCATTAATGCATGAAAGTGATTTATACTTCACATTTGAGTACACAATACTCTAAGGATTTAGAGTCAATATCATAAGTAATTTTAGGAGTATGAGTTTTTCCCATCGACAATATTTTAGTGGAAAAACAATTCCTGTTGTCCGTTCAATGCATAACACCTACACATCAATCCGAAGCCTCCAACTTCGCCTGATCAAGATAAATCACAAAGATTTGATGTGTAACAATCTTCACAAATGGAATACCCAATTCCATTATTGACTGCAAACTGTACAAAGTTTAAAACTACAAGGATTATGGACTAATACCTAGTGTCATAACCTCGTTACTCACACCATAGATCAAATTCAATGTAATCCAAAGGCCTTTCACATGAAAATGTACGTAATCAATATTAAGTATGTAAAGTAACATATGCCTTATTCTCAAAATAGATTAGTGAATCACAACTTTATTCATAACAAACTTATATGTCAACAGTGCATTGAGATTTAGGGCATAAACTCTAACACTAACTTTTATAGGATCTAAGGAATGAATATGATCTTGCACTAGAGCATAGGCTATGATTAGTCTAAGAAGAAATAGGTTTATGTGTTCAGTTGTCTAGTTGTTGAGTGATGTGATCATTTCCTAAGGTTCTAGCAAGGGTGTATCAAGATGCAAACATTGTATGAGAAGACTTTTGTGAAGGTGGACAAGCAATCGTGCTTTTCTAGGAAATGAAGTCACCAAAGTCACATTCAGGAGAAAAGAAACAAAGAAGGCATGGACATTGAAGGATGCCCTCAACTAAGTGAATGGAGTAGAAACTTCGTGGATGGTACACCTATCTTGGGGAAGCGACAAATCAGCTAGAAGAAAAAGATATCTAGTATCTACAAGGAGAGGATCCAGAGCAACGTTGAGAGACATTCTTATGAAAAATTTAAGAGACATCCATATTCTACGTTCCATGGTAACACGTGTCCCTTTAGAGTAGAAGATTGTGCAGACAACCAAGCCAATTTTAGAGGAGCGGCCTAGCTTTAGCTACGAGGGTGTCGATAGAGCAAAAGGACAACCATCAACCAAGACAATTACTCAGGCATGAGTAGATACCGAAGCATAGGAATCATACCCTATGGGATAGTATGTGACATGAGCGTACCTGGATTAGGACATGAAAGTTGGAAAAGAAAGAAAGAAAAGGATTAGGCGCAACTTTTGAAATTATCTAGATTGCGCTGATCATAGGCTGACTTGAAGCATTGTATAAGAGCGACTGTATGTCTAGGGTTAGGGGTGTAATTTTAGACCGGTTATAACCAGCTGGAAAACAAGGAAACTGGTTTAGTACCTGGTTATTTATAACCGGGTACCCGAAGCCAGAGCCGATTATTTATTTCCTAAACACCCGGTTATAACCTGGTAATCGACTCCAGGTATATATATATTGGACAAGGGCTTTTTCTTTGGGCTAGGTGAAGGATCGGTCCAATATCCTTCAAAATTTTTATGGTCCAATATTCTGTGCCTATAAACTGAGGGTCTGTGGTCTTGTTGTTCTTGTTGTGAGCTTTAGAATTCCACACGCTTACTCAGCCACGTGCTAGATATAAAGTGGGAAAACCCTCATCGAGCCCTAGAATTTTTAGCTCCTTTAGTCTCTTCTCGTTTCATCGCCAGCATGCGAAGCTAGGTGGAGCGGGAGGCTTGAAAGGAATGGAGGGGACGTTGTTGATCGATGTGGCGGTTCTCTTGATTTGTACCATTTCACTGATGCTTTTGTCGATGAGCACCAGAAGTAGTGGATCCAGCTATGGCTCAGAGGTTCGTTTGGGCTGAGGTCTTATAGCGTTTTGGATTTGGTTGTGCATTTTTGTTTTTTGTCATTTGGTTGCTGAGAAAATGTGGGAAATGAACGGAATTGGAATTATGGTTGTTGTTTGGTTGTTTTTCATTGTTGTTGTTGTTGTTTTTTTTTTTTTTTAAGTACCCGGTACGGATAACCGGTTCACCCGAGGTAACCGGGGTACCCGGTTCCAATTCCAGTTATTGAAATTTAGTAATCCGGGACCCCGGAGCTCGTTCCCGGTTATTGGCCAGTAACAGGGAATCGGCTCCGGGTTTACACCCGTATCTAGGGTGAACTAAGATGTTGTTCCACTTTGAGATGTATTTACGGGTGATACTATTGGAGAGTATACGGATAATTACAGGCTTATGATACCTATAACAATTGTAGGCTTCTAATAAATATTGTATTTTTAGATTGGAGTATGTAGGGACTGTGATTAATTAGAACACCTTAGTGAATGATCAAGTACAAACGTGAACAACAGAGATGAGTTGTGGAGTCTAATGGGTAGTGATGTGTGTTTTAATGAGTACTCGCAAGCGCACGAATTGTTTGCAATATAATGTGTGCAAGTGCGAGGTCGAATCCACAGGGAAATGGTCAAATATTGGTGTCTTGTTTAATTAACCTCATTTTAACCTAGTTCCAAAGGTTTGGTGATTGATTCAAGAACAAAAGACTAAATAAAAGAGATAAAATGAAATATGCAAATTAAAAGGAATTAAGGCTAAGGAATCTACCAAACCAAATCCAACAACTCACACTCTTGGTTTCCACTTGAACACCCAAAGAACATTAAGCTTTGGATGTCATTCAAGTGTCTTAACCACAACCTCTAGAACCAGTAAATGAATCCAACTTAAAGATAAATCACAAAGAGTACCCATTTGAAATCAAATCATCAAATGTATCCATTCAATGAACAAATCACAATGGATATCATCATTCAAATCGATAAAACAATGTATCAATCGATTGAAACACATTAAATGTCCTATACATACTAACAACCACATTCATTGCAAAAGATAAAGCATTTAAATGAATGGAACTTGAACAACAAATATGATATATCATCAAATGTGCAAGTAGTATAACAAGAGTGTGAGTGTCATCAATGGAAAGGTTTCATCCTCAACCTTAGTTGAGGTTACTAGCCTTCCATGACTAAAAACACCACAAGAAAATGAAGAACAAACATGTAAATAAAAGAAAAGCTTTACAAAGAGAAAGTGTCTAAGAACAAAAGCTACTGAAATACACTATGAAATGAACGAAGTTAAACCTAGCTACTGTTCTCTGAACTCTCCAACAAGGAGGCATGGCTATGGCTTTTATAGAAGGAAATTAGGGCTAGAAACCCATGTAAAATGACTCCTCTAACCCCCTCTAGGGTTCCTCTCTTGCTAGAGACAACCAAGGTCACGAAACCAGCGTGTTCTGCTGTGAAAATCAGAGGGAGAACTGCTTTTTGTCGTGGAGAAGCTCCTGATTGGGTGTTCTGGCGCGCTTCTGCAAAAGTAAGTTCTGGGAAATTTTGATCGATCGATTAATATTCGATTGATCAACTTCGGGAAAAATTCGATCGATCGAATTTAAGTTCGATCGATCGAGTTCTTCAGAACTTTCGAATTTTCTAAGCAATTCCACATGAATTTTGTCATTCCTCACTTATTGACCTACAAAACATAAAAACACAAAAACTAACCAAAGCATCAGAAAATAACAAGGTTAAAGGACTAACTAATGTAAATCAAGGGGTCCAAATACACAATATTTGGCACTCATCAGGTAGTAGGTATGAGTGTGAGTGGTGACTAACTTTGTCTTTTCTACCTATCTAGACTTTTGAAGGATATTAAATGTATTATGAAAGGGGTGTTGAGATATCTTGTTTGAAGAAATGACTACGAAACAAAAGAGTTGATCTAAGAAAGCGTTTTCTATGCAATGTGTTAAAGGATCATGATTTAAAGAATGATTTCAAAACAAAGAGTTGATTTAAGTATGATCTTTCAATAAAACTATGTATTAAGCCACCATGTATTCAAAGTGCGATTTCAAGCAAAAGAATAGTCTAAGTATCGGAATTCAAAAATGTTTTTATGTGTTTAGGCGTCATGTGCAGTAGATTGTGTGCGAGCTTAGTGATCAAAGAAGAGATTCATTCGTGATGCTGTTTGGTGAGACACTGACTTGACCTAAGTCAGTCTCTCTTTATATCGTAGTGACTTGTACATTATGATTGTAATTTGAGATGTAATGAGATTGAGTAATGATTTTACAAGCTTTGGGTTAGTTTATTGGAAATGTTTATGTGGTCAATTCAAAGACAAAAATTATTACACGTTTTTCCACTAAGATGATTGTTTAAGGATTTAGAAGTAGCGTTTCATGGATTATTGTGTAAATTCTCCATTTCACCCTTAAATTTAGGGCGGGACGTTACAGTGGTGTATTACCTTGCATGTTTGTCTCTGACTCGGACATGATGGAGAGAAAAAGAAAAAAGGGATAAAATCAGAGATGCTCTGATACCATGTCAAGAAACATGAATTGGAACAATATTGAAACACAAACAATGAAAGAGAACGGGTTCTCATTATATATTTTGTATCATTGAGCTCTGTTTTATATTACAGCAAAGGGAACAAAATCCCATGAACTATGGACTAAGAAAAGGAATATATAACTCAAATATGAAAGATAATACTGGTATGCAGGTGGGCAATCAAGCTTGCAAATCATATCTCAATAGAAGATGAAGCCATTGGTGTGCAGCTTAGGTGTTTGATAAAAGAGTACTCCAAGGAGAAAGGAGGCAATGGGTGCAAAAGGGAAGACAGCACGGGTTGCTAGTTTAGAGCTCTGATACCATATAGAGTAAGATAATTGAATGAATTTGTTTTGCACACTTTGTTTCATTCATCGATGGTCAATTTATACAAGTGCTTTGATGTTTACAAAAAGGGAAAATAATCACGCAATACACTAATTGATTTGGTAGCCGTTGTTGTTGATTTGGTTGCCTTGTAGATCCGTGGCTTCCTTTGAGGTGGTTGATGGTTCATTAGGGATATACTAGTTAGAGATTCACTTTTTCCTTTTTTTTTTTCTTTTTTTTTTCTTTTTTTTTTTTTTAATTTTATAAAAAAGGTTAGAGATTCTTCTAATTTGAGAATCAAATAGAAAAAGAAAAGGACCAAAAAAAAAAAAAAAAAAAAAAAAAAAAAAAAAAAAAAAAAAAGAAAAGAAAAGAAAAGGAAGAGAGTCAATTTATTCAAAGAATCAAAATCCTTTACAACTCAGCAAAATGTCTTGAGTTTATAGGGGGAAAAAATGTACTGGATCTGGAAAGAACACCAAGATACATGAAGCTTTTGTCAGAAACTTAAACAACAGAGTCCTTGGTTGATTTCTTAGCCTCATGAGTTTCCTTATCTGAAAGACCCATGTTCTTCCCAGCCAAAAGCGGTGTAGTGTCTTTATCTTTAATCTGGAAATTAAAAATAATTAAACAGGGAAAAATGAAAAAAGCAAGACCAATCCTCCAATTCCTATTGTTGTGAAAAAGAGGGGAGAGAATAGTACCTGAGAAACGAGTGAAACATCAACGGATTGTTTCTTTTTATTCTCCTGAGTGCAAAAATATGAGTATAGTCCCATGCCCCATATTGCGATTAGGATTCCAATAATGTTCCTCTCTGTAAATGGGTCATGGAGTAGTGTATAGCCAAAGGCAAGAACAAGGCATGTCTTGAGGTGGCCTAGCACTTGATATGTAACCGGCGAAGTCTTGCCAATAACTAGAAAGGTGCTAAAGTTCACGGCCACGGCTATTAGGCAAGAAAGCACGATGAATGCCTGCACATTTTCACTTCCAATCTATCATCACAATTCTAATGGTAATTTTCTCAATTACGTGTAATATCATATTCATATGTAATGCAGGCAGGCATGAGGAAAGCAAAAGAAAAGGGCAGTATTATTTAAGTTACCAAAACTAAAGGAGAATATTTGTAGGCGAAGACATTTTGCTTGGTGAGGAACTGATCAACCAGAGGGCCTGAGACAAAGAGAACTGCTGCCTGAAATGGAGCTGACTGGTATAGCAGCTGGGTTGAAGATACATTGAGCCTCTTTTGTATTGTGTTTGTCAGCTGAATGGATTATTAGGTTAAGGTGACCATTTTGTTCAATTCATATAAATAAAGCCAAACCTTTCTCGATCTACATATATTTATTCTGCAAATTAATTAACCACTTTTAAAATAAAAAATATTGGGAATCAAAAGGATACAATTTGACCAACACAGGTAGTTATTATGGCTAAAACAGAGAGAATTGATCCGAGAGAATTGAGCTGAAGATCAGTTATAGAAGCGATGCCAACTCCTATTAGTAAGAGGAAGAGAGAGAACTTTATCTTCCGGCTGCAAATCAGAAAGGAAAAGGTTACAGTGAGCTTGGAGAATCCGGTTAGAAAATAGTAAGTAACAGGTCTCTCTCAAGTCTAATATTACCTGAATTGCTTTTTCAGGAACAGTGTTTCCAATAGTACAGTAAATGGTATGATTGCAAGTTTTGTCATCTGCCAATAGCGAATTAAGAAGAAAAAGAAAACCAAAAGATGTGGTGAATACGCACATATGTTTATACAGTAGCTATAATCTTGATCATAACAGATAACGTTCACTTAGATGATAGACAGTTAAATCACATTTTAAGGTCGATTTCCTGCCATTCGATCTGCAATAAGTTGTATTTCATAAAGAAGGCGCGCAGTTTCCTCTGCTGATGTTGAAAGATACATGCCCTAAAACTATCTTTTAATTTCCTTCTTTTTATAAGACTCTGTAAGCTCGGAACATAAGATTTCCTTTCCATTTGCCATTTATCATGCTAGATATATACAAGTTGTCCTTCATTATATATATATTGATATAAGAAAATACTTGAGTTTCTAATAGCTAGAGTGAAAATTTGAAGTAAACCTGGTAAAATCCAATGGAGTTGAAACCCAGGCTCAAGTTGAGAAGTCCAATTGAAACTCCATTCAGAATGCCAAAGAGTATTACAGTCTTTGCGTCAGTTGATTTCGACTCAAAAAAATTCAAGCGTTGCGCCACATGCAGGGTGCAGAATGTCACCAAAAGATGCCAACTAGTCAGCGTAGTAGCTGCATGCACCAAGAAAAAAAATATAAAGTTCCGAAAACGAGCAAATTCTTTTTTAATAATAATAATAATAATAAACATGTTTAAGCTTTAATAGTATAGGAGAAAAAAAGTAGATTTAATATATATATATATATATATATATATATATATATATATACACACGAACAGCTATATGTATATATATATGGCAGTTAAAAAAATTTAGTATGTATATATATGTACAGAGAGCAGTGCTACGTCCAAAAATTTTGCTTTACCATGACATACTTGTAATTATAAATTCATCCGGAAATTTTGCTTTTCCATGGCATACTTGTAATTATTATAATTACAAGTATGCCATGGTGAAGCAAAATTTCCGGATGAAACCCAGGCATTACCCATATGTACAACATGTTAAAAGACACGGCTCCTAGTAAGACACCATAATATAACGTGCTGGGAATACCACTCAATTTCAAAGCTTAAACTTATGGGTTTGGACCCAGGTATAGTATATTAATTACTCACACTTGTATCATACTTTTAAAGTGAGACTTAAATCTTTTTATATATTGAACTAATTTCTCAAATTTTCAAATTTACAATCTTACATCAAATAGAACAAAAAAGTGAGTCTTGAAAACAAGACCATTAATTTGTATATAATTAATAATATTATATTGTTGAATTAAAAATGTGTTGAGGGAATACTATGAAGATAGCTAGGATGGAGAAGTTACCAAAAGGGAAGCCAAGCTTGCTCATCAAAGCTTTGTTGCAGATGACAATGGAGACTGATGATGCCACTGAAAGGAAAAGCGCGCCAATCACGCCCAACTGGAAGGTCGACATTTCTCCCATCTTTGATAAAATCAAGAAAAGAAACAGAAACAAAGAATATATTTTTTCAAAACCAGGTGCTAAATATAAAATTCAATTAATTTTAACTCTTAAGGGACACCACGCACTGTCCAATTTGAAAGGTTAGGAGAGGCGTCCCCTATATATATATATATATATATATATTTTGTCTTTTGGTCCAAGGAAAAAAGAAGATTGAGATTAGGAAAGGATTAATGATTTTATTTGTGATGACCAATTCTGTCAATGTCATTATTGTTTTGGGGTCGACGGTTATCCTAATTGGTGTGAGATTGGAAGGCAAACTCAATTATAATTAATTAATTAAAATATATAAGATTGATCAATTTTTGTAACAGATGGTTATATACTTGGAAACGTGAATTTGTTTAAATTTAATGAAACAAAAGGAATTGAAACTCGAAAGTGCAAAATGCAACAGCTTTTTGTGAAGTGGTAATTGGCTAAACCAATTACAGTTATATATGACAGATGTAATAATGGTTTTTCTAGTATAAAAATAGAAAATGTACCTTTGCGAGAGGGATAATATGGAGCTCGTTCGGCCGGAGACACTCAAACGAGCTTAATTACAAGCTCCGAAAACTCTGAACAATAAATGGCGCGGCCCGGACTGGGGATGAGAGAATTGGGAGAGCTTAGAGAGCTTAGAGAGAGAGAGAGAGAGAGAGAGAGAGGATGAGTGTCGTGGCTTGTATGAGAATGTAGCTTTTGCACCCTTTTATTTTTGATGGTTTTGCGGTTGGTGCCTAACGCCGTCTTTTAAAGTGTACATACACAGGAGCCGAGCTTTTGTCTTCAGGTGCCCCGCTTCCCTTCCAGAAGGGAGGGACTTGACGGCTATTGCAAGCAAGGGACTGGAGGGAGTCAATTTAAATGACCGTTAATTAAGACAGTAAGTAAGACTTGGGATTAGAATGACGGAAAAGGGCATTCGTAAATGGAATTTCACGTCTCACGTGTTTTGTTTTTGAAGAGGGGTGTTTTGGTCCAATTGGATCCATTCCTCCAAATCTCAGAGATAATATAGCTAGTAGCTTTGAAGGACATATTAGATTAAGGCTTGGGACACAAGGCAGGAAGGTGAGATGCCATTTCTTTTATGACCCCCAGCTATCTCCCAATTCAAGCAATTTAGTGTTTGGTGAAGAACCTTCAATCTCACTCCTGCGCCCACCCCTCCCCAGTTTAGCATCACCCACCAGGCATAATACAGCAATGCATCTTCATGCTTGCTAAAGGTCGGCACCAAATTTCACAAAATAATAATTATAATTATAAACGAGCTACATGGAATATAAAACTCATCAGCGTCATTTGTAAATTAATCTTGCCGGTTGAGAAAAATAAATAAAAATGGTATTATATTTTATGGATTTTCTCCACTGTTCTATACTCTTCTGAACCAGTTTTGGTCACTTTCACACCATTTCTAAAAGCAAGCAAAGATTAATTTTATAATTTCTAACCTAGTTTGTAAATCTTTTGAACTTGCACCAGAAATTTGGGGATTAAATCTTACCTTCATTAGGGATTTAGGAATCTACAAGGGAGCTATTATGTAACCTACTAATTGAACCAATTTTTTTTTTTTTTTGAACAAAAACTTCATACTCTTATTCGTTAAAAATCCCAAAACAGGATTAGGATCTAGGGATTGATTCCCTAGTTACAAATTGAACCAATTACTATATATATAAATATATGTCCTTTTAATATATATCCCCTTGCGTATTTTGTAGTTCAAATTTCTTCAATTGCCTGGCCTGTTTGTCTTCAATTACCTTAAGGTCGCTGTTGCTTTAACTTCCAGCGACCCGCCAATTAAGGACCAGCATAAATATTCACTAATTCAGTATTGAAAAGAAGAAATGGAAAGTTCCTGTCTATCCCTATGACTAGAGAATTGAAATTGTAACAGTGTCCAACCCCTATGACAACGATCACTTACCTTGGACATCCCATCCCCACTTGTTCCCACAAATATTCCTCCAAGAATCACACACGTGGAACATAAATATCAGCAGTTAAGAGACCACACGGCTTTTTTCTCAAAAATTTTATGCACCTGTTGCTTGTAAATATGGTGAATTTCTTATCAATGAAATTCAATATGTGGTTTGGCAATTAGTACTGTTGGGAATAATCCCTTTTTGCCCGGCCCATTTTGAGAACTACGAGCCTCTTAGCCCACATCAGCCCACTCGTGAATACAGGCCTGTAGCCCCTCCGATATAGACCTACGACTACAATAACTTGGAAGCCCTGAGAAGGTAATGGACATGGGACCAGCGCAACGGACGGGAGATTCTGTGTACGCAATCCCAGACATCTCGGAGTTGCATCCAGTCCCAGAAAATTCAGGGCTGACACTAATCCTGAATATGATGCCATGATTCTCGCTTAGAGATTATTAAGGAAAAAACCTCGGTTTGGAGGGTAGAGGACTCCGAGCAAGGCCAGCTCGATGTATTTTGAGGCCTAAGACGAGAATTTTAAACGAGACATTTTTTCGTGGGCCCAACTCTCAATGATGGTTGTTTTTGTAGAGTTATGACTTGTATTTCAACAAATCTTTTTTTGTGAGCCCCACTCTCTTCATTGCCTTTTTTGTAGTCCACATCTTTCTTAGTTGAGTTTCCTAATAGGAAAGAGAATGTACTTTTTTTTTTGTTGGCATTAATTGTTGTGTTCTTGGGCCTTTAACTAATTATTTTTCTATTGAAGTTAAATAGTATCCAAATAAGAGATCATGCTTATTTTATTTTTTTTCAAAACCATTTCAGATTATGATTGTGCTTCTTTTTTTCTTTTCTTTTTTTCCAAATCTTATTCCATTGGAAAAAAAAAAAAAAAAAAAAAAAAAAAAAAAAAACCATTTCAACTTATGATTAGGCTTTTTTCTTTTTCTTTTTTCAAACAAACTTGTTTTGGGACCTTATTCCATTGAAGAAAAAATAAAACTATTTCAGATTATGTTTAGTCTTTTTTTATTATTATTTATTTATTTATTTTTCGAACAAACCTGCCTTTGGGGGCCTTAGTAACTCGCCTTTTGGTTGAGCCGGCCCTAACTCTGAGTTAGGGTCTGATTCTGGCTGCGCTCCTAGGTCAAGGGAGAAAAAGGAGACGAAATCCTAAAGCAACAAATGTACTTACCACTCAGCCTATAAATAGGCTTAGGCCTCATGTATGATAACAAGATTGATATTATTATACTTGCATATTCTTTAGACAAAAACACCTACTTAGGCATCGGAGGGAGGATTGCCAGCCAACCCTAACGTGTTCTCTTGACTTTGTCTGTTTTGTAGTGATCATGGGACGTGAAAAGCTTTGTAGAGTGAGTTGTCACACCATACCGGAAACTGTACTAACAGTTTGGCTGCGTCTGTGGGAACGTGATTCCGTCCTTATAAAAAATATATGTTATGGTAGTAACAACTCGCTTCGATGGCCGAGCCACCAGGCCGAGAAGACAGGCACCGAATCTAGTGGCTCAACCGAACTTGCTTTTGGAAGGCCAGAACAATCCACCACTGCCTCTATAAGTCCCTCACCCAGGCGACGTAGAACAGAACCAGACTGTGGCATTAGAAGTCCAAATAGCTCTCTTGATACGACAGAACATGGAGCTGCTGGTTAGAATCCCCAAACAATCTCACTCTGAGATTAACAAGGAAGGGCAAGGGTAGGAAGAGCATAACAACCAGGTAAATAACTGCATCCATCACGAGGATAGTTTCTATGAAGAGGACTGCTAGGAAAACAAGGCCCCAATGACGCATTATGACGGGATGAATCTAAAGAGGGATCTGGGAGGAGATGCAGAGTACTTGGACAGGAAGGTCGCTGATTTAGAGAGGAGGTGTACTAGCATGGCTAGAGAGATGGAGAGAAAAGACAAGAGCAAAGTTATTGTGGTGGATAGACTCTTGATGGATGCTAGTACCTCATTCACCCGGCGGGTAGCTGAATACCGCTTGCCTGAGAAATTCAAAAGTCCCTCAGATCCAAAGCTATGCCAGGACTGGGGATCCTGTTGAGCACCAAAGAACTTTAAGGTCTATCTTGACCTTCATGGAATCTCGGACGAAGTTGCTTGCTGGGGCTTCCCATTAACTTTAACAGGGGATGCTCAGGATTGGTTCAGAAGACTACCCCCGAGATTTGTTGTCAAATTTGAGGAGCTGGGTAGAGAGTTCTTGGGACAGTTCATGGTTGCACGGATGCGCAAGAAACCCTTGGGATACCTGCTAACGCTGCAACAGGGAAGTAGCGAGACTCTCCAGTACTTCATGGCTCGCTTCAACTCTGAGAGAATGACCGTGGAAGATCCGACCGATGACATGGTTTTCTCAGCCCTCTATCAAGGGTTGTCATCGGAGGAACCATTGATGAAGAAGCTAGCTTGGAAGCAGCCGAGCACCTTACAGGGGCTAGTGGATAGGGTGGAGGAATTCATCAACCAGGAAGAAACTCTCAAGGACATGATCAATTCACGGAGGCCTCAAGAAGTAGCCTTGGAAAAGAAGAAGGAGCTCAAGAAAGCAGGCAAGGAGGAGCAGAAGCCGGTTAAGAAATTCGCTGAATACAACTTCACTCCTCTCAACACAAGACCAACAAAAGTCTCATGGTGATAAAGAAAGATCCGGACTTTCGTCGGCTGTAATGTCCCACATCGCCTGGGAATGGAGATGTGCTTATATGTATAAAAGCATCGTCCTTGACACAACGCGTTTTAAAGCCATGATGACTGAACCTATTAGAACTCTGTGGTTAAGCGTGCTTTTGTGAGAGTAGTATCGGGATGGGTGACATCCTACGAAGTCTGGTTCGGCGGAGCAAAAAACGGACAATATTGTGTCGTTGGGGGTAGGTTGTTACAAATGGTATCAGAGTCATTGCTCAACCTGAGATGGGGGAAGCGTGCACAAGCCCATGAGGGTCGTTAGCAGGCACTTGTTGGGATGCCAAGAATGGGAGGATCCCATGAGGGTCGCCAGCGAGGACGCTGGGTCCAAAGAGGGGGTGATTGTGACGTCCCACATAGCCTGGGAATGTGGATGTGCATATATGTATAAATGCAACCTCCGTGATACAATACATTTTAAAGCCGTGATGGTCATTAACTTATCAGAACTTTGTAGTTAAACATGCTTCTGCGAGAATAGTATTAGGATGGGTGGCCTCCTGGAAAGTTTGGTTCGGAGGAGTCAAAAGCAAACAATATTATGTCGTTGGGGATGGGTTGTAACATTGGCCTCCGAAGATATCAGGGTGTAATGACCCAAGAAAAAGCACTAGCCACATCTACACTATCACCCCAAAAGGACTTGTCAATTTGAAGCTTTCTTAGAATCCATTATAAAACTCAATTTTACCTAATAACTAGGCAATGTGGGACTTAGCATTCATAACTACCTTTATAAACTATCCACTCTATGTGGGCTACTCATCTTCTCAATATGGGACCGAGGTATAACAACAGAAGTGGTACCCTTTTCACATGCTAAGGTATATGATTATTGAAAGTTTAAGAAAGTAAATAATAAGCATGTGTAAAGTGGAACCATATTATGTAAATGAATGTTTTAAGACATTTGGCCTAAAGAAAAGTTAATAGCACGGTACCGAGTTAGGATGGAGTGCACTACATTGAAGTTACGGTTACGTGAAGGTGTGACCATCACTAAGTTGTCATGCTGAGTACACCAATAAGTTAATTAGATGACCAGAACACCCTACGACCACTGGTGTTGCCAGATCCTCGAAGGTTGGATAGCACAATCCTATACATACATGGTGTAATAATATGCGACGCCATAAATGACAAGTGAAAAGATAAACTTTTACTCATTTAAGAATCATGTCTTCATATCGAGCTTGATGAAAAAAATTAATTTATGAAATATTTCTAAACATATGTTTTGTTTACTAAAACTAAGAAAAATGTTTTGGATAGGAGAAAATGGGATTTAACTCAAACAATTACTTTATGTTATATGCTTAAGTATTAGCTTCAAATTTTAATGTTACTTTATTTCAAAAAGTCTCAACCTCAACCTTTTTAACTCGGTAGGAAATATTACTTTCTGAGCCTTTCGCTCACCCTTTATTTTCTTCTCCTTTTCAGGTTTTGAGGCGAATGGGTAAGTGGCTGGAATGCTTAAGCTTTTGGAGGTCATCATATCATCCACTATGTTACTTTCATTACATTTATATTCTATCAAACTATGTTTTATGTTAGTAAGTGCATTGGGCACAAAAAAAAAAAAAAATGGATCACCTAACTTGTTAAGTTGTGTTAATTACTCTTTTTGTTAAAAACTTATGCTTCTGCAAAAATATTATTTTCTCGTGACATGTATGGTAGTAGTTTACAAGTTTTCTAGCATCCTAATATATAACCTTGCACTTCTAAGGTTTTAAGGCTAACGGACTAGGCTCTTTTGAATTTGGGCATTACAGGAAATGAATTTAAAAGCATTGGCTCCGACAATAGAAACCACGGAAGCAGATGACGTAACACATAGGCTTTCAACCCCCCCCCCCCAACCCCCCTCAAAATAAAAAAAAATATATAAAAAAATAAGACAATTGTGGCGTTGCAAGTTTGCAACGACCACCACTGCCCTAACATAGCACAAATTATCCGTTATATCTGTAAAGGAGGCAAACCCGTCCTGGAAAACAAGACGGTAACATTTTCTTCTCTTTTATAACTGCGGCATTCTATAAGATACAGAAGAGTGGCTCACAAAAACGAGCCGCCCACCTTGAACAAAAAATCATTAAAAAAAAAAAAGGCATGAAGAATTGAGCCAATAAACACCACCTAGGGCAAAAGACAAACATGTACAAAAGAAAAAGCGAAAGGAGGGGGGGGGGGGGGGGGGGGGGGGGGGGGGGGGGTTCTCAACGCTTCTCCTTCCCAGTTTGAGTAAGGTATGCCTTATCTGCATTGGTGAGGCGAGACCGGAACTGAGCCCACTCATTTCTACATCTTGCTCTCACCTGAACACAAGACAACCAGGTACCAAAAAACAGAACTCAGTCCAGGCTTAAGAAAAAAAAAAAAAAAAAAAAAGGTAAGATAATCGAACTCTATATGAAAGGGTAATATTAACCAATAAAATAAACTTCAGACAAGAAGCTACAAAGTAATGAGTTTCATACCAGGAAGCAAAGTACAATATCTATTTCAAAAAAAAAAAAAAAAAATGATAAAATATACATACCCCTTCCCATGGAGCTTTCCCATTATCGGACTGACCCTGAAAGTTGACAGATAAAGTATAAGAATACAAATCAAAGATTTGTAGTCAATCATTGAATTAAAGCAACTAATCAATTCGGTTGACTAGCTCTTCCTTAATAATTATGATTGAGAACGCAAATTTGAAGCTTTCCAAGTGTGCTCATGGAGATTTCCCTGAAACTTTAATCTAATTTGGCACAAAATATACCAAATAATTCCAGGAGTCGAATTTTCAGAGACATGCACACACTTGCGAGTCTTCCATAATTCCAAAAGTCGAATGTGCACATGCATGCACACAACTAAGCACAAATGAAAATATCTCACAAACTAATTGAGGACTGACCAGCCTCCCAAGAGAAGGTGAAAGAGAGAGAGAGAGCTTCTGAGATACATCATGCACACAACAAAGCACAAATGAAAATATCTCACAAAACTTATTGATGACTGACCTGGCTCCCAAGAGAAGGTATTACTTGATGTACAATCCACTGCGAATCAACCACACCAATTTTTTCATGTGCAGGCTGCAGAGATAAAACAAGACTCATTACAATGTGCCAGGAAAAGGTACCTGACCTCACTAATCTAACAAAAGAAACTTTGTAAGATGGGGATATGCAAATCTACCAGACAGATTCAACGTTGAATTCAAGACCATAATTGCATTTGATGATTAGGAAGGACCCTACTTTTCATAATCTACATTTTCTTTTTGTATGTTCACTTTTCAGAATCCACATAAACTAGTCCTTGCTAAAAAAATAATTTTTGATGTCCTTGCTAAAATATTTTAAGAATACAAGGTGCTAGGAACAGATATTAACAGAAGATGTATAATGAGCTCCTAAATGATCTTTCCGTCACATGGTTTAGATCTGTCATACTGTTTGACAAACAGACCATGCTTGTAATTTGATTGTTTAATTGTTTACTGATCACTATTGGCTTGGCACTTATGACACAGATGTGAACAAATATGATCATTGCCACCTAAATCTCAAGTCTTATATTTACAGTGAGATAGTGAAATCCCCTGAGTATATTATTTAAGCATGAATCCATGAAATCACTTTACTAGAATTGATATAAACATTTTTTTTGCTGCTCCCTTTCCTGATAAATAAATGGGAGAGAGATAACGAAAAGTGATGATTGTGATAGTGATCAACCTACAAGGAAAATCAAAATCCTGGCCTTCTCTATAAAATACACAGGAAATGAAAGCAATTGAAAAATAACCAGGTCATCCATTTAGCAAATGAAAGGGCAGCTAAGTCATACAAAGAAGGGCACAAAAAACAAAAAAAATAAAAAATAAATAAGAAAGAAAGAAAAGCCACTGACCTCTACACATCTTCTGAGAGCAAAATCCAATCCCCATCCATGCACCAAATCATTCTACAAGCAGAAATTAGAGCATTGGATAAAGGTGGCTGGATCATTGGACAACAATCAAAAGAGAAAACTATATATTTATTCATGTGCAATAATTTACCAACACAATGCTAGATACCAAACATACCTGAATCATATGCCACACACAACGCCAAGCTTCCTGAGAAAAGACGGGGGCCATAATTTCTACAAATCTGAAAGAACAAAAGAACTAATCAAAACAGAATTGAGCCACCCTAAATAAAGGATATATGTTTAGACTGTTGTTGTACCTGCTATAGAAATTGCGCATGTAAATCAAAGATCAGATATTGAGAATTATGCAACAAACACATCATCCTGCCAGGCTACTTAAGGAATCTTAATCCAATCGTGATAATTAATCTTGCATTATTTGTAAGCCAAAATTTCCAATTTTTTTAAGCAAACCTTCTGAAAAACTTTCGTAAGACTATAGCTAACTAATGGTCATGATTTACAAATTCTACTTATTTTCCACACATACTTTTGATAATATGTCATACTATTCTTGAAGAAAATTAATTAATCATAATATCGGAATTAAAGTCTAAAAATGATTTAGTATGGTAATAAAATAAGTCATATTACACAAATTGTCCAGGATGACCACCAAAGTGCCAGGTAATAAATAGCATGCACAACAATTGTACAAGCATTTGGTACAAATAATAGAACATTTGTCTTTGTATTATTGTGTTTATGAAAATATTCACTCACCCTTTTTTTTTCACTTATCAAAAAAAAAAAAAAATATTCACTCACACACACACACACACACACACACAGGGGAGAGAGAGAGAGAGCATACGCAGCACAAGGAGGCAAATGTGGGTCACTACACCAGCCTGGCTTCTCATCTGTAACCCTATTCACAACTCCATACATAAAGAACTTTAACAACAATTTAAATTGCATAATACAGCAATACCATTATAATAATATCACTAAAGAGAGGGAGAGAGCTTACATATGAACTTCTCTGTCACCTCTCCTCTTTGTCATTTCCCACGTTAGTCCGTTATTGGGCTCAAGACCAGGTTGAGAGATCTCCAAACCATGTTTCTTAACCAACTCGATGTACCTGGTAAATTGCATGAAGGAAAAACAGAAAGAAGCATGTGACAGGTGTATCTTAGAAGGAAACAAGACTGATAAATAAAAACTTACTTATCTCCATTGAAGTGTTCTACTCCAAGATCTTCATCCCATATAAAAATATATTCAAAAGATGCTACAACATCAGGATGCAAAAACCTTTTTGCATACCACCTGTAAAATAATAAAAAAGTACGAATGTCAGAATAAACTGCAGATTCACCCACCTGCATGGCCTTAAGTCTCAGCTAATTATAAAATGCAGTGGACAGAACTCTACAGAAGAATGCGAATAAATCTAACTCTAATTCGACGTTCGAAAGCTAGCTAACTCGAGTTTGCTATAGAATGCAAGGATTAATGAAGCTCTTATCCAATGTAGGAAAAAGGTAGAAGTGAAAGCAATGGACAGTGACGAAACTTACCATTTTGTTTGTTTCCTCACACTAACATGGATTGCACTCTTGGACCACTCAAATTCATCCCATTCACTTGTCCGACCATCATAGTGAAAAAGCATAATCATGAAATCCTCAGAAAACTACACAAAAAAAAATAAAAAATAAAAAGGAAAAAAGAAAAAGAACCCCAGTAGTCAGCATCTTAAGTTAAAGTTAAACTTAAGAGAAGAAAAATGAAAGATCGAAATTAAATTAAGGGATGGTCCCTTTTATAACCTTTTTAACTGCTGCATTAATATTGTTTCTCTGATCAAGACCAACAGTGAATGTCAGCAAGTATTTCGGCTTTTTCTTCAGATCCTGCATATTTCAGTAATTGCATCATAAGATAATTCCCATGAACCAGGTTGTTGTTTCACATGCACAGTCAATAAATGGCTCAAAGGTGAAGATTTATTGCACTTTGGCTCCCTGCTCAAATTTATATGCATATATGCAAATTTTGAAAAGAAAGGTCCTCATCCCTCCTCCTTCCCTAAGACTTTCTGTTACCTCCTCTGCTTCAAAAGCATAACCTACCATCTAATCGATTCTGGCATCCATCTGCAAAGGGGAATACTATGACCTATTTTAGAGAGAAAATGTTTACAAAATCAGACTTCATCAAAACACAGTTTCTATTGCACAGTCATTAATATCAGATGGCAAATTGCAAGCTTCGGGCCACAAAATGTACATGCATGGGTGACAACCTAGAATGCTTCTCTTGCCTACTGTCAGAAAATCATCATTCTATTTGATATTCTTACTTAATATTCTTACCACCATTCTACACCATACCTCACTAGGTTCACCCCATAGTCTGCGTAAATAAAGATCAGATTCTGATACAACAATTCCTGGAGGTAATGACTCTGCTCCACGAGGATTTGTTGGAACATATATCTGAGAGAAAGCAAACAAGCCACAGAAAAATATCAGTCCAAACCAAAACTAGGCCTTATCATTTACTTTTGCTTGACACAAACCACACTGCAAAACCTGCAATTGAGAAGGAATACATAAAGGCCAAGCTGATCTTAATATCAAGATTGTTTCATACTCCTTTTAGTAATTATTCTTTTATTCCTTTATACCAAGTATAATTTTTGGTACATAATGCAACAAAAACAAGCACACTAATCAGGAAAGTGCTGATCAGAGAAAAACTCTATGATGATCTCATTGCTATTTTAATAAGAACAATTTTACAAGTAAATACAGCTTTCTTTCGTCATATTATCTCTAGTAGAATTCTCTTAAAAATAAAATCAAAGAAATTATGAATCATGAAATTCAATGAAAAAGAAGATCACACAACTTTGCCCCATCCCCCAAAGCCAGCACTTTCATTTATAAAGCCATTGTTAATGTACAAGCCAAACTGAAGAATAGAAAGTCTTGCTGAGCAAAATGAGTGGTGGACTGGTTGGTCATGAAAGTATTACATGAACAATATCAGAGAGGCCAAATTGATCGTTAATGCACAGTCCTAACAATTCACACCGACAAAATACATTTGCTATTTGGCCTAAAAAGTTTAGAACTGATTTATAAAAGGTAGTGTTGGTTTCCGAACCAAAAATAAAATTCACTTCACAAATGAAATAATATCGTAAAAGAAGATACAAGAACCAACAATCTGACACCAAAATCCATATAATGGGGGTACAAAGGTGGTAATAATTCACTACATTTCGGGGTGACATTGCTTTCATAAACTAACAAGATAAGAAATCAATAATAATTATACATATACTTAGGCATGGAGACCACCTATACAAATTACCTTCGGAACATTGCCGGATCCAACACTTTCAACAGATTCGCTTCTAGTGGATCTATGTATGTCAGGCATGGCTACATCAAGAGACGATATAAGGCTTGAAGGTAAGTTAATCTGCGAAATTTAAGAAGCAGTCAAATGGATATAGGCATCTATTGCAACAGTAGTCCAATAAAAATTAAACAAGGAAAAAGAAAAACCAATGATGGAGCCCAAAATACCTTAGTTAGAGATATCGACGGAATCGAAGCACCTATAAAAAATCCAAATACGACTCCTATAATCGTCGTGACTACTAGCCTAGCGCCATCGTTTGATTTCCTCAAAACTCCACTGAGATCAAAACGGAAAACCGAGAATCAATTCTCGTGAACATTCGCAAATCTTAGTTTTTTTAGGGGGAAAAAAACAAAACAAAACAAAAGCAAGAAGTACAAAACCATTTCGTTTCATACCTACGGTGTATGGTCACCATTTTAGAACAGAACTTTAACTCAATAGGTCACTTTCCCCGCGGAGATTCAATTCCTAAAGCAACTTCTGAAGCAAATATGGCATTCTTCGCAATTATGAGAACAAACCTTCGAAAGGCAAACTTCAAAGTAGTATTAGACCTGATAGTTAATGGAATTGGAATTACCAGACTGAAAGACATACAATTTCCCGAAAATTTCGAATCAATTACTAAATTCTAACCTACGTGTTTATCGATTTATTTATTCTTTGGCGATGCTTCTCTATGATTTAGCGAGTCATTTAAGAGTTAATCACAATCTTGATCTGCCTAAAAAATTTAACAAAAACAAAAACATCGATTGTAACCGAATTGGACGACACTGATACATAAATTTCAGAAAAATGTGGCATTGCAGTTGTGGGGAAACAAATCAATCACGTTCATCAAGGAAATCTCCTATAAAATTATAGTATCATATATTCGAAGAAAGAACTCACTCATAAAAAAAAACAAGAACATAGAATAGGGACCTGAGAGAGAGATGAAAAAGGTTCTCCGATGATTGTTATTGCCGAACTGGAAATAAAAGAGAAAAAAATATATGTGACCAAATTGCCCCGCTTTTGAATTTCCTCAGACAAATAGTATAGGGCTACGGCCATTCTCTCGTAGTCTCGTTGCAACTCTTTGGACAGTCAAACGGTCGTGTCTTCCACGTGGTAATGTGCCGCTGGATTACTATTTATTTTTGTAGATTTTTATATAATTAGATAATTTGACAATAAAACTTAATTATTTGATTAATATTTTTTTAAAAAAAAAAACCAAAAACAAAACAAAGTGTTCATCCATTTTACTCTAGAAAAATTTCCAATAATAAGGAGGCATGTGGTGATTTAATTAACCACATAAATGTTCAAGTGGAGCCAGTTTTTGCAATTTGAGAGAGCTAAATTGAAAAAAAAAAGTTGGGGGTCAAAACTAGAAAATAAAAAAATTAGGAGTAAAATTTTAAATTTTTTTTAAAATCTTTTTTTTTTTTTTTTTTGGAGGACTTTGGACCCCTGAAGCCCCTTACTACCTCCGCCCCCGTAAATGCCTATATTTCTTCACCAAAATGATAGGGGTGAAATCATGATTTTTATTTGGAGAGTTCGAACTACGTAAATAAATAAGTACATAAATATATATAATCACTCTCTATAAGGATTAAGGGATAGTGACTCTATATCTATAACGATTCAAACTATATTTATTATTAGGATGAAAATTATATTTTTTTTCTTTTTAAACCCTTAAGATATTCTCATTACAAAGATACGAAAAAATACTATAAAAATAGGTTAAACACACTTAAGCTTCCTGAACTAACAATCATTTTTTAAAAAGTCTCATGAACTAACATGTGTGACACTTGTTTCGTTTGTTTCGGCGTAAAATGGTTTCTAAAAAATTATTTCTATATTTTTCGGTGTTTAGTAAGGAAGAAAATAATGGGGAACCGGAAAATGATTTCCGTTTGACAAAAAATGCTTAATAAATTTTGAAAAATGATTTAAAAGCAGTCTACTTTCAAGCGTAAATCATTTACCGTAGATGGCAGACAAAGTCGACTTTCTTTTAAACGACACAGTCGACCTTTCCGTTCAAGCAGTTGACTATCACCGAATTTCGACAAGCCAGATTCTGGCACCGGTTGATGCCGAAATCTGAAAAATTATGCCGGAATCCGGTGACGTCCGGCTACCGTTGCTAGATTCTGGTGGTACTGTTCTTGATTTTGGCTAGATTGGCCGGAATTTTGGACGAATCCGAACTTTTTGGTCGGATCCAGCCGTTCTGGCTAGATTCGAACCAGAACAGCCGGCATCTTGGACAAATTCGGTCGTTCTGGTTGGATCCGTTCGTTCGGGCCAAATCTCCGGTTGATCTGGGCCCAGAACGGCAGGATCCCGGCCAAGGGTAAACAAAGTATATAAAATCCCATAGTAGCAAAATTACTAATATTCAACAACAAGAATAAAAGTAAATTGTCTCAAAATAAGAATCAACAAAATAAAAAATAAAAAAAATAATTGAGTAAATAACACTCAATCCTCATCATCATGAGATAGATGATGGTGCTTGAGACACTCCTGGATATAAAGCTGGCACTGCTCAACTTTGACACTGATAAAGCCGACCTCCCATGAATAGAGCTGACATCCTGCTGAATGGAGCTCAAGGAAGCCATAATCTGAGCATATCCAGCATCATAAAATGGAAGCAGGGGAGCAGTCTAAGGTGACGAAGTAGTTGCATGCTGATCATCCTGAGCTGGAGGAGGCTGAGGTGCTTTGCCTTGTCCTTCAAACCGCAACTGAGCAATAGACTTCATGAGAGTCTGACTACCAAGAGGATCCTGCATTCTCATCCTGGGCTCAATAGAGATGTCTGTCACAACCTGCAGACAAAACTTCGTGACCAAGCACGTAAATGGAAGCCCTGTAGAGTAATCATCTCTCATCTCAAGCATACGGTTGAGGATGTGCTTGCACAAGCAGAAGGGCATCCTCATAACCAAGGCATATAGAAAATGAGCCCTTTTCAAAACAAGCTCACTCCTACAAGCTGTGGGCCATAGATTTTGCAAAAGAATCTTTGTGAGCAGCTAGTGCTGGAGAGAGAAGGCACCAAACTTGATATGAGCATGTGCTCGCTCATTGCCCTGTGGATGAGAACCAAAGAAATCCCTAAGCTGCTCCAAGCTAGGAGGCTCCAAAATCTATGTAAAAGGATTTGCAGAAATAGGAAGCACTAGCACACCAATGATGGTATTGATGGCCTGAGGATCATTCTGAATGGTGTGCCCTTGAACAGTGGTCTGAAGTATAATCCCACTGTCATCATCCTGAACGACCTCTAGGTACCCTTAAAATTCACGTACAAGTGTGGGATACACAAGACATGCACAAGTGTAAATGTATCCCCAGTGATTCTCTTGGATAATCTCAGCAATGAAATCCAGAGTAGCTGATAAGTGGTGAATGTTGCACATTCAAGCCTCTCAACTTGCATATGTTAATTCATTTGCATTGTTATTTGTTTGATTTTGTGTTGTTTTATTGTTTTCAGGTTTTAAATAAAGATGCAATTAATTCAATTGATTTTGAGCTTAAAGCACACTTTGAGAAGACCTAGAAGATATTGGTAAGCTTAACCAATCATAATAGAAGACTTATATGATGTGGTTAAGTTTAATCAAATCAAGGGAAGGATTAAATAAGAATTTCTCCATTAAGAGTCAAAACTGGATTGGATTCAAATTTAGATTCTACGCATGTCTCAGCGTTTTGATCATAACTTTGTCTCAGATATTGGATTGCAATAAAATTGATGGCGTTGGAAAGCTAATAAAAAATGAAACAAATATGTCAGAAATAGATTTTCCCTAATTCTGACATTTACTATGCCAAAATTACCCCATAATAAAAGACCGCAATTCTAGACGAATTTGGAATTCTTTTTCTACTTGGATTGAAGTTTCAATCTCATACTTGAATAAGAAGAATCAAGAGACGATTTTTTTGAAATTCCAAGAGCTTCTAGGCCTCTCCTAGTCTCTATAAATAGACCCCTAAGCTTCAAGAGAATGTGTGCTTGTGCTTGTGTTTGTGCTTAGCTTTAGACAGAAAATTTTTCTTGGAGGCTTGACAAAGTTGAAGAGGAGAAGAACATGGCAGGAGGCCATCCCAGCACCATGATGAGCGGCTAAATTCTTACAAGGATGTTGATGTAGCCCTTTCCAAGTAACAATGGTTTGATTGTATTTTAATTTTGTATTTTCTATATGCATGATGGTTGTATAACTGTGAGAATTGATCTTAATGTTTATATTCAATCATTATGAATTTCTTATCTTGTCTTAGAAAGTCTTTTATATTGATTGAACTCAATCCTTCATATTTTCTGTGATTATGTGAATGATTGTTATACAACGGTTTTAATTGACATATGATCAAGAGGGTGAGATAGACCATGCCTAAGGAAGACGGATTGTACTACACCCTAGTTTAGTGCAATTTAGGTAAACAGTTCGTACCAACCAAAGATGTGTTATACTATTCCATTGATTGTGTGTATCCTATTGGAGCAATATGAGCATAGTCCATATGGGTGACAATTCATGTTTTACCCTCACTCGATCCTAGCAGTGCATCCCTTTGGTTCTTCACGCATCTCCTTCTTCTTCTTTCTCTCTCGCTTTCTCCCTTCTTCTTTGTTTCTTTGCAGAAGTTCAGAGTGTTTTAAATCAGAAGAAAAGAAGAGAAAACCATAAAAAGCTTCTCTGCATCTCTTTTTTTGTTCTCGCTCGGCCAACTCAAGAGAAACAAGAAAAGAGAACAAAAATCTCTCTCTCTGTTTTCTCACGGCTGAAGTAAAACCAGCAAGTAGCAAAGCTCTTCAAAAATTCTCTCCCTCTCTCAATTGAACCCATTCCACCAGCAAACCTTCAAACTCTCTGGTTTTCTTACAGTTCTCTTCTTTCTGCTTCTTTCTTTGGACAACAATCAGAAAAATAAAGAGACTTCTCTGGTTTTCTCACACGTCCGGATGGATAACTACAACTGCCTTTCTATAACGTGCTTCACGCTCTCCATATTAAGGCCACGTCCGGATGATGTTGCCCTAGAGTCTGGATGGTTGCAAAATATCTGCACGTCATTTCCTTATCAAATAACTTGTCCGGACGATATTGCCGTGTTGTCTGGACGGATGCAGGTTGTCTTCCCAATCCGTGTCTGCACAGGAAAAGTGGAATCTTCTCGAACTCTGAAGAGCGTACGGAGGTGTTGCCATGACGTCCGGACGGATGCAACCTGGAGCTATTCAGAAGCTTCTCGACACCGATGGGCGTCCGGATGCATCACTGGCCTGTCTGGATAGAAACAAAGGATCTGACTTTTGTTGAGTTGGAATCTGTACAGAATCTTCCGGGAACTCTGAAATAGCCTTGTTGAAGTTTGTGACACTGAAACTTGTTATAGTAAGGCTGTTTCCATATTAGAGACATAAACTCTAAATACTTTGAAGATTCTAAAATATACGGCATCCTTGTTAAAACAGCAACATTACATAATAGTGATTTTGTCAACAAAATGTAGCCAACAAAACTAACAAACTCCTCATTTGGCCATTCTGGGACAAAAATCACTTGACCAGTTTAAAATTACATTCTCGGTCCAAAAATAAAAATACTCCCTCTTTTTGTCTCAAAAGGACAAAAGGTAAACAGAGTATAGAAAAACCACTGTTATAAAATACTCCCCTTTGATGTCTCAACATGACAAGGGTAAACAGAGTATATAAAATCCACAAACAAAAAGTTCTAAAATCCAAAAACAATAGGGATAATAGAGAAGAGTTTGCACGTGGCCCAAATAATCAGAAGTTTGTAAAACAACTAACAGAGAGAGGAACCAAAATCCTCCAAGTACCAAATCCTGTTGATCCACTGAAACCAAGAGATGGAGAGAGATCTGTACATAAAGCTGGATTTGTTCTACTTCGACTTCTAGCTCTTGAAGCTGGCTACCATAGACTAAAAACCACAGTCACTTGAGTCTGCAAAGCTTGAAAATGATCATCTGTAGATTGAAATCCTCTAGTCAATTAGTCTGCAAGACGAATGAGAAGATTCACTACTAAACCTCTAACTTGATGCAGATCCAAAGAAAGATGCTACGGAAGGCTCTACATGAGCTGGGGGAAAAGCTCATCTAAATCCTAAGACCTTTGAAATTTGAACATACGACTTCAACAACAATCTGTTTTCCAAAGAGTCCTCTGTCTGACACTATGCTGGGAGTCGTTAGATGACATATTCTTAAAAAGATTTAAACAGAAATATTACATCCTGTTAGTTCCAAAAACAATGTGGTAATATGATGACTGTCAACTGGATGCCAAAAATACATAAGCAAATATAGCAATCAAATGACCCAGATATATCAATATCAATCTAACATATAGATAGAATATGATTTTCATGCACAATATCTCAAAAAAAATATTCCAATCAAGAAATATTCCAATATTCTAAAAAGCACAAAAACTTAAAAGAACAAAGGAATACACAGAGAAGATCATGGAATGAGAAAAGATATGCAGAGAATGCCAAAATCTCGGGAGAAATCTTCGAGAAAAACATACAACATGTCATGATAAATCAATAAAAATACAATGGTGTGCAATTGGTTGAGAAAGTAAGCGGCGGAAAAATACTTGTAAGGATCGTGTCCGGATGTAGTACCAACTTGTCCGGACGGTCCACTAACAAATTAGCAATTGACAGGGCTGCTTGTGTCCGGACTGTAAGCCAAGTCCATCGGGATGCTTCACACTGAAAAGCAGAAAATCAGAGAAAAATTTTGCAGAAAAATATTTTCCTTAAAGTTAGCCTTAGAACACGTATGTATAAACAACTGATAAAGAAGTCAAATAGCAATTCAAAAATATGCAAAGATATAATTGAGAGTTAAGTATTCAATAAGTACAAATTTTCCTATAGATAGAAATTTTAAATAGATTACTCAACTCATGCAATGCGTGTGTGTGTGTGTGTGTGAAAGTTTTCTCAATAAGATATGATGTTTGCTGATATGATTTAAAGCAACTGAATTTTCTAAACAAGAAAGAAAATCAATATTAGATCAGTCAAAAGTTAAACCTTATTTTACTATGCCTAGCCACCCTCATCTGATACATTTCTCATAAGATGCAACACTTTTCTTTTACTTAGTCCTTTAGTGACCGTCTATTTCCTCAGTGATTTGGTCACTAACTGTTTCTTTAGGGACAAGTTTAAGAATAGATTTATAGCACAATAAGCAGTGGATCTTTTTATTTATCCATATATACTGAAATTTAAATGCTTTTTATCACTTGGTGCTACAACCTAGAAAGAATGTCAGAATTTATGGGTTCTAGGTTCAACTAGCAAGTTGGTCAATTTGATCATATTAGCAAAAAAAAATCTCTCTCATAAGAATTTCCAGAAGCTAAAAATCAGAGAGTAAAAAAAATGTACCTTAGGGGAGCTTTGGATAGTGCACAATTTTTCATCGCATGAGAAAAACAACTATCTAGCATTAAGATGCAACAAGAAAACTTAGCATATATCAGAAATAAACTCTCAATCATATATAAACATATTCAATCAATGCACAATAAACTGAGATATCAGGTAAAAATACATACAATATCTGAAAAGCTATCAAAAGAGAAAAATAAAAATTCTATATCTTCTCCCCTAAATTATTATTAAGGGTAATTACCTTTTTCCCCCATCAACTACCAGTCATTGTCAACATGCCCCCATAAACTGACACCTCGACCAAAAGAGAGCATCCAACTACCAACTTTACACACTTTGCCCCCTTCCGTTAGTTTAATTCGTAAAAAGACATAAATGCCCTCAACTTTTTTAAACATATTAATTTTAATATTTTTTTTATTAATTACTGTTGGAGGGCATTTTGGTCTTTAAACCAAAATTAACGCCCAAAAATGGAATATTCCGTCCAAGTTAACGGAATTCCTTGACGGAAGGGGGCAAAGTGTGTAAAGTTGGTAGTTGGATGCTCTCTTTTGGTCGAGGTGTCAGTTCATGGGGGCATGTTGACAATGACTGGTAGTTGATGGGGGGAAAAGGTAATTACCCATTATTATTATTATTTTATGTTAAAAAAATAGACAGAAAAACAAAAAAAAATATGCTAGAAGAAAAAGAAACAATATCTAGTCCTAGCATGTAAGGTAAAATCAAACCTATCTTCAGGGAGAGAGGTTTAGAAACACCAAGACAGAAAAGCAGCTACTCGACATGCTTTATCTGTCATCCCCAAAAAATATCTGCAGAAGTTTCTCAAGACAACAAGAGAAAATATAGGGATAGAATAAATGGTTCCTTAAACAGAATGCAAGGCATGAATAAGATATGACATGATAAATAATGCAATGCAAACGTACCTAACATGCATTAGGATTTAGGAACCAAAATCATAGGCATGGTGAGATTGCACCTCTACTAGGTAAGTCCACTCCCCCTCAAGGGGTGAATGGTCTCATCCTTCTTTACCCATACCTTTTTTCCTTGAGAGGTAGAGTTGTAAGCCATGTCTAATTTGTCCAAACTAACTAGGACATTCTTCATCTTGTAGACAAGCCCTTCATAGATCTGAATTTCCTTGGGCTTGTGAGGCTTCTCTTTGAAGTGTTTGGCCTTAGTGTGGCCATTGTGATGGCATAAGGGAGAAACCCTTTGAGGGTATTGCCATTTTTGCCAAGAAGCATGATGAAGCTTGGAAGGTTTAGAGTTAGACTTACTTGTCTTTGGCTCTTATTTCTTGATCCGAAGCTTTTGATGTCGGAGCTGAGGACAGTGTGGCCTGATTTGTCCTGTGACACCACAGTGATGGTAGGTATGTTGACTTTGTTTGTTGAAATGCTTATTGACATGCTCTGCAATTTGAGGGTTAGCATTCTTACACAAAACAAAGTTCTTACATTTTTGAGATAAATATCTCCTACAGAGTGGGACATATTTATCAGAAGAAGTATTCTCAATTTTGCCCATTTTAAAAGCAACCTGCTTAGTCCAAGGCCTGTGGGATTTCAACAAATAATAATTTGGTCTAATATGTCCAACCTTCCCACAATTATGACAAGTAGGAACAAACTAACCTTGTGTTCCTGATTCCTTGGACTTAGGCTTCACACAGTTATTAAAGCAAGAATTTTTAACATTATCTAAACAAGTTGTATCTCTATCACAGGCTTAATAACAAAGAATCTAATTAAGAATCAAAAGCATGTGAAGTAGAAGCAGTCAAATCATCAATAATCAAGTCAGGCTTGTTAGAAATATCTGTATGAATACAAATCATGCTTTTTAAATTATCACTAGACAATTTTTTCAAAAGATCTTCAGATTCTTTTAATTTATTCTCATGTATATCAATTTTGTTAAATAACATGGTATTCTCAGATTTCAAAGAGTCAATCAAAGCATGTGATTCAGATAGTTTGATGATTAAAGACTATTTTTCTTACTTAACCTTTTTGAGCTCTTTATTGGAATTTTTAGAAATTTTACTCAATTTTAAAAAAATCCTCAAGAAGCTCATTATCAGAACTCTCTTCAGATAACATAGAAGAATTCATGATAAAAGAAGTCAACAAAAATATGGATCACACTTAGGAAATTAATCCGAACATAAGTGTACCCGCTCTGATACCAATTGAAAAATAAAGAGACTTCTAAATTATGGTGTGTGTGTGTGTGTAAACAACATGTAACAAAATATCAAAAGTGCAGAATTTAAATAAGATAGATATTTTGTTAACGAAGTGAAAACTCAACTAAGAGAAAAATCACTACGGGGCAGCCAAAACATAAGAACCCCCTTATTTAGAAGACAAAGCTAGTACAAATACAATAACACTCACATACCCATATGCAGCGATCGTATCTTGTATTCTGACACGTAACCCAATGTGAATGCCTCACAATCAAATCACCTACTTGAAGGGGTCTTCAACGGATTCCATACCTTAGGGCCCCTTCCTAAGATAGACTTCAACACGAGCAAAGTAACAGTACACCAGCAACCCTTAGAGAGCTAGCAGATCTTCACAATTTCTTCCTAAACACCC
Organism: Alnus glutinosa; assembly: GCF_958979055.1. Lineage (NCBI taxonomy): Eukaryota > Viridiplantae > Streptophyta > Magnoliopsida > Fagales > Betulaceae > Alnus > Alnus glutinosa. Next base: position 17,082,022 of record NC_084894.1, on the reverse strand, counting down.
TCTCTAAGTACAAAAGAATTCAATATTGAATTCATTATTTTTACATCCCTAGAGGCCTCTATTTATAGGCTTAAGAAAACCTAAGTTGAGTCTGCAACGTACTTCTCTAGGCCGCGTCTAGACGGAAGCTAAGTGCATCGGGATGGATAACTGCAACTGCCTTTCCATAATGTGCTTCACACTCTCCATATTAAGGCCGCGTCCGGATGGTATTGCCCTAGAGTCTGGACGGTTGCAAAATGTCTGCACGTAATTTCCTTATCAAATACCTTGTCCGGACGATGTTGCCCTGTCGTCAAGATTGATGCAGGCTTTCTTCCCAATCCATGTCTGCACATAATTTCCTTATCAAATACCTTGTTCGGACGGTGTTGCCCTATCGTCAAGATGGATGCAAGCTTTCTTCCCAATCCATGTCTACAAAGGAAAACTGGAATCTTCTCGAACTCTGAAGAGCGTCCGGACGTGTTGCAATGACGACTAGACGGATGCAACCTAGAGCTGTTCAGAAGCTTCTCGACACTGATGGGTGTCCGGACGCATCACTGGCCCGTCCGGAAGGAAACAAAGGATCCGACTTTTGCTGAGTTGGAATCTGCACAAAATCTTCCTAGAACTCTGAAATAGCCTTCTTGAAGCTTGTGACACTGAAACTTGTCATAGTAAGGCTGTTTTCGTATTAGAGACATAAACTCTAAATACTTTGAAGATTTTGAAATATACGGCATCCCTATTAAAACAGCAACATTACATAATAGTAATTTTGTCAATAGAATGTAACCAACAAAACTAACACAATTAATGCTGCTCTTAGAGAAACAAAACAGCAGAAAAGAAGAAGAAATTCTCTCTCATTCTCAGTCCTTCATAGCCAGCTTAAAAACAGAGGATAAGCTCAATTTCTCTCTGGGTTAGTGGTATAAAAACATAGAAGGATTTCCTCTCTTGGTAAGTTCTTTCTCTCCTTTCTCTACTTCACTCTCTGTTTCTCTGTCTCGGATTTTGTAGTAGAAAACTCTTCTCTGTAACTCTCTCCCTCTCTCTCTCTCTCGCTTACAACAAGCAGCTCTCCCTCAATTCTCAAACTCTTTGTTGCTCCCACGATAACAGTGGGGTTGTTACAGTAGAAACAAAGAAATAAAAGAGGAAAAGAAGTTCTCTCTGTTCTCTTGGCCGATCCCTATTTTTAGCCTTGGTGTGCTTTTAAAATATCTCAAATATCATCTTGAGATATTTTGTAAGTTTCCTGAAGCTTTAGTTTATAATTTTTATGATTTTATAAGTTATTAGATTATTTAACGGTTTTAATATGTGCTTAAAAAGAGTATTTTCAAAATGATATATTTATTGACAAAATACGCTGTTGTAATGCCCGAATAAAAATAAAGTATTTTATAAAAGCGTCGTTATTCTACCAAATTTTATAAAGGATAAAATAAGAAATATAAATATTTGTGTCGTTGTACAGTCCATCTATTTTTAAAATACTATACTCATTATTTAATAAGGTCACCATGTCTATTTTATAAATAACTATTATTGCGGTCATGATATCCACTTTATTTCTTAACAATATATATATAGATATTGAAATTTTATATTGTGTATAAAATATACACATAGCTGTTATAATGTCTATTTTACTTAAAGGGTATTTTGGGTATTAATTAATAAATGTCGTAATTATGCCCAAATGAAATATGTGGTTATATAATTGATATATTTTATATGCGGTTATAATATCTAAGCAATATTAGGAAATTATGTTAGGTGATTTAGAAGAAAAATGTGGTAAGAATAATAGAATAACCTTGTTAGCATTTGTGCTAATTTATTATTGCATGTATATAATTGTGCAGTCAACATTGTGTGGAAACCATGTTGGAAGCAAAGAACTATAAGTATAAAATACTTACTCAAGATGATATTGATTTCTTTAATATCATGTTTATGGGTTTATTGAATTATATGCATTTATTTAATTATATATGAGTAAGTATTAACATACTTACTGAGAGTGATACTAGTTTCCATAATATTATGATTTCTGCTTTATTTAGTAGTATGTGATTTATTTGGGACTTTGCATATTTTACTGTCATGAATCATGAGTTTGCTAATAAACTGGCATTGCATATTTTACTACTATGAAATATGAAACTGTTAATAGGTAAGACCAAGGGTTAAAGTCCTGAGACAAAGACCAATGATTAAAGTCCACGGAACCAATGAAAGAAAGATCGGTGGTTAAAGTCCACAGCACCAATGAAAGAAAGATCGGTGGTTAAAGTCCACGGCACCAATGAAAGAAAGACCGGTGGTTAAAGTCCACGACAAGAATGAAAGAAAGATTGGTTGTTAAAGTCCATGGCACCAATGAAAAGGAAGACTGGTGGTTAAAGTCCACGGTACGAATAAAGGATAAGACTGGATATGTTAGAGGCCCACTACACCAACGTATGTATAGACCGGAGATGGTACAAGATCCACGGCAATTATAAGACCGCATTATAAGTTAGAGTCTCACGGCATCTACAAAATGATAAGACATGTTATGAGTTAGCGTCTCATGGCATCTACAAAATGATAAGACCGTATTATGAGTTAGCGTCTCACGGCATCTACAAAATGATAAGACCGTATTATAAGTTAGCGTCTCACGGCATCTATAAATGATAAGACTGTATTATGAATTAGAGTCTCACGGCATCTATAAATGAGGTTGGGCATATGATTCTGTCGTTACATCATATTCTTGCAATGTGTATTGTTAAATGAATCAATAGTTCATTATATTATTGAAGGTAGTTGACTCACTTTATTAAAGTATGGGATTGTGGTGATAACCACTGATGAGTGCCAAATATTGTATATTTGGACCCCTTAATTTCCATTAGCTAAATTTTTAGTTTTGTTATTTTCTAATGATTTGGGTAGTTTTGGTGTTTTAGTGTTTTGCAGGTCATTCAGGGAAAATGACGATCTTTATGTGGAATTTGCAAAGAAGTGGGAAGAGAAGGTTTTAAAGCCGATGCAAGCACTGCACTAGGGCTGACCTCGATCAGCGCCGAAACACACGTTTTTCCAAACCAAGGATGCAAACCAACAGCATGAGACAACATAAATGAGTCCAGTTCGTGCAGTGCAAGGAACTTGATTAATATTTATTTTAGTCATTTTTAAGAGAACACGAGTGGATTTAAGAGGTGCAGTTTTAGGTGCTTGCAAGTTTTCTTTGTCAAGCCAAGACCCAACCACGATTTCTATGTACACGGGTCTTCTTTCCAAATATAGGAGCACTGAATAGAAGAGACACACACACGGACGTCATTTCTTTCCTTAAGAGAACTGAAGCATCGAAGAAGCAACACATGGAGTGGAGGCGCCAGTTAATGCACTCAATCAAGACACGTTCATTCCAAAATTGGCAGCATCAAAAAGAAGATACATACGTTTTCCTTAAAGGTCGTGTGGTGCCAAATCTTGAGGTTTTTCTTGAAATTTGCAGCACCGAATTTCCATATCTGGCAGCAAATGACACAAGTAATTGATTCATTTCCTAGACTTGCGTGAGTTTGCTTTTCACGGATTTCTTTCTAAAAGGAAAAGCAGCTCCAAATTCCTTCCAAGCCTGGACGTGTGATACAAGGAGGACAAAAAAATAGACCACTTCTTTCCAAACTTGAGACACGCACGTGAAGACTAGCAGCACTGAATTGACCAAGATGTTTTTCTCCAAGGAAAGTGCAACGTGGACGAGCTAGGGCAATTCAGACCATGCGTGAGTTTGTTTTCACGTACTACTTCCAAGTGTGCCAGCAACAAGACTTGAGTTCCTTCCAAAAAGGGGTAGCACATCACATTATGTTGACAGCACGGAACCCATGCACAGTTGTGCATTATTTTGTCTTTCTTTCCATATCTGACTGAAGGTCCCATGCAGGGATAGAATTTGCCATACAAAGTTGCAGCGTCAGGGCATTGTTTGAGTTTGTTTCAATGAAAACCTAGTGGCAATGCGTGCGACACAAAAACAAGGAAAGTAAAAAAAGGACATGCATGTTTCTAGGCAAAAGGTCCTAAACCCTAACATTCTTTTCCCCTATTAGGGTTTTGAGGGGTAGAAGCGTTATTTTGTAAAATATAGGTTTTAACCTAATTTTTTACTATAAATACCCTATGCTAGGCACCACTTGAATAATCAATTTTTTCTTCAAAGCATTGTTTTAGCTCTTGCCTTGTTCTTTCTTATGTAAGTTTAAACTTCTTTTGAAATTTCCTTTAATTTATTTAAAGTTATTTAGTCTCTATTCTTCTTTCTTTCTTCGTCATTTTACTTTATTTCTTTAATTTCTTTAATGTTATTTAGTCTCTATTCTTCTTTCTTTCTTCGTCATTTTACTTTATTTCTTTATGTTTTCATTTCAAGATTGTTTGGTGTTTTTAGTCATGAGAGGCTAAAATCCTCAACTAAGGTTGATGATGAAATCTCATCAATGATAACACATACACTCTTGTCATAATGTTCATAGATTCGATATTTTTATCATTTTATATTCACCCTCTATTTCAATTTATTGATTTATTTCTTTAGATTGAGAATTTTATTTTAAGTGGATATTTGTTGTGTTTTAATTGATGGATACATCCATTGATTTTTTTGAGATTGGATATCCATTGTGATTTGTCTGACAAATGGATACAATGGATGATTTATACTCTAAGGGATAATCGTTTTGATTTGTTTTTGAGTTGGATTCATCAAATGATTTCACGCTTTGTTGTTTAAGAACTTGAATATCAAGCTCCTTTGAATCGAATTTATGAATAGAATATAAGAGTATGGTGTTTGATTTGGTTTGGTAGATTTCGATACCTTATTATTTTCTTCTTTGTGTTTCTTTACTTATTTTTTATTTCTTTGTTCTTAAAAAAAAAAAAAAAAAAAAATCCAAAACGTGGCTCTAGGTTAAAATAGAATTAATCTGAATAGAAATTGATTTTCTTTTGTTTGCACACACTTCCCAGTGAATATGATTTTGCACTTGCATGCACTATGCTACATATGACTCGTGTGCTTGCGAGTAAAATTTGCACATCAAGTTTTTGGCGCCAATGCCGGGGAAGTGTTGATTTGTAAGAAAAAAAATCAAGTTTTGTTTACATTAATTTTGTTTTTCTAAGAGGTTTTTTTTTTTGTTTTATTTTAAAAAATTTTTTTTTTTTTTGGATTTTTTGGTTTTCTGTTTCAGTTTCTACTCCAGGTTATGCTGAATCGCCGAAGTCAATCAATTGACAATCTTAGTCACTCGAGCGACCCAAGCTAGTGCCAAGAAATTCAAGAACATTTAAGCTCGAGCGCACAAACACACGGGGCATCACCTGCGGAAGTTCAGTAGCTTATATTTTTTGCCAAAAATTTATTTTTGGTCCAATCTTGTAAGTTTTGCAAGTTTTAATTTTTACCTCACTACAAAAAAACATGGGAATACTAACCTAAGGTTAGTAACGTGAAAATGCGTTTTTCAGGTTACTGGAACCCAGTAACGTGGTCCCACTAATGCAAAGTTAAGGTTAGCCTTAGGTTGCTAAAATGTGTATTGTAACATGGAAATCTAACATTGCGTTACTGGCCAGTAACGCGACAAATATCTCACGTTATTGAGCTCGAGTAACGTGAAACTGCACCTTACTAAGTTGTTGTAACGTGCAAAGAATAGGTTGCTAAAAGGTTGTAACACAAAATTAATTTTCACGTTACTGAATTATTGCAATGTGAATATTTTTATGTTAGTGAATGTTGTAATGCATAATTTATTATCACGTTACTGTAATTTGTAATGTAAAGATTGTTAGGTTAGTATATGTTGTAATGCAGAACTAATCCTCATGTTACTGTATGTTTTAACGTGAATACTATTAGGCTAGTGTATGTTGTAACGCAGAACTCATCTTCACGTTACCGTAGTTTGTAACGTGAATATTGTTAGGTCAGTAGATGTTGTAATGCAAAACTCATCCCTAGGTTACTGTGGTTTGTAACGTGAATATCGTTAGGTTAGTGAATGTTGTAATGTATAACTAATTTTTTGTTACTGTATTTTCTAACGTGATATTTATCATGTTACTTTATATATAGTACGTATATATATTCACACGCTACTGTATTTTAAATAGCAAATTACAGATTTTGGCTCTCCCAAATATTTTTTTTAGCGGTTGACCATTTACATCTATCCATTCGTCAACAATAACAACATTTTATATTTAATTTTAAAGAACAAGCACAACAATATACATTGAGAATGAATCGTCAAAAACTACAACCGTGGAAAATAATATAACCAATGTTTGTGTTTTCATATATATATATATATATATATATATATATGAATAATTATATATAAAGAATACACGCAAAACACAATGATAAAATAGCTACTAACGGATGCGCATGAGTCGAATTTCTCACCTCTGATACATGAACAGCTAGTAACGGATGCGCAACAACATGCTCCATATTACCTATAAATGATAAAACAAACAAACAAACTCAACAAACAAAAATACAATAATATCATATTAAAACTAACACTTAAGGGGCAACACGTGGAATATAAAGAAATGTCATCAATATTAAAAAAATAAGGATATAACAGAAAAGTAATTAATTATTACCTGAACTGCTGCAAGCAGACGATCTACCATTCAAACGAGGTGTGGAATATCTGTCAAGTACTAGGGTAACCTGCGAAATACACAACGCACCCAAATTAATATTATATATTTATACATAATGCACACTGAAAATAATTTATTGACTTCTTAAACAAACCAAGTGTGTGTTTGTGTGCAAACAAATATCTTAGATGCGGAATTGAAATGATACAAGATATTTGTTACGAAGTGGAAACTCTATGAAGAGAAAAAAACCACTCCGAGGTAGCCAAACTCAGGAAATCCACTATCCAAAAACAAAGCTAGTTACAAGACACTTGTACTCACATAACCCTATGCAGTAGTCATACCTTTAACTCTGACGTGTAGCCCAACTCGAACGCTTCCCAACCAGATCTTCCACCTGAAGGGGTTTTTTATGGATTCCTTTACCCTAAGGCCGACCCCTAAGATAGACTTCACACAAACAACGAGCACACACCGGCAACGGCTTGAGAGCTAGCGGATCTTTGAGTCTCCCTAAACACCCTCTCAAAGCACTATGGAATTCACCACCGAATTTAGTACAAAACATAGACCTAGAGCCCCCTATTTATAGGCTTTAAGAGACCTTGAAAACTGTTGAAAATTGGACGCTGTCTGTCGACCGTCCGGACGGAAGTTTGCCAAGAGGATCTGGAATCCGTGAACGGGGCTCTGAGTCTGAAATGTCTGGCACGACCTGAAGGCAGATTTGAGTGATCAGACACCCAAACGACAGACTTGTGTTCTTCTCATCACGAACCTCGAGCATCGTGTGCAAGATATGCTTGCACAGGCAAAATGGAGCCCGCATCACAATGGCATATAGAAGGGTGGCCTTCTTGAGGGTCAGCTCACTTCGTCGAGCTTGAGGCCAAAGATCTATCACCACCACTTTTGCTAAAAAGCGGTGCATAGGAGCAAAGGCACTGATGTTGATCTGGGAGTGTGGCCTCGTCCCAAAGAAATCGTGGAGAAAATCAATGCTGGGAGCCTCATCAGGAAACGGAGTTCTGGAGATTGGGATAATAGGGACCACGATCACATAACTGATAAGCTGAGGGTCTATCAGAATGGTCTGCCCTCTAACCATAGTCTGCATGATCAATCCATGATCATCATCTTGAGTGACGATCATATGGCCATAAAATTCCCGCACTAGTCAGGGAAAGGCCTGGCATGCACAGTTGTAAAGGTACTCCCAGTTGTTCTCCAGGAGCATCTGAGCAATAGGTAGCAGAACGGGGTCTCGCAGATTTGTACAGAGAAGATTCTCTCAGATAGGACTTGTCATGATTGCATACGATGCAACCGGTCAAGAACTGATTCCTCAATTCTTTGTCTGACTCGGGGAGGAGAACTGTTTGCAGACATGATTTATGGACAACAAAAAAAAAAAAATCACAGACACAAATCCAAGAAAACATTAATTTTAGTTAGTCCAAAAAAAATTTTGGGCATTATAATGGCTGTAAAATGGACTATCCAAAAATTTACATCATCAATAAAACACAACCCAGAAATATCAATTATCGAATAGACAAAATCTCAACTCAATTAATAGTTTATTTTGAGAAAAACTACATATTAAACTCAAAATAGTAAACTTAATAAAACAACCTATTTTAAGCAAGAAAACTTAAAAATAAGGTAGTAAAAGAGTAAGAATATACCTGGGGTGGAAAAAAACTGCAGATTTGACATGTGCACTAAAGAGTTTTGCATAGAAACACAGAGAAAAAAAGCACAAGACGACAAAATCTAACCAAAAGGAGCCTAACAAGAGAGCTACGGCGCGGGGAGAAAAGGATTTAACCCTACAGGGTTCACCGTCCGGACGGAACATAAGTAACGTCCGGACGTTGTGCTACATAAACGGTTGCGAAAACACGGCCGTCCGGACGATAACCAAAAACGTCCGGACGAAGAACCCGTATCGTCCGGACAACTAAAATATACGTCCGGACATTCAGAATAACCGTCCGGACGTCCCCAAACATACCGTCTGGATGCTTCACACAAAAGAAATCTGAAAGGGAGGAAAAAGAGCAGCAAAATATTTTCCAGATAATTTTCAGAACACGCATGTATATACCACTGATATCTTAGTTTAATTAACAGTTCAAACATATCCCAATATATAAGTGAGAGTTAAGTTTTAAAAATCACTAGAATTTCCCAACAAAAGGATATTTCAATAGACAACTTAATTCAAGCAATGCGTGTGTGTGTGAAGGCTTTCTCAATAAGGTATGAAGGTCACTGATATGACTTAAAACATCCGGATTTTCTAAACAAGAGAGAAAATCAATGTTAGATCAGTCAAAAGTCAAACCTTATATTACTAGGGCCTAGTCACCTTCATCCGATACACTCCCCCTAAGTTGCATACTTTTCTTTTTTCTATGTCCTTTAGTGAACGTCTATTTCTGCAATGATGTGATCATTGACTGTTTCTTTAGGGACAAGATTAAGAACAGATTTATAGCAGTGGATCTTTTTATCCATATTTGTTTCGAATTGAATGTTTTTTATCACTTGGTGCTGCAACCTGGAAAGAATGCCAGAATTTATGGGTTCTAGGTTCAACTAGCGAGTTGGTCAATTTAACCATTTTGACAGAGCAAAATCTTTCTCATAAAAAATCAGAAGTTAAAAGTCAGAAGAAAGATACAAATACCTTAAGGGAGCCTAGGAAAGTGCATATTTTGTATCGCAATAGAAAAGCAACTACCTATTATGGATGCCAACTGGAAAACTTTGCAGATAAAAAAAAAAATCTCAGTTATATAAAGGTAAATGAATAAATGCATCAGAAACTGAGACATCAGTTAAACATACATAAGATATCTGAAAGTTATAAAGCAATATACCTCTGCATCCTTTGAACCCCCCCCCCCCCCCCCCCCCTTATTTTTTTTAAACAAAAAGACACATGCTTTCAAAATAAAGAGAATAATGTTGATCAAGCATGTACCATAAACACAAACTTGACCTCAGGGAGAGAGGTTTGAGAACAAACATGATAGAAAAACAGCCGTTTGACGTGCTTTTATTATCATCCCTTATTTAATATCTGGCAGAATTTCCTGAAGACAACCCAAGAGGGAATATAGGGATAGAAAAAAATGGTTCCACAACAACATGCAAAGTATTAGATGGTCGAATAAAGTAAATTATGCAAGTGTACCTGTCATTCTCTAGGATTTAGGAACCAAAATCCTAGGCATGTGTGACCTTACCTACTAGGTAAGTCTGTTCCCCCTCGGGGAGTGAGTGTCCTCGTCCTTGTCTTGTCCTTTGTTTTTTAGCTATAGTGCCAGAAATCTGACCAAATCTTGCATGAAAGAACTGGCTGAACGTGTTCCTTCACCGGAGATTTCCCTTTCTGCAGTTTTCTTGGGAATCCAAGTCTTTTTCGCCTGAGTAGGCTTCTACAGCTGTTGATGCTTTGGAACTTGATTTCTGGGCGGTGATTTAGGATGCTTTAGAGGAGGATACCTAGATCTGACATGACTTCTAACTCCACATTGTTGACACATGGGAGTTTTAGGAGCCTGCCATTTTTTCTTCCTTTGAACTTGCCGATGTGGGTAGTTAGGTCTAATGTGCCCTGGCTCATCACAGTGATGGCATGTGAGAGGCTTTCTCTTGATAGGAAGCTTGGCAGGAGGCTGAGGGATGAAAGAAACTTCTGCTTCCATTTTAGCTTTTCCCTTATCCACTTTTGGGGGTGGAGTATCGGATATAACTGGCTTCACAAAAATGGTCTTGGAAGTATAAGGAGTATCAGAAGTAGGAACATACCCGAGTCTGGTCTTGTCAGTTGGGCACTTCTGAATGGAGAGCATGTGAGTGAGCTTCTCGTCTGAGACTCTCTCTAGTTGTAACTTTGTCTCCAATAGCCTTTCTTCTAACTTATTGATCTTCATGAGCATACAGGTCTTTTCAGTTCTGAGGCTGTTCAGCTCTAGTATCTGCTGCTTGTATTTCTCCCCCAGCTTTAGAAACTCTAGATATTGAAGTTGATAGGCTGACTGCATATCTTCTTCTTCATTGTTCTCAGAGTACTAGGAATTAAGAATCCTCCTTATCTTCATATGGGGCCACGAAGGCCAGAAATTTTTCTTCCTCAGGAGATTCTTCTTCTTTCTCAGACTCATCGCTGAGAGTTGCATTAAAGGCTTTCCCTCTTTGTTTCTTCAGATTTGTAGATTCAGTCCTGATGTGCCCAAAGCCTGAACATTCGAAGCACTAGGGACCCCTCGGATCTTTCTTTTCTGCTTCTTCTGTATTAGTTGTGTGAGGAGCCTTTCTTAATCTGTCAGAGAACTTCCTTTTGAATTTATTATTCTTCATAAAGTGCTCGAAGTTCTTGGTTAACATTGTCACTGCATCTTCATCAACATCCGAGTCTTTGTCAGATGAGACTACGGATTTCTTCTTGGATGCCTTAGATGCTTTGAGGGCAATTGTCTTTGCCTTTCTGGCTGGAGGTAAGGAGTATTCGTATGTTTGAAGAGATCCTACCAGCTCTTCAATCTTCATCTCCTCCAGATCTTTGGTTTCTTCTATTGTTGTTACTTTAATCCTGAAACGCTCAGGCAAAGATCTTAGTATCTTTCGGATGAGTTTTACATCTGAGATTTGCTTCCCAAGACTCACCATTGAGTTTCTTAGGTCACTAATCTTAGTGTAGAACTCTCCGAATGTCTCATCTTCTAGCATCTTAATTTCTTCAAATTTAGAATTCAACATTTGAAGTTTGGCAGATTTTACTAGTTTTGTGCCTTCATATGTTGTTTCTAGAATTTGCTATGCATCTTTAGCAATTTCACAATTTGAAATTCTTGCGAATTTAGATGGTGAAAGTGCTTGACATAGTGCATGGAGAGCTTTATCATTGGACAGCCTTGCGCCTGTTTGAACAACAGTAATTTCTTCTGTTTCTTCTAGTTTAATCCAACCAGTTTCAACAATTTTCCAGATGTCAATAGATTTTAAAAAGAAGCGCATTTGGGCTTTCCAATAGCCATAGTTCTTTCCATCAAAGGACGGAACAAAATTAAGATTTTGAGACATAGTAAAAAATAGAAGTCAAAAGGATACACTCAAGAAATAAATCTAAAAATAGAGTGTAATATGCTCTGATACCAATTGAAAATAATTTATTGACTTCTTAAACAAACCAAGTGTGTTTGTGTGCAAACAAATATCTTAGATGCGGAATTGAAATGAGACAAGATATTTGTTACGAAGTGGAAACTCTATGAAGAGAAAAAAACCACTCCGGGGCAGCCAAACCCAGGAAATCCACTATCTAAAAACAAAGCTAGTTACAAGACACTCGTACTCACATAACCCTATGCAGTAGTCATACCTTTAACTCTGACGTGTAGTCCAACACGAACACTTTCCAACCAGATCTTCCACCTGAAGGGGTTTTTGATGGATTCCTTTACCCTAGGGCCGACCCCTAAGATAGACTTCACACAAACAACGAGCACACACCGGCAACGGCTTGAGAGCTAGCGGATCTTTGATTCTCTCTAAACACCCTCTCAAAGCACTATGGAATTCACCACCAAATTCTGTACAAAACACAGACCTAGAGCCCCCTATTTATAGGCTTCAAGAGACCTTGAAAATTGCTGAAAATCGGACTCTGTCTATCGATCGTCCGGACGGAAGTTTGCCCTGTCCGGACGGGTTTCTGCGATATCCTTTAGAAACAACGTATATCTTATCCTTATCAGGTGTGCGTCTAGACGGCTTGACCGAGTGTCCAGACGGTCTTCACTGAAATCCTTTCCGCATTCGAACGGAATTCTGGAGTTATCTGAATTACTGTATATTGTCCGGAAGTGTTGTCGAGTTGTCCGGACGGCTTGCAGATAATGAACATCGTCCGAACGTGATGCCGAGTCGTCTAGACGGAATACTGAAACTTCCCAATCAGTGACGATTTCTGAGAATAGACTTCTTGTAGAATATTCATTGACTAAGCGTTCGGACGATGTGGCTCTGACGTCCGGACATCGTCAATGTTTATCTGTAGGACATTGCAGGGCATCCGGATGCCTTCAAAGGCCCGCCCGGACTGTTGCACAGGAACCGATTCAATTGACTTGATTTTTGCACAAGACTCTTCATGGACAACTTCTAGAAGCTTGTGAACAGTAGATGTCTGAATATATGAAGATTCCAATTTGAAAACCGACTATCCTGTTAAAATGCAACCATTACAAAAAGTGATTTTGTTTTAACCAAAATGTAGCCAATAAAAATACTAACACACACAAACATGAATTGATTTTAATTGATTGACAGCGCGATAACTTTATTGCTTACCTAATGCACACATTAATTATTGCCACATGTATAAATGATTCACCAATTCGTTAACAATTGCCAATCAATGTAGAAATAAATAAGAGAAAACCAATCAAGTTTTATCGAATCATTTATGCTAAGATTGGATTTGAGTCTGGTCGGGCGTGGTCAAAATCATCACTCGGATCATTGTCGTTAATTCTTGTTAAAAAATCAAATGACTTCTAATTAACTGTGTGTGAACAGTGTGCAACAAAATATTAAATGCAGAATTAAAGGAGACAAATATTTTGTTGATGAAGTGGAAACTCAATTAAGAGAAAAACCACTTCGGGGCAGCCAAACCCAAGATATCCATTATTCAGAAGACAAAGCTAGTTACAAAGCAGTAACACTCACATACCCCTGATGCAGTGGTCGTACCTTGAACTTTGACGTGTAACCCAACACGAACGCCTCCCAACCAGGTCTCCTACCTGAAGGGGTCTTCAATGGAATCCTTTACCTTAGGGCCAACCCCTAAGAAAGACTTCAGATCAGCGCAGCAATAACACACACAGCAATGGCTTAAGAGAGACTAACTCAGCACAATAACTCTACAATATAACTCTCTAAGCACTAAGGAATTCAATACCGAATTCTTGCAGTTCTCAAGCCTAGGGACCTCTATTTATAGGCTGCAGGTTCCAATGAGCGTCTGGCTTGATAAACCTAGGCACTGTCCGGACGGTAGACATAAGGTGTCTAGACGAACAACTGTGCGATCGGCTTTTCAAAATTTTGTTGAAATTCTTTCCTGATTTGAGCCACGTCCAGACAGTGTTGCCCTGTCGTTCGGACGGTCGCACTTCAATTGCACGCAATTTCCATATCAAGGCTTCGCGCGTCCGGACCAAGGGAATGGTCGTCCGGACGGTTGATCAGATGTAACGCCCAGTAATTTCAAGCTCTTAAGAAATCATTAATATTGTTGAGGAGACAATATCCACATGTTTTTATAAACGTATCGAGGTATTTCAGTCAGCTCTAAATGTGTTATGCTATCAATTCCTAAGGCTTTAGAAGAAAAAAATATATTCCGCTGCGAGAGTTTATCTCTGATGTAGTAATGTCACGTGGAAACCGAAGGTTTTTACTTACAAATTTGCAGGCTCAAATTTGGGGCATTACAGAATGGTATCAGAGCAGTTCGCTCAGGTGACCATCAGAATTGACCTACCTAGAAACTAGAGCATAACCAAGAGCTACTTTTAATAAATGATTTTAGAAACCACGTAAAAGATTTCGTTTGAAGAATGTAGTGTTGAGTCGGGAATAATAGTAAATGAATAATTATAGAACTGTAGAAGCATCAGTTTTGTTTAAATATGCTATGTACCCGAGTAAAATAAAAACTTTTGTGTGCAATATCTCTTTGTAAGAATTAGAGAATGATAAGCTTTTGGAGCTAATCAATATGTATCTATGTGATTAAATGTATTGTGTAGTATTTAAATTAATTATTATTTTGGTGATTAACTTGATGCGATGGTACAGAATTATGGCACCTCGACGTTACCCTGTTCGTAACGAAAACTACGGAAACCATCGTCATGGCAACCGTGATGATGAATTCCCACCTCCACCTCCACCTCCACCATTTAATGATGGAGTGCATCCAGCCTTAGCTCAATTTATGGCTGAAACTACTAGGCAGTTTGCCGAAGTAGTGGCAAGAATTCCACAGCCTGCTGGCCGATTGGAACAGGTAGGTTGCTCTCTACGCGATTTTGCTAGCCAACAATTTCGCCTATTTGATGGAATGCAGGGACCGTTAGTTGCTGAAGCTTGGATTACGGATATCGCGCTATTGCATGAGACCCTTGGCTGTACTGATGAGCAAAAGGTTAATTATACAGGACTAAGGTTAATCGATGAAGCTGCAAGATGGTGGAAGTCTAAAAAATGACTCTTAGGAATAGAGTTGGGACATGGGGTTGCTATCCCTTGGGATAGGTTTTTAGAGGAATTCAATGGGTGTTTCTTTCCAAGGGCACAAAGGCAGATACGGGCCATCGAATTCCAGAATCTGGTGCAAGGCACAATGATGGTAGAGCAATATTCCTCTAGGTTTATTGAACTAGCGAGGTTTGGCCTCAACCTAATCCCAAATGAAGAATCGAAGGCGGAACGTTTTGAAAATGGCCTTAATCCTCGTATTAAGGAGATAGAGTTATGTGTCATGAAATCAGAAACTTTGTCAAGTTGGTCGATATAGCATCGATTGCCGAACGAGGAATGCGCGAATCATCCGCCGCTTACGAACTGAAGAGGCGAGCAGCATCGCAGGTGTCATACCCATCCAAACGACCTGCACTTGGTACTGGAAGCAGGCCAGCTGAGAAGAGGAATTTCCCTCCAACAGCAGGGAATCAGGCGACTTCATGCTATAAGTGCGGGAAGGTGCATGCTGGAGAGTTCAAGGCTAGCGAACCAAACTGCTTTAGGTGTGGTCAATTTGGCCACTTCAAGAGGAATTGTCCACTGGATGCCCCAGAAGGATCCCGACCCCCAGGAAACAACTTTCCACCAAGGCGACCCGCCCAAGCGAGGGTGTATACCTTAACTCCGGTTGAGGTAGACGAAGAAGAAGAACGAGGTGTTAACGATGTTGTGACAGGTACCATCTTTTTGTTTGGTATCCTTGCGTGTACTCTTTTTGATTCAGGAACTACACATTCATTCATTTATGAAGCATACATTAAATTACGTCATGTTAGCACTCGACCTTTAGTACAAAGTCTTACGGTTGAAACCCCTGGAGGAAAGAAAGTCGTATGCGATAAAATGGTAGAGAATTGTCCAATCAATATAAAAGGAAGGAACCTACCCATCAATCTATCAGTGTTTAAATATCTAGGATATGATGTAATCCTAGGCATGGACTGGTTATCAAAGTATTATGCGAGTATAAATTGTAGAGAGAAGGTAGTCGTTTTTCAATTGCCAGGTGTTGAAAGATTTAAATTCAACGGATCTTCTACACGAGCTACTCCACCGCTACTTTCCGCAATACAAGCTACAGGGAATATACGACAAGGAGCATCAGTGGTCTTAGCTTATGTGACGGCAAAACCAGAAGCTAAGCGTACGTTGGAAGATATTCCAGTGGCGTGCGATTACCCAGACGTGTTTGCCGAGGTTGTGACAGGATTGCCACTTGATCATGAGATTGAGTTTACCATTGATTTGATTCCGGGAACTCAACCCATTCACAAAGCACCTTATCGTATGGCGCCTGCCGAGTTGAAAGAGCTAAAGAAACAATCCAAGAACATTTGGACAGAGGATTCATACGCCCAAGCGTATCACCGTGGGGAGCACCAGTACTGTTTGTCAAGAAGAAAGATGGGACTATGCGACTATGCTTAGACTACCGGGAGCTAAACCGCGTTACCATAAATAATAAATATCCTTTACCAAGGATTGGCGACTTGTTCGACCAATTGAAGGAAGCCAAGGTATTCTCGAAAATCGACTTTCGATCGGGATACCATCAACTTAAGGTAAAGGACGAAGATGTGCAAAAGACGGCGATTTGAACGAGGTATGGTCATTACGAATTCCGAGTCATGCCTTTTGGGGTGACTAACGCACCGTCGATTTTTATGGATCTAATGAATCGTGTTTTCCATATGTACCTCGATTTGTTCGTAGTTGTGTTTATTGATGATATTTTAATTTACTTGACTAATCATCAAAAGCACGGAGAGCATTTGAAAACAGTACTAAATGTTCTAAGGGAAAAGCAGTTATTTGCCAAACTCAAGAAGTGCGAATTTTGGATGGAGAAAGTTCCATTCTTAGGGCACGTTATCTCAAAAGATGGAATAGCAGTTGATCCTAGCAAAGTTGAGGTTGTCGTCAACTGGGAGCGGCCAACCAACGTCCATGAAATCCACAGCTTTCTTGGATTGGCAGGTTACTACCGAAGATTTGTAGAAGGTTTTTCCAATCTTTCCGGCCCTTTGACCGCCCTCACTAAAAAGAATGCTCATTTTCAATGGAACGATAAGTGCGAAGCAAGCTTTCAAGAGCTGAAAAAGAGGTTAGTAACTGCACCTGTCGTTGTACTGCCAAGAGAGTCTGAGAAATTCGTAGTTTTTAGTGATGCCTTTATTAAAGGACTAGGGTGCGTACTCATGCAGCAAGATAAAGTTATAGCTTACGCCTCTAGACAGTTGAAGGACCACAAGAGAAACTATCCTACTCATGACCTTGAACTAGCTGCTGTAGTTTTTGCTTTTAAAATTTGGAGACATTATCTTTTTCGTGAGAAGGTAGAAATTTATACTGATCATCAAAGTCTAAAATATATCTTCTCGCAAAAAGAATTGAATATGAGGCAGTGTAGGTGGTTAGAATTGTTAAAAGACTACGACTGCTATATTCTATACCATCCAGGGAAAGCAAATGTAGTCGTAGACGCTTTGAGTAGGAAATCGCAGGGTGCATCAACGAACTCAACGCCTACCCCTAATCAACTCGCCAAGCAATTGGGAATGATCTAGCTGGATGTGGCGCCAAGCGTGAAGGATGCCGTCCTAGCAGCTCTTATTATCCGTCCGTTAACTGCTGACAGAATTAAGATTGCTCAGGAGAATGACCTTGGGTTGCAACAACTGATGGAGAAGACAAGCCAGGGTAAAGCTCCAGGTTTCTATTTTACAGAAGGTGACCTTTTAAGGACAGGTGATGCCAGAACTGTTATACCCAATGATGCAGAATTGAGAAGAGACATACTCAACGAAGCACATAAAACTAGGTACACTGTACACTCGGGAAGCACGAAAATGTACCAGGATTTGAAAAAGGGATTTTGGTGGTAGGGAATGAAGCGTGCTATCGCAGAATATGTAGCGCAATGCCCCACTTGTCAGCAAGTGAAGGCAGAACACCAAAGACCAGCCAGTCCACTCCAACCTCTCAACGTGCCAGAATGGAAATGGGATCAAATTGCAATGGACTTCGTTGTAGGTTTGCCAAAAACACTCAATGGGCATGATGCTATTTGGGTCGTTATTGACAGACTTACGAAAAGTGCTCATTTCATCCCTATCAAAATTACCGACCCTGTTCCTAAGCTGGCAGAATTATATATAAGAGAGATTGTCAGACTACATGGAATACCTGCTTCTATTGTATCTGACCGTCATGCACGATTCACCTCTCGTTTTTGGCAATGTTTACAAGATGCAATGGGGACAAAGCTAACTCTTAGCACGGCATACCATCCTCAAACCGATGGCCAATCGGAAAGAACCATTCAAATTTTGGAAGATATGTTGAGACTTTGCGTATTGGACTTTAAAGGTAAATGGATTCAATATTTACCGTTAGTTGAGTTTGCCTATAACAATAGTTTTCAGGCAACTATTGGAATGGCTCCATACGAAGTGCTCTATGGACGGAAATGCAGATCACCACTATATTGGGATGAAGTTGGGGAAAGACAGCTAGTAGGACCGGAGATAATCCAGGATACTAAAGACAAGATTACCCTAATTCGAAAGCGGATGCTGGCGGCACAGAGTCGCCAAAAGAGTTATGCTGATACACGACAACGCAAGCTAGAATTTGAAGTTGGTGACCAAGTATTCCTGAAGGTATCACCAATGAAGGGAGTCATGCGGTTTGGTAAAAAGGGAAAGCTATGTCCAAGGTATGTCGGTCCTTTTTTAGTGACGGAGGTCGTAGGTTCAGTCGCCTATAGAGTTGAATTACCATCTAAACTAGCCGGTGTACACGACGTATTCCACATTTCCACGCTACGAAAATACGTGCACGACTTGTTACACGTAATTGACTTTGAACCCTTACAAGTTCAAGCAGATTTGAAATATGAAGAGAAGCCGGTGCAGATCTTGGATCGAAAAGTACAACAACTGAGGACAAAGACAATACCACTAGTAAAAGTTCTATGGCAGAACCATGAAGTAGAAGAAGCGTCTTGGGAATTAGAATAAGAGATAAGGAGAAAATACCCATACCTATTCCCATGAGCCACTTTGAAGTAGGTATGTTTAAAACTTTCGTGATTTATGACGTAGTATTTATAATTAAATAACTTTTACGGTAGTAATTGTGTTTAAAATAGTTTGTGAGTAGTAGCTGTGAATACATACTGTAGTCGGTATGTCGAGCCCATAAATAGATCATGGTACTATATAAAACCAAATACCTAGGTAGAGATAGTATGATTTGAAAATCATAATTTTCTTACACCCTTTTTGATAATTGTCAATTATCATGGAGTTAAAATAAAGTTGAAAACTATTTACATCAAACCATACCTCAAGATCAACCAGAGAGAGAGTTACCTCAGTCCTCCACTAAGCCATGTCTCAGTGACTTTGAAGATAATTAAGGTACGTAACATCGCTGCTTGAAATTTTTCTTACTTAGTGTAAATTTTTTCTTTTAGCATAACTTAGTTTACAAATTTCGGGGACGAAATTCCGATAAGGTGGGTAGGATGTAACGCCCAGTAATTTCAAGCTCTTAAGAAATTATTAATATTGTTGATGAGACAATATCCATATGTTTTTATAAGCAAACCTAAAGTTGTTTTGAAAAATTAAAAGATCAAAACCTAAAAACCCTTAAAAATCTAAAAGTAACATTTAAGCTTAAAAACTTTGATTAAATCGAAAGCAGGTCAAACAGATTCAGATTTAGATAATTCAAAAACTATTGTGCTTACAAAAGAAAGATCTATCATGTGGCAAAAGTTAGTAAAAAGTCTACCAGTTGACTTTTTGACCCGAGCCTAAATAACCTAACTGTCGATATTAAAAGAAAAACTATCAAGAAAAATATCTCCATGCTTCTAGAAACATTTATGTATAAAAAACAAGAGTAATGATGAAAGGATAGGATATCTCAAGAGTAATCATGACAAGAAAGAAAAATCAATAAAGCAAGTGTGAACGCAGAAAGTGGATAAAAGATATTTTGGCTTTATGGACAGAAACTTTGACTTGATTGGAACTAAGTCAAAACAAACTCGAAATGGAACAAACCAAAAGGAGAAAATGTTTGTCATGAAGTCCTATATCCACCCTCAAAATTTCACATCAATCGGAGTAGGTTTGACCATAAAAATAATTCTTGGAGTAGGCTGCCCTCTAGTTGGACGAAAATTCTAAAATCCAAATTTGCAAGACATTATCCAATAAGCTAATTATTTTATTACATTTTGGACCTAAATACCCCTGCTTTCCTCCTATAAATAAGCATGCAAGGCCCTTTGTTTTTCCACACAAATCCTAGACAACTTTCAAGAAAGCTTTTGCTTTGGTTTTCTCTCCCTTTTTCTCTCCTTCTACCACACAACTACTTTGGTGTTCTTGAAGTTATTTTTCTCTCCAAATCAAATTGGTAAGTAAATCTTGACACTTCTTCCTTATTATTTGATTTTATTACTTGTTTATTTATTGCGTTACTACGGAGTTGGTTTAACCCCCATATTTATTTACTTGTTTATTTATTGCGTTACTACGGAGTTGGTTTAACAAACCCCGTATTTATTTACTTGTTTATTTATTGCGTTATTACGGAGTTGGTTTAACAACCCCCGTATTCATTTGCTTTAAAATGCAATCCTACAAAGTGGCTGTGCCGCTAATTTCCCTATCCCTTTACATAAAAATATTATCCTGTTAGGATTCATGTTTAAGTGTTATATTACCAAGAGCATTATGCTGTGTTTCGGTGCATAAACATGAAACGTTGTAATATTTTCTCAATGAATCGTTGTAGGATTCATGTTAAAGTAATTACCTTTTAATTGATAACTAAAAACGATGAGTAAAGTGATGTAAAAATATACACATTTTTAATATTGGAAAAAGGACTGATGTATATATCATCTTCTTTGTATATATTTGTTACAGAAAAGGAGCTAAGAAACTACACCAAGGAGAGTAAGTATGGATGTACTTACTGAGGAATGATTCTATGTTTCATTAGGACTGTGTGGTGTGTGTTCATTGCATGTGGTTGTTCATGCATTGCATGTTGTGTCCAATTAATATAACGGCTGATGAGATAGCCATTAACAAGCTGATGTAGTAGCAAGTGAAAGGAAGGCTAGTCAGTGGATCCAGGGGGTTCATAGTGACCCAGGGTGAGTCCAAAGTCCTAATATATAACTAATGCTGGGACCAGTAGGATTCCATTGCAAACAGGTAAGACTTTAAGTGTGAGGCAAAGGACATGAACGGGTTTGGATACCTAAGAACGAGAGGTCTGAAGTAAGATGATTATAAAACACAAACTAAATGGTTACTACGATGCATATTCATACAACTCTTGCATTTATATTATTTATGAACTGTTATTAATCTGATGGTAACTTAGATATAAAAATGGATGACTCACTTGTTTGTCTATGTAAATATGATGACGTCATATTTGCATAGTTACTGATGCAGATCTGGAGAATGAAGGAATGGACCCATATGCCAGTTTTGATGGTTTTTGAAACCATCAACGAACTATTATGTGCTAGTTTATAAATTACTAGTTGTACTTATGTGTGAATTGTTTTATGGCATGTAAATATTTATAACGATGTCATGTTTGGCATGTTTTATGTTATATGCTTATGTGCCGCCTGTGGCACTAATTTTGATGCTCCTAGTGTGCATATAGGATGTAAAGATAAACCTAAGTAACTTTTAATAAACGTATCGAGGTATTTCAGTCAGCTCTAAATGTGTTATGCTATCAATTCCTAAGGCTTTAGAAGAAAAAAATATATTCCGCTGTGAGAGTTTATCTCTGATGTAGTAATGTCACGTGGAAACCGGAGGTTTTTGCTTACGAATTTGCAGGCTCAAATTTGGGGCGTTACAGTATGGTATCAGAGCAGTTCACTCAGGTGACCATCGGAATTGACCTACCTAGAAACTAGAGCATAACCAAGAGCTACTTTTAATAAATGATTTTAGAAACCACGTAAAAGATTTCGTTTGAAGAATGTAGTGTTGAGTCGGGAATAATAGTAAATGAATAATTATAGAACTGTAGAAGCATCAGTTTTGTTTAAATATGCTATGTACCCTAAGTAAAATAAAAACTTTTGTGTGCAATATCTCTTTGTAAGAATTAGAGAATGATAAGCTTTTGGAACTAATCAATATGTATCTATGTGATTAAATGTATTGTGTAGTATTTAAATTAATTATTATTTTGGTGATTAACTTGATGTGATGGTACAGAATTATGGCACCTCGACGTTACCCTGTTCGTAACGAAAACTACGGAAACCATCGTCATGGCAACCGTGATGACGAATTCCCACCTCCACCTCCACCATTTAATGATGGAGTGCATCCGGCCTTAGTTGAATTTATGGCTAAAACTACTAGGCAGTTTGCCGAAGTAGTGGCAAGAATTCCATAGCCTACTGGCCGATTGGAACAGGTAGGTTGCTTTCTATGCGATTTTGCTAGCCAGCAATTTCGCCTATTTGATGGAATGCAGGGACCGTTAGTTGCTGAAGCTTGGATTACGGATATCGCGCTATTGCATGAGACCCTTGGCTGTACTGATGAGCAAAAGGTTAATTATACAGGACTAAGGTTAACCGATGAAGCTGCAAGATGGTGGAAGTCTAAGAAAGGACTCTTAGGAATAGAGTTGGGACATGGGGTTGCTATCCCTTGGGATAGGTTTTTAGAGGAATTCAATGGGCGTTTCTTTCCAAGGGCACAAAGGCAGATACGGGCCATCGAATTCCAGAATCTGGTGCAAGGCACAATGATGGTAGAGCAATATTCCTCTAGGTTTATTGAACTAGCGAGGTTTGGCCTCAACCTAATCCCAGATGAAGAATCGAAGGCGGAATGTTTTGAAAATGGCCTTAATCCTCGTGTTATGGAGAGAGTTATGTGTCATGAAATCAGAAACTTTGTCAAGTTGGTCGATATAGCATCGATTGCCGAACGAGGAATGCGCGAATCATCCGCCGCTTACGAACTGAAAAGGCCAGCAGCATCGCAGGTGTCATACCCATCCAAACGACCTGCACTTGGTACTGGAAGCAGGCCAGCTGAGAAGAGGAATTTCCCTCCAACAGCAGGGAATCAGGCGACTTCATGCTATAAGTGCGGGAAGGTGCATGCTGGAGAGTGCAAGGCTAGCGAACCAAACTGCTTCAGGTGTGGTCAATTTGGCCACTTCAAGAGGAACTGTCCACTGGATGCCCCAGAAGGATCCCGACCCCCAGGAAACAACTTTCCACCAAGGCGACCCGCCCAAGCGAGGGTGTATACCTTAACTCCGGTTGAGGTAGACGAAGAAGAAGAACGAGGTGTTAACGATGTTGTGACAGGTACCATCTTTTTGTTTGGTATCCTTGTGTGTACTATTTTTGATTCAGGAGCTACACAATCATTCATTTCTGAAGCATACATTAAATTACGTCATGTTAGCACTCGACCTTTAGTACAAAGTCTTACGGTTGAAACCCCTGGAGGAAAGAAAGTCGTATGCGATAAAATGGTAGAGAATTGTCCAATCAATATAAAAGGAAGGAACCTACCCATCAATCTATCAGTGTTTAAATCTCTAGGATATGATGTAATCCTAAGCATGGACTGGTTATCAAAGTATTATGCGAGTATAAATTGTAGAGAGAAGGTAGTCGTTTTTCAATTGCCAGGTGTTGAAAGATTTAAATTCAACGGATCTTCTACACGAGCTACTCCACCGCTACTTAGGCCTCAAATCTATTTCTTTCAAGTCTTGGCGAGCTACGAGGTTGTCCTTCATTTTCCCTTTGATGTTGAGAATTGTGCCAAGTATGTTGTCCATCACATTTTTCTCTATGTGCATGATATCAAGGTTGTGCCGCAATAAATTATCTTTCCAGTATAGCAACCGAAAGAAAACACTTTTCTTTTTCCACACAACATCGTCAATTGCAGCTTCTGTCGATTGTCCCCGCTTCCACTGCTTCTCTTTCGTCTTGCCCGCACTCTCATCCCTAAATACCTTCCCCTCCAACTGTCCCAGGATGTCATCACCACTTTGCACATCGGGCACACATTTTCGTTCTTGAGTGCCGTCAAATGCTTTCTTGTTGCACCTCCAATGATGATCCATCGGCAAGTATCGCCTATGCCCCATATAACAACATTTCTTGCCGTTATACAACCATCTAGACCTTGTTAAATGCATACAAACAGGGCATGCCATAACATCCCTGTTAGGCCCCCCGGACAAATCTGCATATGTGGGGAAGTCATTAATTGTCCACATCAACTGCGCTGGCATCACAAAATTATTTTTCTTTGATGCATCAAATGTGCGCACCCCTACGTTCCATTATTCTTGTAACTCAATTAATGGCTAGAGGTAAACATCTATACCCATTCCAGGTGAACTTGGGCCTGGGATAATCAGCGATATAGTATGAACAACGTTTGCTTCATACACATCCAATGAGGCAATTGTACGGAACAAGTATCACTGGCCAAGTGCTGTAGGAAATGCTCATGTTCCCAAATGGATTAAATCCATCTGAGGTTAGACCAAGCCTCACGTTCCTGCTGTTGACTGAAAATTCTAGATGTAATAGGCCAAATGACTTTCATGCCTTATCGTCGGTCGGATGCCTCAACACGCTGTCCTTAGTGCGGCCATCTGCATGCCATCTCATGTGGGGCGCAGTATGCTTCGACATGAAAAGCCTCTGTAGGCGTGGGTTGAATGGAAACCACCGCAACACTTTCATCGGACATTTCTTTCTAGACGATATGGGTTGACCATCATGGTCCAAATGAATTTCATCCTTCCATTTAGATTCGTCATAGACGATGCATGACTCTAATTCCCCATTGGACTTCCAAAATAACATACAATCATTATGGTATGCAGAGATCTTCTTATACCCGAGCCCCATGTCACTAAGATACTTTTTTCGCGTCGCACGTATTAGCTGGCAAACTGTTCTCACATGCAAGCAGCAATTGATTGATGAGCTCAAGGAAAGCCAAGAAAATATTGTTGCTAACTCCGTCAACACACTTCAAGTTGTACATGTGTACTGTAGCACTCAATTTGCTATGTTTAATGCCCTCATGCAGTAGCTTCTCCGCCTTTTTAAGCATGTCGTAGTACTTCTGAGCGCCACGTGCAACTGGTGGTACATTTACATTTTCCTCACCCAATTGCTCAACTCCCCCAGACCCACAATTCTCTTCTCTGACTTCGTGCATTCCGAATGCATCACGCAACACTGCGTGCATGTCGCCACCCTCTTCTGTACTTCCACCCGTCGCATATGTGGCCGGATGGTTCGATCGGATGGCTGCATCAGGATTGTAAGGCGTCGTCTGACCGTGATGCCACCAGTTTATGTAGCTAGTCATCATTTCCCTACCCGCTGTTAAGTGTTCAAGTACATAATCGGGCTAGTGGAGGCGATTATTCTGACACATCTTACAAGGGCATCGGATTTTACCATCGGTCGTTCTACAATTACTAACTGCAAATTCCACAAACTCTCTACACCCGTTATTGCATTCTCTCGTACCTTGAGGCTTTGTAATCCAAGTCCTGTCCATATTTGTTCTATATGTACATGTCACAAATGAACACATATATAAAATAAAACTACAATTATTAATTGTTAATTAAATGAAGAATTCACATTTAACTAAGAAAACAAAGAATTCAATTAACTAAAATATCACAATTCTTAAAAATGAAGTAAATAAATTTTTATTTTCTTCCAAATATCAATTAAATCTAACACACCAACAATTAGTATAAATAAGTTATCAAAATACTTATTGTTAATAAAATAATGCACATTTAAACTAGTATCAATAATTTTTTTTTTTAATTTACTTTTCTAAAATAATATTCCTATTGATTAATTACAATTATTATTATTATTATTATTTATTTGTGTGTGCAATTTTTTTATGTGATTTTGTATTTAATTAACCATAATATCAATATAAATATTGGCCTCTAATTAATTAGGTTAAAAAATCTAATTAGGGTATATTGTCAAATAAATTGTAATATTATCTCAATATCAATATATCAATATTAGCTTCTAAAAATTAAGTTAAAAAATCTGATTAGGGTATAAAGTTTAGCTTCTAATATTATTCCAATATCCACATTATATTGTCTTAATATCCACAATAATTTGCCTCAATAGATTATATGAATATAACTTCTTCTTCTTTTTTTTTTTTTTTTTTTTTTTTTTTTTTTTTTTCCAGAATATTCATTATCCAATATCAACAGTATTAACAATATCTAATATCCATTATCAAATATTCAATATCAACAATATCCAATATCAACAACATTAACAATATCCAATATCCATTATCTTCACGTTACCTACGGAGGGGGAAGACTAAGCAGAGAAACTGAGAAGGAGTGTGAGAGTCGGCCGTTATTGATCAAGGAGGGGGACAGCACCGAGGAGAGAGGGGGAGATGAGGGAGAGCAGGGAGAGGGAGAGCAGATAGAGGGGGAGATGGAATTTGTTCCCAAATTCCGCGTGGAAGTAGCCTGCGCAACATTGTTCTTGAAATGTTTCAGTAACGTGCTTGCACGTTAATGACACACATAACTGTAACGACCCACTTTTTACAAAAAGGACAATTCCCTTTCAACACATATAGAGTTTTGACTGAAATACCTCAACTTACATTAAAATAAATAAAATGTCTTACAAATAAATACACACCAAAGCAATAACATAAGAGCCACATGCGGCTCGCATCCTACATAATAGTAGTCATACTACAAACCATAAAATAAAACATAAGATGTTCAGGAAGTTCATAAAATGAAACCTAGTATCAACATAGAAGATAGACTGTTCAGCAAGTCTATCACAAAAAGGGAGACATTAGACAGTCTCATCTATAAAACCAGGATCATCACAAGGATCCTGATAATCCTGATACTCGTTAGTGTCTGTACCTGCACAATCATCTATGAGAGGGTGGTTATTATCACAAACCCATAGTTCCATAAGTGAGCTAACTGTCATTCAATAATATCAATGATTCATGCTTTATTTAAGGAACAGAGATATGGCACAATGATTAGATGACAGTTTTGTATGCAAAGTTTAACAGTTCAATATAGTCATTGCACTCCTCTGGTTTAGAGCCGTCACCCGTCAATTTCGCCTTGTTTGGGACGTTCGACGACGTGTCCCCCTACATTACATTTTATTAGCATCTTTTCGAACTAGCAGAGTACGTTCCACGTCACTCTACTAGCACTTTGAAGGACAATAGTAATCAATATGAATTATTGGGTTTTCAGTTTCAGGCACTATTCCCATCCTGAACCTTTGGGAGACGTTGCGCCCAATATTAATAGGCTGATTATTAACAGTATGCAATAATCAGTCACACGCATCCAATTAAAATAAATCATAAACACAACACTATTGAAATCCAGTACTACCCTCAGTAAGTAATTTATACTTACAGTCCTTTGCTTCCACAGGGTCCACAAAAATATCAATTGCAGGATTATATTCATGAAATATAAAATCAGTAAATAGTGCTAAGAAAATTATCATTTATAATTATCTCTTCTAATCCTTTATTACATGGAACCATTAATTGTTTGGATATTTTAATAGCCACATTTTTATTTTCAACCTTATTATTTTTATACTAACAAAAGAGATCATATATATATATATATATATATATATATATATATATATATATATATATATATATATATATATATATATATATATATATTCCTTTTTAGCACAATATTTGAAACCTGTAACTTCTTGTATTTGACACTACAATATATAGGTATACATATATATTCTATGTTGTGTACCATACCTATAGATATATACATGTAACAGTAGAAATTATACATATATATTTTCATACATTCACATCAAGAGTATACATATACATATATAACTATATTATTATTTTTTTAGTGCTTAGTCAGGCAACCCGTGGACTTCCATTTGATTAACCTCCCCTTTTTTTTAACACTACACCCTACAGTCACTGTTTGTAAATTTTACCCCTTTTTGGTACAAATTTGATCTCACTTTTCTGCACCAATTCAAATACCAACTTTCCAATAAGCAATTTTTGTTTTTACCCATATGTTTCCCTTAGTCCCCTTCTATTTCCCTTCATTGTTTTTCCACTAGTTTCTGTACACTAACCCGAAACATAGCACTCCATTTCACTCTCACACATGTTCACTTTCTTGATAACAAAATCACACTCACACACTTTTTATCAAACACCATGAGCATGAGCACTTAAACCCACACATTTACTACACATGTACACACACGGTTTTTCACCTCTAAGTGCATTTATATGTATATATATATATATATATATATATATATATATATATATATTATACCTCCACTATATACATACACATTTACCATAAAAACACAACACCTGTTTACCTAAAACACTCCCACATGCAGCACTTTACACCTAAACACCCATTTGTACACACACACAGCACACACGGCTTCCACTACTTGCATGACAGCACACACCTTTTTATTTTTCTGTTTCAAGACAGCACACACACCCTTTTATTTTTCTGTTTCAGCACCCCGTATATGTCCACAACACACACATCTATAACTCATTCACACTCTCCAACTTACACGTTTAGTTCTTAGCAAACAAGTTTGGTTTATTTCACAGCATAAACACATGTCATTTTTCTGGTTCTGCTATGTACTTATATATATATATATATTCATACAACAAATCATACCTATCATTCCTCCTTCTAAACATTTATCTATATACATATCATGTTATTCTTCTACTTTAGAAAACATACCGGTTTCTTCTTGGATGGAATAAGTGCTGCACTTATCCCTTTTTGCTGCTATCAACCGAATCCAAAGGTCACTAGCAACCATATAAAAAGAAGAACAAGTAAAGACATGATTATATGGTGAAGAAGAGAAGATTTCCTCTGTTCAACTAGGTAAATAGAGAACCTATTGCTGATGGTGAAAACTAAGAGCCGTTGTCCGAAAATTACAGGTTGGGTTGAGATTCAAGTTGAACTCTTCTTTGTTTTTTTAAAGGTTTCTGTCCGAAGGTGTGAGGAATGAAATTGAAACTGAGTTCCTTGGTTCATTTTTCTGTTGTCTTGCTACTGGCCGGTTAATATCACAAGGAGGAACAGATGTGTATAACTTTCTAAGCTCTTCTCCACGTTTTGATAACAGGAACGACAATGATAGGATGATTTCAGTTCTGGTTTTTTTTTTTTTCTACTCTAACCGAAGGTAGGGAATGTTGCAAGAATTCTAATGCAGAAATGAAGTTCGGTTGATATTTTTCTTGAACAATGGCTAAAGCTTGAACTCATATCTATAGAGAACATGAGGGGTCCAGATTTATTTAAGCAAAATGATCTATGGTTAGGGAGCAACCAAGTGTTCAGTGAATGTTGGATTAGGATAAAAATCATCATTAGATTTCTTAAATATCTCTTATCTCCTTTAACTATAATTTGAATTCTAACTAATTGAGCTAACTAACCATTTTCTAGTTTCACCCGAACTAAGACTCCTCTCACCCATTTTAAACTCATATTTCACCCCAAAATATCCTATTAGCAGTGATGATTACTAAACAAAAATATCACTTCCAGCTAAGCATTCAGTTACTGTTCACTCAGTAACTTCCAGCATGTTCACCCTTGTATCTTTCAACCAAAAATTCTGATTCAACCCTACTGCCGAGCCCATTGCATGGCCTGATTTGTTTCTATTTAAGCTGATTTTTAAGGGATCTGTGATGATGGTCCATACTTTTAAAAACACCTACATAGTTAGTGTTTCCCATCGAGTTTGGTAAGCTAGAAAACCGGTGCTCTAGAAGTCATCATATTTAAGATTATGTTTTTCAATCCAGTTGGTCACATAAATACATATATATATTGCTCAATTATATATCCCTATATATTTATATAACATACCATATAATTAGGACCTCTTGTAAGAATTAATTAAATACATCTATATATATACTTATATACATAGGTTATAATTAGGTCTAATATTCTCACATGTGCATATTCACATTTACCAAAAACATATACTTACATTTATGCATTAACCAAACTTTTATTTATCTAACCTTTCGATATATTTTTATTTTAAGTAATTTATTTATTTCTCGGGCGTTACACATAACAGTAACGCGGAATACAATACCGCGTTATTACATTTATAAAACAATAACGTGCAGATAGCCGTTACTATCATTTGGAAAAGTAATGTGCACTCATATGCACGTTACTTCATACTAACACGTAAAATAAAAAACATTACTATTTAATACAATATTTAACTGAATTAATATTTAATACAATAACTAAATAAAACTTATATTTATAAAAAAAAATAAGTTTAAATATTATTATAAAATATTTTGAGCGATCATGATTGATTGGATGATCTATTGATCATATTGATCAATCATGGTCGATCTATTGATCCTCATGATCCTATTGATCCATCACGATTGATCGGATGATCTATTCATCCTATTGGTCCATCACGACTGATCGGATGATCTATTGATCATATTGATCAATCATGGTCGATCTATTGATCATATTGATCAATTTATTGATCTTCATGATCCTATTGATCGATCATGATGGATCGGATGATCTATTGATCATATTGGTCCATCACGATCGATCGGATGATCTATTCATCCAATTGGTCTATCACGATCGATTGGATGATCTATTGATCAATCATGGTCGATCTATTGATCCTCATGATCCTATTAATCGATCATGATGGATCAGATGATCTACTGATCCTATTGATCGATCACAATGGATCGGATGATCTATTCATCTTCCTATTGGTCCATCACAAATGATCGGATGATCTATTCATCAATCATGGTCGATCTATTGATGCTCATGATCCTATTGATCGATCATGATGGATCGGAAGATGTATTGATCCTATTGGTCCATCACAAATGATCAGATATTGATCAATCATGGTCGATCTATTGATCCTTATGATACTATTGATAGATCATGATGGATCAGATGATCTATTGATCCTATTGATCCATCACGATCGATCGGATGATTTATTGATCCTATTGGTCCATCACGAATGATCGAATGATTTATTGATCATATTGATTGATCATGGTCGATCTATTGATCCTCATGATCCTATTGATCGATCATGATGGATCGGATGATCTATTGATCCTATTGATCAATCACGATGGATCGGATGATCTATTCATCCTATTGGTCCATCACGAATGATCAGACGATCTGTTGATCAATCATGGTCGATCTATTGATCCTCATGATCCTATTGATTGATCATGATGGATCGGATGATCTAGTGATCCTATTGGTCCATCACGAATGATCGGATGATCTATTGATCATATTGATCAATCATGGTCGATCTATTGATCCTTATGATCCTATTGATCGATCATGATGGATCGGATGTGAAAAGAATTATTGACTTCTAATTTAAACCAAGGTGTGTGTTTGTGTGCAAACAAATATTTTAAATGCGGAATTTAAATAAGACAAGATATTTGTTACGAAGTGGAAACTCTATGAAGAGAAAAAACCACTCCGGGGCAGCCAAACCCAAGAAATCCATTATCCAAAAACAAAGCTAGTTACAAGACACTCGTACTCACATACCCTTATGCAGCAGTCATACCTCTAACTCTAACGTGTAACCCAACACGAACGCTTCCCAACTAGATCTTCCACCTGAAGGGGTTTTTGATAGATTCATTTACCTTAGGGCCGACCCCTAAGATAGACTTCACACGAACAACTGAGCACACACTGGCAACTGCTTGACAGCTAGTGGATCTTCGATTCTCCCTAAGCACCCTCTCAAAGCACTATGAAATTCACTGTCAAATTCTATACAAAACACTAGCATAGAGCCATCTATTTATAGGCTTAAAGAGACCTCAAAAACTGCTGAGATTCGGACTCTGGCTAACGAGCATCCGGATGGAAGTTAGCCATGTCCGAACGGTTTTCTACTATATCCTTTCAGAAACAGCGTACTTTTATCTTTATCGGGTTCACGTCCGGACGGCTTGACCGAGCGTCTGGACAGTCTTCGCTAAAATCCTTTCCGCGTTAGAACGAAATTCTAGAATATTCTGAAATACTGGACATCGTCCGGACGTGTTGCCCCGTCGTCCGGAAGTCTTGTAGAGACTTCCCAAACAGTGTCGACTTCTGAAATTCAACTCCTTGTTGAATACTGATTGACCTGTCGTCCGGACATCTTCAATATTTATCTGTAAGACACTGTGGGGCGTCCGGACGGTTGCACAGGAACTGGTTGTTTTGTCTTGGATTTTGCAAGGACTCTTCATAGACATCTTTTAGAAGCTTCTGATCAATTATTGTCTTTGATTTGATCATTGTCTAAAAACATGAAGATTCTGAATTGAAAACCAACCATCCTGTTGAAACGTAACCATTACATAAAGTGTTTTTGTTTTATCCAGAATGTAGCCAATAAAAATAGTAACAAACTCTCCCTTTAGGCCATTCTGGAACAAAAAACACTTGACTGGTTTGGAAATACATTCCCGGTCCAAAACAAAAAATACTCGCCCTTTTTGTCTCAAAAGGGCAAAGGATAAACAGAATATAAGAGAAAACCACAATTATTAAAATTCAAAACAACAAGAATAATAGTAAAGTGTTTCATCAAAAGCTCAAATCAACAAGAGAAAACCAAAACCTCAAGATATCATATAAATAGAGGGCCCTAGGCTTGTGTTCAGTATAAAATTCGATAGTGAATTCCATAGTGCTTTGAGAGGAAGTTTAGGGAGAATCGAAGATCCGCTAGCTCTCAAGCCGTTGCCGGTGTGTGCTTAACTGTTCGTGTGAAGTCTATCTTAGGGGTCGGCCCTAAGGTAAAGTAATCCATCAAAAACCCATTTAGGTGGAAGATTTGGTTGGGAAGCGTTCGTGTTGGGTTACACATCAGAGTTAGAGGTATGACTACTGCATAAGGGTATGTGAGTACGAATGTCTTGTAACTAGCTTTGTTTTTGGATAGTGGATTTCATGAGTTTGGCTGCCCCGGAGTGGTTTTTCTCTTCACAGAGTTTCCACTTCGTAACAAATATCTTGTCTTATTTAAATTTCGCATTTAAGATATTTGTTTGTATAAAAACACACACACTTTGTTAAAATTAGAAGTCAATAATTATTTTCAAATTTCACCACTAACCTCGTAACGATGATTATTTATTTAACAAGGGAAACTTGACATAGAAATGCAGAGAGAGAGAGAGAGAGAGAGAGAGATCTTTTAAGGACCCATTTTCTTGGAAATTGGGTAAGCCACTTTTGGCTCCAAAATTACCGAAATAAATAGCATAATTCAGTTCGTCACCGATCAAGTATCAGGAAGAACCAGTATCCCACCCTTTATCTGTTTCTTCCCACTGATTAGCTTAACACTTGCATGTAAATGCAATTCAAGTCCAATCCCCCCCACCCCCAATGAAGTTAAGAAAAATATTATAAGAAAGAGTTCTTATGAAAAAAAAAAGAAGAATAAATTGGTAACAAACAATTAAAAAATTTAGAATTTCGCACAGCCCACTGGCAGACCTGTTCCGTGATCAACAACCACAATCTCCGTGACATTGTGACATCGAAGTACATCCTGCCCCAACTTGGTCCCAGCCGCCTTGAGTCCCTTGAGAGAAACTGGCTGATTGAAGAGG
Organism: Alnus glutinosa; assembly: GCF_958979055.1. NCBI lineage: Eukaryota > Viridiplantae > Streptophyta > Magnoliopsida > Fagales > Betulaceae > Alnus > Alnus glutinosa. The sequence continues at coordinate 17,048,150 of NC_084894.1, read as the reverse complement.
TTCAGTGATGGCAATCGTGACGCTGGAGGCAACTTACCACCCGGCAACAATGTCCGGAAGTCTTCCTTCAACAATGGTACCTCAAAATCTGTCTTGTCGTGCCTAACAACGTTATCCTTTGCGCTAATATGAGCCCCCGGTTCCATATGGTTTGTCGAAAAGCTTGCCTGGTTTGGAAAGTTTGGATAAAGAGTTACATAGCCTCTGAGATACATCATGTCTATGAGAAACTTTTTCCACGAAGCTTGCCACCCATTTGTTCTAGACTTAGGAATTTGAACTGGGTTTGCCTTGGCATCTTCAGTGAACCTCATGTTCATGTAGACATAGAACTCTCTCCATTGCTTTGGGAAGAAAACAGAACCCCAACTGCAAGGTAACTGGTGGAGATAAGGTGTGTTTGGATGGATATGCTTGAAAAACTGTGTTGGATTCCATTTAGGCCTTTCTTTGACAACCTCAACAATCCTAGGCGTGTAAAGGGAAATGGAAGAGAGCTCCGGAAAAGAGACTTGTGGGTCATAGTGGTAGGCCAAGAGGGCGTATTTGATCCACAGATAGTAGTATGGAGAGACTTCGATATCGTCCTCAAGCAGGAGCCCATAATCATCATCTGACGATGGGTACCAACTCTCACTCACAGCTCGAATCAGCCCTCCTTGAATGATCCTCCTCCTCACGATTTTGGAGCCGTGAGGCCACTCGAATGAGTTTATAAGTTTAATTGTTGCCTCATCCACTTTGCTGTCCACGTTGAAGCTCATAGTGATCTCATCCCCAACATAGTAAGCACTGCTGAGAGATTTCAAAAGCCTCGTTAAAGAATGAACACGGTTTTGGGTGATAATGTTGACAGAGATCCGCATCCGATTCCAATCTGCATGCATGTCACAAGTTGCATGCTTACTATCTATATCTATATATATATAACAAGAAAAAAAGCTAAAGCTAGCATTGAAGAAAAGAAAAGTAGAATTCTTATTTACTTGGCAACGCTGTTGATCGTATATCAGCCATCCATAGAACCTTTGATATGGAGGGTCTTTGTAAAAGAACCAGTGTTGTCCCATTGGAATTAGTTTCTGTTGCCATCTTCAAAGCTTTCTTAACATTAGGATCAATGTCAGCCACTGTGATCACCACGCTGGGACTGTGAATTTTAATCAAACCTTTCATGCTAGAGTAGACTGCATTTAGCAATGGCACCTCCGACTTGGATATTCCTGAGAGAGCACCGACTGCCAGATCAAATATCTTAAACCTTCGTTCTTTGCATACCAACTTGGGCCACTTGAGGGCAGTTGCAGCATCTTCACAAGGGCAGAAATTGCCTCCGGAGACGGCGATGAAGGCCTTTTTCCCAACAGTAGACCTGAACTTTTCAAGAAGGGGCGCGAGCGCTTTGACCTCATCAACAGAGTGGGCGTAGAAGAGTGCATCAATTTTTTGAGGATACATTGCAGCCCACTGAGTGATATAACCAGTAGAAAGAGCTTTCCACCATTGGTCATCTCGAACTTGAACAATGTCTTTGAAGATTACAGTGGTTTCAGAGACGTATGCAAGCCGGTGTTCACTGTCACCCCATGTTTCCTTGTCATTCGGGTCAACTGGAAGAACAAACGAGCCAGCATTTCTGTACTTTTGAAGTTGATAGCTGCAATCACATTTATAAGAACCCTTAGTCCCAAGACATCACAATATTTTGAAAGCACTGAAATCTGGCAATAATATTCAAGATAATTAAACAACGTACGTACATTGGATGTATAGTGCATGCCTACGAAAATCCCCATACACATATAGTTTCACTATTGTAGCTATCATTCTAACGCTTTCTTCTACTGAGTTATATATGTATAAGGTTTTTTTTTTTAAAAAAAAAAAAGAAAAAAAAAAAGAAAAAAAGAAGAAGCTGATTTAATCAATAAAATTCATTATGGTTTATACTAATCAGTGCACGAAGATTTCGGCTTTATTTGGCAAGTGACTGTTCATGCCAGAACAATGAGTTGTTATTTTTTAGAATTAGTAAAAAGTAGTAAATGTGATTTTTTAGAGTTAGTAAAAAGTAGTAAATGTGATATAAAGTAAAAAGTTTTGTATAGAAAAGTGAAAAAGTTTTGTATTTTGGTGAATTTTTTATTTGAATAGTAATAAAAAAATTATTGATGTAATATAAAAAGTGAAAAAAGTGTAAATGTTTTGATGTTGATTATTATTGGAAAATATAAAAAAGTGAAGAAAAAAATACATAAATAGTAAAAAAGCATTATTCTGACACGACAAGCCACTTGCCAAACACGTCCTTCTATTGTGAGATTCAAACCTAGCTATACTCTAACGTGTACTTGACTATTTTAAAAAGGGTAGTGATTATAGCACAACCTTTAGTACAACTTTAATACAACCCAGCACACATTGAGGTGTGGGACTATGGTGCGTTTGGGAATTGAATTTTTTGAACTTAGAATAAAATTTTAATTCATTATGCGAATTTCGAAGTTTGACTTTGTGAAATAAAATTTGAAAAAGTTAAATAAAATATAATTTACTTTTGAAAAAAGTAGAGATGAATAGAGAAGAATCCTGATTCAACTCTGTTGGCAAACATACCTCCATCACTCCAGATGCTGACGTCTGACTTATGTGACAGGGTTAGTTTGACTATTATTATTATTACGTGGCTTATCTAAAGAAATTGAGAAATAGGAATGGCCGGGTGTATAGAAAGTCTCCATGCTATCCCAAAATGGGAAAGGAATATTATGTTAATATCTTTCACTGTTCCTCAATAAAGTTAATGTTAAAAAACAAAAAAAATAAAAATAATGCCACAAGTTGACCATGCCAGTAATGAAAGAAGGCACGATTAAGATTCCTTTATAAAATAGTGCAAAGTGGCCTAAATAAAATAAGTCTACGCCCAACAATGGTACTTCTGCTTCAAATGCTTTCCCAGTCGATTTTCAACTTAATCCACACTGAGATATCAAGAAATCGACGAAAAAGAAAAGAAAAAAAGAAAAGAAAAGAGGACCGTCCATTTAACGTGCTACCATGACCTTGGTTGTTATTGATCACCTAAGAAGATTATCAAATGTTATTTGAAACTGAAAAATTCATCTATGATATTACTTGCATGGAATTATAACTTAGGTTAAGTTTAGTATGCGAAATGAATATTTCATTAGAAAATAAATAATTTTTATTAAAATTTGAAGAATGTAAAATGAAATAGCTTTAGTATTAAAATATATTATAATATCTAACATTTGGAATATCTATTTTCTTTGTTCGATCATGAGGTCTTAATAAAAGCTATTTCATTTTTTAAGAGAATGGTCATTCCATGTATCAGACATATCCTAATTAAGTTATATATATATATATACTCTATATACTCTTATTTTCCAAAAAAACAAAAAACAAAAAAACAAAAAACATACCTAAGGTGCAGATCTTCGCCAGTCGCAAAGGTGAAGGGCGTCTCAGTGAAAAGCGTCTTGACAAGGTCTGCGGACAAGAACCAAGAGCTGGAAAGAAAATCCACCTGCACAATTTTATCGACTGTGATATCATAAGCTGGGTCGGGTAAATAAAGGCCTGCCTCCTTAGACCGAAACTTTCTGTAGCTTGGAAACGTAAAGTCCTTCTGTCTGAAGGGCAAAATCCTTCCTATACTGCCCAAAACGGCGTTCTCATACTTGTCAGTCCCCGCCACATGCGATAAAATCTGTAGCATTTTCCTTCCAGGAATCATATCGTCGTCGAGGATATATACAAGATCTGCTTCAGTCTGCAAAGCCAATTGGAACCTTCCATAGTACTTAAAATCATAGCTTGAACTTATGAATCTAATTCTTGAATCATTATAGCTGTCTACGATTCTCTTCAAAGACAACTCATTGGGACTCCCAAATGAAAGCACCCAAACGTGGTGGAAAGGAAGCGTCTGTTGAAGCAAAGAATCAAGCTGGGCGCAAAGCGTTTTCCTTTTGAAATGGTTTAAGATCACTGTGACCTTGGGCTTGTTGGGACCTCGCAAATCCCACTTAGACTTGATTGCCAATAGTTCAGCAAGAGTTTCTGTACCAGCGTTCTTGCTCTGGAAGCCCAACACTTCATCGTAAAGCTCTCTCTTTAACTTGATCATTTGGGCATCATTTGACTTCTTCTGCGTGAAATCTATTTTCTCATGCTCGCATACTTCGGACGGAGTTATTGGTTGAATGAGAGAAGAGGCTTCTTGGTAGTGACTAAGAACGTGCGGCGTAACTATGAACTGCTTCCATTGTTGCGCGATTCGGGTAGCCCATGTAAAGTCCGGTTTCGTTCGCAAGTCTATTGCAGGACTCATGTAATACAATAGGAATGTTGCGTATAATGCAAACGCGAATTGTAGACAAGTAAGCGCTGTGACAAGCCGAGCTGAGCCACTCTTCTGAACTTTCATCTTTGCCTTTCCCCCGACATAATCACTAAGCATCCCTTCTAAGTAATCCCCACTTCTCATTGTCTGATTCCGAGCCAAACCCATTTCTAGTTCCTGCCAAACATATATAGACAAAAACAGTTAAAAAGCAAACATATATATTTCAGTCGAAGGCAGCCAAACGAATTAAGAACAGGAAATTCGTATAGCATATAATTAAGCTTCACACTGACCAATACGGGCAACCCAAATCAGCAAAAGCAGTACAAACAGAAGAGTATGGAGGTGCTAGCGATATCAATCAAATTGCGATCGATATATTCAAACAAGCAGACATTCAAATTCCAAGTCAATCAAGAACTTCAAGAGTTTGAGCTCACAAATTATTGCTCATGAAGTTTTTGAAGAGCAACGGATCCTGTGCCTTTATATAAATATAGTTGAAAAAGTAAGAAAAGTGTAGGGGAAGCACCCCATGAGAAATGCATCAAAGGGGTCACATGGGCTAAACGCTTATATTAACGAGTTTGATTTTAATATTTGAGACATGTCAATAAACGCGTTACCTTCACTTCTTGCTCATACATTTCCAACCTTAAGTCACAATTATAAAGCCGCCTTTGCTGCCGCGGAAAAGGGCTACCCCTGCGTTTCTGGCACTCCTCACATTTTGGCTATTTAAAATTTCATTACGACAAATCTCACTTGCCCCTAAATTACTAAACCAATTTTTATTAAAAATTAAGGTCCGTCTGTGTTTGTGATTTTTTTTTTTAAAAATGTAATTTAAAAATAGCGATTTTAAAATGTGTTTTGAAAAAAAAAATTTAAAAACGCAGTTAAGAATTTGGTAAAATCGCAATTTGACCTTTAAAATCGTAAGTTAACCTTTAAAATTTTACGTTTTCAAAAATCAATTTTTGTGTTTTCAAAACACAATTTTCAATCGATTCATTTTCTACGATTTTGTTTAAAATCACATTTTTTGTTTATGAAATTACAATCACAAACACACCCTAAGAGAATAATTGTAATTTTTTAAATTTTATAAGGATAAAACGGACATATTACATGCTCACCGTTTAAGTTAATAAAAATATTAAAATATAGGAGTAATTGAAAGGGGCTGAAAAATTAAAACTATACTTTGTAAATTTTTAAGAAAAACTTTTATCAGTAATTTAAGGGTAAGTAAAGTTTCTGTAAAATTTACTAACCCAGAACCAACGAGAGGCCAGACTCTGAAACTCACATATTCCAAAATCTTATTCCTTTCTATCAAGGAAGCTCTCTCTAAAACCCAAATGCCCAAAATTAAGTAAAGGAAAACATTGAATTTGTCAAACCCGGATCCCAAGAACCAGAGTGTGTACCCAGGAAAGTCTCCAATATTAATACACCAAGAAGCAATTGTAGGAAAAAAAGTAAAATAAAATAAAAGAAACAGACAAAGTAGACAATGGGAGATTGATCATACTCACTAGCTATCTTGTACTTGTTTAGAAAGAAAATGAACCAAATAAGCGGAAAGCCTTTTCTTCTTCAGCAAATTAAGCTAAAGCTAAACCTCAAATTCACACCACCATCGACATTAGCATCCACGAATCGTACAAGAGGCCACGTCCAGAGTTGCAGAGAAGGGAAGCATTTGGGCAGAACGATTTAAGTACAAAAAGCTTATAAATACACCGCCAATGAGAAAACAAAATTGGTTAGGTTTGACTTTCTTGCATGAAGATACGTAAGCATATATTGCACCATATATACTCTGTAATGCCTTTCTGCCAAACATGTGCAAGTTGAAAGCAAGAAACCCGTCGTAGGCTGAATTTGCTTGCACAAGGGACATTTCAAATAGGTTGGCAGCTTATCTCAGAAAAAGGAATGTGAATATATATATAAAAATACGTCTTTTATTTTTTTCTCAATTGGTCAAGTCTTTATTTTGCAGGTGAGTTTCCACTTAATTTCCGGCCATTAGAGTTAGAAGAAGCTTAGAAAATGTGTTTGAGATAATAATTGGGAGACATCAAGGAGGTTGGTGTCAATTAAAATATTGTGGGCTTTGAAGAAAGTTACAAGTTCAGCAAACAAATCCTGAACTATTAGTTGGGCGGATGCCAAGATTTTTATTGGATCAAGATTCCTTATAATTTGAGGAGTGTTCTTTTTTTTTTTAGATAATAATTTGAGGAGTGTTAAGTGAAGTATAATACTACTTATCTCAAAAACTATTACCATGTAAACATAAAAAAATGTCTATTTTTTAACCATTGATTTATGACAAAATCTTTAAGCTTTTACAAAGAGGAATTTTTTTTATAATACTTTTCATATCCAAAAATAATAATTTAGCTCAACTAATACAGATAAAAATAAATTCAAATATACAAAAAGAAAGGAAACTACAGAGAGATGTACTAAAAGATCAAATTTAATTAATAAGTGTATAAAAGAATAATAATAAAAAAAAATTTAAAAAAAAAAAAAGAAAAAAAAAAAAAAAAGAATCAAGAGGTACGTTAGTAACTTAACTCCTGAATTGGCACCACTTTTGCAATGCCCCCTGAATTTTAGTTTCTCTCAATTTAGTATATCCATCATTCAATTTGTTTGTAATGTTACCCCTCTGTTAAAATTTTCCGTTAACTTCAAATTGAGGGGTGTCAAAATTCCTAAAATACCCCAATTTGATTTAGGAAAAAACTTGCAAAGATTAAGGCGTCGGTCAAGATTTAATAATATTTGCAAAAATACCCATACCTCAATATTTGCAAAATAATAATAATAATAATAATAATATTTAAAAAAAAAAAAAAAAGACATGGGTATTTTGGGAAATTTTATGGGATTTAACAGAAAATCCTAATAAATTGGTGAAATTGAAAATAATAATAATAATAATAAAAGATTGATACATTAAATTGAGAGAAATTGAATTTTAGGGAGAAACATTACAAAAGTGGTGACAATTCAAGAGTCTTAAGTGATGTTACCCCAAGAATTAATTACTTATTTTCAAATAAAGTCTATTTAAAAATTATTCTTCTTCTACAAAAATAAATAAAATATTGTAAAGATTGAAATATGCTACACACACTCTCGCTCTCACATTTTCTAGTACACATTACCATTAAATTTTTGATGAATTAATGATTATTTTTACTATAATGTCAAAAAAAATATATATTTAATTTTTTTTGAGAATAATAGTGTGCGCAATTTCTCTTCAAATCTACACATGAAGGGGTCGCTGTTTTCTGGATGTAGTGACTGAGATATGATTGTTGCTCAGGGCTGTCTTTTTTTTTTTTTTTTTTACTGCAACAGTTTGAATTTATCTTTTGCTACGATGAAATCAGTTCAATGAAAGAGAAATAGTGAGAGAAATTTGGATTTATCTTTTGTTTCAATTTACCAAATATGAGTTGGCGTTGACTTTATTATTAAAGGTTACGATTGCTAATAAGGAAAGAAAAAAAAAATTAGGGTTGCGATTTTTCTTGGGAGCTACCACTGGAAAGTCCCGAAAAAGCCCACAAGTTTTCCTCTTTTTTTTTTGCTTTTTTTTTTTGAAGATGTTTTTGAAGGATCCCCTCGTTCTCCTGCATTCGTTCATGACTGTAAGTTTAAGAGAAAATGTAATTAATGGATTGTAGAAACGGTAAGAAACAAGATGATCCATAGTATAAAGTAATGTTAATGTTGATTTTATTACATTAAAATTTAATAGTGATGAGTGATTCATATAAAATTTAATAATAATTTTAAATGTCACATTAACTTTAAAAAAATAAAAAGATGGTTCCTACTTCTAATGTTACTCCGATATATAATACTCATTCATTGTTAAATTTTATTCTAAGCAAGTGCAATGTTGAAGCTCGACATTTTATTAAGTTCTTTGTTGGAGATAGCTGTAAGATTCATCTGTAGTTTGATGACTGGCATCCGAATTGGTTCTTCATGCCAAATATAGGCCTTGTGTCATTTAAGATCGATGCTCGAAGCAAGCTTGATGCTCGGCTTTCTATTGTCATCAAGGATGGGCAGTGGATGCGGAGGCTTGCTAGGTCTGATACGCTTGTTGAGATTCAGAGTAAAGTGTGTTTGGTTCCGATTTGTGGTCATGATACCCTTTATTGGACTGTTTCAAAATTAGATAAGTTCTCTTACTCGGATACTTGGAATGCAATATATATATATATATATCACACAACCAAGTGGGTGGTGGAATTTAGTTTGATTTTCTTTCTCTATCTCAAAATAAGCTTTTGTGACTTTGTTGGCAATAAGGAATGCTTTGCCCACCGATAAAAAACTTTTAAACCGGAAATATAAGTGCGATGTGAAATGCCTGTTTTTTGGGTATGACATGAAAGACAAGCATCACTTATTTTTTCTACTTTGTGGGTTCAGTAGTTGAGTTTGAAAGCATGTTATAGAACTTTGGAATGTCTCAAATCCCCCACACTTTGGGATGATATTGTTGATTTTGGGATGCAGAGTTGGAGGGTTCTAAGTTGAAAGTTTATATTTTCAAGTTGGTATTTAGTTATGTTGTTTATAATATTTGGAAAAACCGTAATGTTGTTCGTTTTATTAATCATCTTAAAAAGCAACTACTTAAGCAGATTATATGGAAGGTTAGAACTAGGATTGACTCTAAAAATACATAAATTTAAGGCCACTAAAGGAAATGTTATCATTTGCAAGATTCGGGGTTTAGATGGGATTTTAGTTTGATTTTGTAGCGTGTTTTCCCTCTATATTGCTCTTGTTGATTCTTTAGTTAATTGGGTTCTTCTTTAATTTTTTTTTGCATTAGCTTTGCTAAGGTTTTTTGTAATCAGATATGTTGTAGATAATAAAAAGTTAGTCATTCATTAAAAAAAAAAAAAAAATGAAAAGCAAGTGCCCTGTCGTTACCGACTTGTGCTTCATACATGTGCTGAAATTTTTTGGATATCTGTATATATTTACATAGTAATAATTCTTTATTTCATAATTATTTTATAATGTTGATGTAGTAGTGCTAACTAACTTTTGGATCAATATTTATTTTTTAATAAAAAAATGATTTTTTTTTTTTTTGACATGTCCATATAAAAGGGGGAGGAAGAATTCGAACTAGTGGCATCCGCTTCATGTGTTAGTTAGCACTCTCACATGAGCATTGTGAGATAAACATTTAGTATATAACATTTCTCTATTTATATATATGAGCAATGCTATAAGTACAACTTATATCCCTTAAAGGAGATGTAACGTTAACTTTTAAAATTATTATTGGATTTGGAATGAAATTAAATTTTGATTTAATATATTGTGATTTTAAAAGCGACATTAACTTTAAAAGATAAAAAGAATATAAAAATCTTACTTATAATATTACTCTATCGTCGAAAAAAGAAAAAAAGAAAAAGAAAAAAAAAGGCCTCTATCACCTACAAAGGGAGGGAGTGATGTATATATATATATATATCCATTTCTGCTTGCTTTTCCTGGGATAATGAGTTTTTAATATGTAAATATATATAATAATTAAAAAAAATTAAAAAAAAAAATTAAAAGAAGAAGAAGAATAAGAAGAAGATGGAGCTAAGTAACTGAATCATCATTTTATTTTTATTTTTTTCCTTTTTCAAAAGACCAAAACATGAGAGAATTAAATTCTTTGTTAAAAATGCATGTGGGAACATGGCAAAGTCAACAGAGGACAAGAGGGTGCAAACATCACATCTCATCCTAAAAGCTTCTTTTACTCAGGTAGATCTCTCCTGAATCCCTAATTGCCCACCATCAATCACTCATTCAGGCCAGGGGCCACGACTATCGACATTAACACCGGCTAGCACTCATTGAGCCGCCCGCTGTTGACGTACATTGAGTTCTCAAATCCATCAACTGATCATCGACGACGTTGAGCACCTCGGCGTTGTTGTTTCCTAACATTACGAGGAATGCTTTTCCAAAAGGAACATGACCCCCAAGTCATGTTAAAAAAGGCCGACAAAGTTCAAACTTTTATTGATGTTTAGTTTATACGCTGATATATGTCTATTACGATGATATGTTTATGGATGTTTAGTGGTTGCCAGTAAATGTCGTATTTTTAGTAGTTATAACCAGCATGAAACATGCATCAATTACATGTGTTCTAGTGATCAAGAATTTGCTACACTTAAAAGGGATTGGCCAGCTTGCCCAAAAAAAGACACCAAGCTAGAATAAGACACCAAGCTAGAATGTGGGTACCATTCCCCTCCAGAAGTAAAGAAAATGTATAGGTTAAGAATTTGGACCGAGAAAGTTCTTATGCATACTACTCCAAATCTACCAGGAAAGTCAAAGCCATGTGAATTTCCAGGAGGATATCCATTTGGTATGACTCCACTCGTATATATATATATATCCAAATAAGAATAGGACAAATCGTGATAGTGTATATATATTTTTTGACAGTATTTATACAGACGATATACAATGATTCACATGGTTCTGACTTTGAACAAATAAAAAAAATTCCCTTGTTGTTAGGTCATATAAAATTAGCACCAGTCGACTCTCACGGCTTACGTGGCTTCCACTAGATATGTCTTTGCGCTCAACAGTCATACCTAGACGTGCCTGCCTAAACCCTCTATTTGTCCATCTAAGTGCGCCCCTCGCCCCATCTATGAATTCAATGAATGACAAAATCAGACCTTAATAAGAGATTACCAAGTTTGACTTTTCTTAGAGTTTAGGATTTTGACCAATATTTATGCTTCTTTTTTGGTCACAGACCCGTGGATTAGTGGATTCCTTCAACCTCTAATAAAAGGCCTCATATGCCCCCCCGTGTGTGAGATCTTATATATAATGCATGTGACAAGTGCCTTTTAAAAATCATGGAGCCAAGAGTAATTGGGATGAGTCACGGGAAAAAAGAACCTTGAAAGGTGGATTATGCATATAATTAATGACACTACAAAAAAAATGTTAATTAGTAGCGTTTAATTAGCAGCGATTAATGGTCTATAAGCGTCACTAACTAATTCGTGACATTTGTGTTATGCCGCGATACTTTAGTCGAGAAAATCAATTCGCATCGCTTTTGGGTGAAGCGTCGTGCATTTAGCAATGCTTGGGGAGTAAACGGCGCTACAATGTTAGCGGCACTTGAATAACTTATAATTAGCGATGCTTGTTATGCGTCGCGAAAAAACGACGCTAATTTGGTAAAATACCAGCCGTAATTTGCTATTAGCGACGCTTGTTATGCGTTGCGAAAAAAACGACACTAAATTGGCTAAAAATACCAGCCGTAATTTGCTATTTCCATTTAAAAGGTTTGATCACCTATAAAGCATTTATCAGCCACAAACAAGTAAAGATATATTGTTCAAAAAGAAAAAGCAATACATTATGAAAGTACCTTAATTAAGACAATATCATAAATATTTTAATTGTCATATAATTATAATCCAACATTAAGAACAACTAGTCAAAATGGTGCAAAATCCTTAAGAGTACATATAGTCTCCACCCTTGAAGGCTTGAACAAAACATCAAAAATAAATATCAAAATGATTCTTTCTTCCATCAAATTTTGTCCAATCCACTACATGTCAGCATTTACATGGATAAGAAAATAAAAGAATTCAGAACAACACCAACAAAAAGGTAGGGAACATATCCAATTATCCATAACCAATATATGTAACCAGAAGTCACATTGCCATCAAGGAAGCAACATAAGTTGCATTGAGGATAACATAACTAACACGATGTATAACTCAAGTTGGATCAATGCTAATACAAAAAATGAAAAGCAAAATATGACAAACTGATCTACTTGAAGATCCAAATTAACCATATATTTAAACAACGAAAATACTAATGAGCTTGAAGATCCAAAATTACATTGACATTTCCTCATGTCAATTATTGTTTTCCAGATCATGATACCCGTTTCACTATACATTTCCATGGAGCTTGAATATAAATGAAGATTTTGGACAAGTCAAATATGTATTCTCTGACAAAACTGGTACACTTACAAAGAAACATGCAAGATGGAATTTCAATGTGCAAGCATATGGGGAGTAGATTATAGTCGTGGCAGCACATTTGTAAAATATAGAAAGTTTATTAATGCATAGCAAGTGTTTAATGCATGACCTTTGCTTGCCAAAGATCATTCTCCTACCATCTATGCGCCTAGTTGTCCAACATTAGCATCATCGTCTTCCATCACAGTTTGTGCACCTATAAAACACCGTCTTTCACGTTATTTAGTATTTTCCCATAATAGGTATGGTGTGGATAGTATATAATGTGACAATCATACTCGGTCGACTACCGACTGATGATCTGGGCCATGCAGGTGGGGATCCTGTGGCAGGATCTTGCATTCCAATTGAGTTCTCACCTCTATCCATATAAGCTTGGAGCATCCTACGCATTTCACTTATCTAATTCTGATGCATTGTTTGCACATGCAACATTTGAGTTTGCAATTCATTAACCTTGCTAAGAAGTTCAGTGTCATTGGATGAAGATGTAGACGCCCCAGATGTATCTGATCTGGATCTACTCGGTGTAGGCCCAAGCCCCGTTCCGGGTACACGCCCCGGGTATTCTACGCCCATTACTTGTGCATATGTGTCGTCCGGAGCCCATTGTATTGACCCTTGTGTAAAAACATTTGATTCGCTTGGAGGCTCCTGTGACACTATTTCCCTCATCTTTGCCTGCATATTATTAGAAGTTAACAAAAAAATAATTAATGAAGCCTGTAAAAAATATACGTAAATGGTAATCCATTTAAAACACTGTATCAATAGAATGAAGTTACTTTTCTTTTCTCCAAGGGGCATATCCACTCGATAAATCCTACAAAAACAATTAAATCATATACCAAATTACGTGTAACTATATAGAGTGAAAAAAAAAATATATCTTATTTAATTGCATAAAATATAATGTACCTTCTCATAGGCAAGTCGGGCGTAGCTCTTCGAACCCGAGGTGTGAGTAAACTTTGACAAGCTACGAATTTGCTTGTTCCTCTCAGCCCTTACCTACATCATTAATATCTATCACTAAAATGTAGATAAATTTAAATATGTATAAAAAAAATATTACTATGTGAACTTGTCTCACTCTATCCTCCTCTGTCAACCACATTTCAACACAACACTCAATGTCTTCCGCATCGAGTAGGTGGAGATTTGGTGTCGTAGCCATTACATCCTCAAGGGATTCACCTGGTTGAATCTGCAATGATTGCTTCACGGCATGCTTGAAGTCTCTCCTTTTTTTTCTTTCCAAAATCCATGAATGCAACCCTTTTAATATCTTTAAGCGATTTACTAGGCTCGACGCAAAACTTTTTCTATATGAAATATAGAATCACATATTATAAATAAGAAGTTAAACTTTATATATATATATATATATATATATATATATATATATATATATATATATATTCCATACCATTAGTGCGCTCCAAATTTCGTCCTTCTTTTGTAGTGGGGCCTTCTTCCAATTTTTGGTCCGAATATCTACAAACTTTCCATTTCTAACAAGTTTTCCCGCAATCCTGGTGAATTTTTCACTGCCTGGGCCTATTGGTTGGAAGGAGTTATTAAAATTAATCACTACCCTTTCCCCGTTAGGGATCTGCCAAATTTGCGAAGGACCGCCAACCATCCTCACATTCCTTACCCCGTCCTTATCTGTAACTTGGTATAAATCCTCAAAATAATTAGTGTAGAATGCTAGAAATGAAATAAAAAAGAATGCTAGAAATGAAAATAAAATATAACACCTGATACGTACCAATTGTGTAGACCTGCCCTTGAGGTAACTGTTGCGGCTGCTGCAGCTGAGTCGACTACGTGGAGGGTTGTCCATGTCAATCAGAAGAGGGTGTGGATGTCTGTGGGTGCACACACGCTTCTAGCGTGTCGGGGGGATAGATGTACCAAGAAGCTCAGACAAATGAGGGCTACTGGACAAATCTACATTCGTCGGGAACAAAGATTAATCATGAGGTTGCATGAATGTTGGTATATAAGTATCTTCATTTTGTTGTTCGCTAGGACTCTGTGTCTCAGCTGTATCATGTGTCTCATGTGTCCTAGCTACTGGTACCCTACAAAGTCGTGACAACCTCGGTCTTGTCTTTGGTGGCATGTCTACCTACATAGACAAGCTAATGTGTGATCGATAGAATATGTACAATATAATCATAGACAGTAAGTGTAAAAAAGAAATGGGTCAACACAATATAATCATAGACAGTAAGTGTAAAAAGACAATGGGTCAACACACGCATCTTACGTACTTTTCAAAATGTACGATGGTGGCGGGTACACCGGTATGTGCACCCTCAATATTTTCATTAGTGACATCAACATCGTGATTAACATTCAAATTGAAAAGCTCAATCTCCTTGTAGTTACCAAGGTCATCATCGTGACCTTCCCCTAGACCAACATCGTACACGTGCCTTGTTTTTGTCTTCACAGCAACGACCCAGTCTAGATGTCTCTCATCCTCGACATAATATACTTGGGATACTTGTGAAGATAAAACGAACGGATCATCAATGATCCGCTCTCCTGTGTATATTAACTTTTTGAAATTGACAAGTTGGAATCCATATTTGTCCTCTTTGTATCTCCTATCTTTTCTAATGTCTGCCCAATCACACTTGAATAGCACATATCGAGTCCCGTCGTAATACTGCACCTCGAGTATGCGTACAAGTTTACCGCAGTATGTTGGGCCATCTATAGTTGTGACACATACCCCACTATTATGAGTTCTCTTTCTGTTATCATGTCCAATAGTGCGAAACATCATTCCGTTAACCACATAGCGATTAAATTCAACAGCAGATTGCATCGGCCCTTTAGAATGCCATACAAGTTTTTCATCCAATTCATTTTTGCGTGTCTCGTCCAATCGGTCAACCTGATATTTGGAAAATGTTCAACATAATGAATATAATGTACTAACAAGGTGCATTTTTGTATTAATCGATATTATATTAGTTGTTAGTTTGTAATTGGCCACATTCTATTGGACAAAATCACTATTTTGTAAAGATGCTTATTAACAGGGATTCCGCTATTCATAAGTGCTTCCAGAAGATTATGCACAGTTTGCAAGTCAGAAAATTCAGTTCCCTGTCAGCCATCCGGACGACGTATCATACCGCCCGGACGCCCATCTGTCCAAAGTGCCAGCCGTCCGGATGATGTATCATACCGTTCGGACGCCCATCTGTCTAAAGCATCATCTGTCCGAATGACGTGGATTTCCGTCCGGACCTTTCCCTGTGTCGAGAAATTTTGAACTGCTCCATCTTGCATCCGTCCGGACGTTTCAGCAGCCCGTCCGGACGACTCTCAGTGTTCGACAAGCTTCAGGATTTCTTTCCAAAGCACAGTTATGGGAAGATCATTGCAATCGTCGGGACGACGTGGATTCCCGTCTGGACGCGCTCATCCATAAGGCAAGTATTACAATTCAAATCCAAACGTCCGGACGCCGGTCCTTTTGGTCTGGACGCGCGAGCATCAGATATGGAAATTGCATGCATCAAATCAACCGTCCAGACGATCATCCCCCTAGTCCGGACGCGCGAAGCTTTTATAAGGAAATTACTTGCAGCAGACGTGCGACCGTCCGGACAACAGGGCACCACCATCCGGACGCGGCTCAAAAATAGGAAAGAATTTCAGCGAAATTCTTGGACAATTGATCTCACAGTTGTCCGTCTGGACGGCCCATGACTACCGTCCGGATGGCGCCTAGTTTTTATCAAGCCAAATGCTCATTTGAACTCTTAGCCTATAAATAGAGGTCCCTAGGCTTGAGAACAGCAAGAGTTCGGTATTGAATTCCATTAGTGCTTAGAGAGCTATATTGTGAGATTATTGAGCTGAGTTGATCTCTCTGAAGCCGTTGCTGTGTGTGCTGTTGCTGCGCTTAATCTGAAGTCTATCTTAGGGGTTGGCCCTAAGGTAAAGGATTTCATTGAAGACTCCTTCAGGTAGGAGACCTGGTTGGGACGCATTCATGTTGGGTTATACGTTAGAGTGTAAGGTACGACCACTGCATCAGAGGTATGTGAGTGCTACTACTTTGTAACTAGTCTTGTCTTCTGAATAGTAGATATCCAGGGTTTGGCTGCCCCAAAGTGGTCTTTCTCATATTAAGTTTTCCACTTCGTTAACAAAAATCTTGTGTTGTTTAATTTTCGCATTATTATTTTGTTAATACTTTGTGCACACACACATTTATTTTTTGTTAGAAGTAAATTCTATTTTTTTCAATTGGTATTAGAGCAGGTACACTCTGTTAAGGATTTATTTCCTGATTGTGATCCTTATCTCTTTGTGACTTCTATTTTTTTATTACACCTTTTATCATGAATTCTTTTCAATTTTCTAATGAGGATTCTGATATTAAGCTCTTTAAGGTTTTTAATAAATTGAAGAATGCTCAGCATTCTAAAGTTTCTCATAAAGAGCTTAAAAAGGTGAAGCAAGAAAAAGAGTCTTTAATCGTTCAATTATCTGAATCACATGCTTTGATTGACTCTTTGAAATCTTAGAATACCAATTTTGACATTATTAATACACTTGAAAAGCATGCTGTGTATTCATTCAGATATTTCGAACAAGCCTGGTTTGACTGCTGAGTTAAGTACTTCTACTTCACATGCTTCTGATTCTGAATTAGATTTTGTTGATATTAAACCTGTGATAGTAGATGCAGCTTGTTCTAAAAATTCTTGTTTAAATAAACATGTGATGCCAAAGTCCAAGGAATCAAGAACACGAGGTAAGTTTGTTCCTACTTGTCATAATTGTGGAAAAACTGGTCATATTAGGCCAAATTGTTATTTGTTGAAATCCCACAGGCCTTGGATTAAGCAGGATGCTTTGAGGAAAAGTGAAATTGAAGATTCTTCCTCATCTAAATATGTCCCTCCTCATAGGAGACATATAAAAGGTAAGGGCAATGTTATTTGTAAGAATGCTAGTCATAATTCTGCAGAGAATGTCAAGAAGCATTCAAACAAAATAAGCTTGCCCACCTGTCATCACTACGGCATCTCTGGTCACATCCGACCTAAATGTCTACAGCTCCAGGCTCAGAAGTCGAAGGTTCAGAGGAAGTTGCCAACAAGAGCTACATCAGGCACTCTACCTCCTACGACACTTCAGGCTCCACGGCATCAGCAGCAGTTTGTTTCTGCCTATCAGAGTGGCAAATCAAAGAAGAACAAATCAATGCGCTACAAGAGAAAGCCGCAGAAGCCCACTAGCAGCCATGGCTATGAAGGGTTGCTGAGCCTGATACAAGGTATACTAAGAAGAATGGCCAACATGGACATGACCCGCAAACCATCTCCACGGGTCAAACAAGTATGGGTCAAGAATGATGAGACCATTCACCCCTTGAGGGGAGAGTGGACTCACCTAATAGGTGATGTCTCCCATGCCTAGGATTTTGGTTCCTAAATTCTAGTGCATGTCAGGTATGTTTGCATTGCATTGTTTATCATGTCATATCTTATTCATGCCTTGCATTCTATTTGAGGAACCGTTTATTTTATCCCCCATATTTTCTCTTGTTATCTTGAGAAACTTCTGCAGATATTTTTTTTTTGAGATGACAGTTAAAAGCATGTCAGGCGGCTACTTTTCTATTTTGGTATTTCTAAACTTCTCTCCATGAGGACAGGTTTGGTTTTACCTTACATGCTGGGACTAGATGTTATTTCCTTTTACATAAGCATGTTCTTGTTGTTTTTCTGTCTCATTTTTTTCAACCAAAAAAAAAAAAAATTGGGGGAGAAGATGCTGAATTTTATTTTCTCTTGATAGCTTTTCAAATATTGCATGTGTTTTTGCCTGATATCTCAATTCATTGTGCATTGATTAAATATGCTTATATATGATTGAGAGTTTGTGCATGATATCTACTAAGTTTTCCTGTTGCATCTTAATGATAGATAGTTACTTTCCTCATGCGATGAAAATGTACACTATCCAAGACTCCCCTAAAGGTACATATTTCATTCTCTAACTTTTTGCTTCTAGAAATTCTGGATAAGAGAAGAGGTTTTGATAAGATGGCCAAATTGACCAAATGCTAGTTGAACCTATAACCTAAAAATTCTGGCGTTTTCTCCAGGTTGCAGCATCAAAAGAATCAAGCAGTTTTACTCTTATGAATTATGCGCTATACATGTACATTCACTTCTTCTGTGCTGAAATAAGCCTTGTCCTTCATGGTGCAAGTAAAATTTAACCTTGTTCTTCATGGTACAAGTAAAACAATTAGATGCTGCATCTTAGGGGGAGTGTATCAGATGAGGGTGGCTAGGCCTTAGTAACTTATAAGGTTTGACTTTTTGACTAATCTTTCACTGATTTTCTCTCTTATCTAGAAAATCTAGTTGCTTTTTGTCATATCAGTGAAAGCCATACATTGTAGGAAAAGTCTTCACACACACACACACACACACACACACACACACACACACGCATTGCATGAGTTGAGTAATCTATTTAAAATTTCTATCTGCAGAGAAATTTGTGCTTATTGAATACTTAACTCTCATTTATATCTTTGCATATTTTTGCAATATTATTTGACTGTTTTATCAGTTGATTATACATGCGTATTCTGAAGCTAACTTTAGGAAAATTATTTTCTGTGAATTTTTCTTTAGTTTCAGATTTTCAGTGTAAAGCATCCAAACGGACCTATTCTTACATCCAGACGAGAGTAGTCTTGCCATATGCTGACCTAGCAGTTGCCATCCGGATGGTTAAGTGACACGTCCGGACGGGATCTCTACAAGTTTAAGACTTGCGTCTCTTTCTCTGCCATACACGCATCTTTGCATTTTTATCATGGCATGTTGTGTGTTTTTCTCGGGGATTTCTCCCAAAATTTTGGCATTCTTTGCACATCTCTTTTCATCCCATGATCTTCAATGTGTCTTCCGTTATTATTTTAAGTTTTTGTGCTTTTAGAATATTGGAATATTTGTTGGGATATTCTCTTGAGATAGTGTGCATGAAAATCCTATTATGTCTGTGTGTTGGGTTGATATTGAGATATCTGGGTCATTTGGATTACAATCTTTGCTTTTGTAATACTTGGGCATCTAATTGACAGCTGTCATAATACCACTTTCTTTTTGGGACTAACAGGATCTAATATTTCTTTGTGGTGTTATTTTTGGAAATATTTCTATTTAAATCTTTTCAGGAATATGTCGTCCAGCAGCTCCCAGCACAATATCTAACAGATGGATCCTTTGGAAAACTGACAGTTGTTGAAGTCAGATGTTCAAATTCCAAAGGTCTCTGGATTAAAATGAGGATTTTCCCTAGCTCATGCAGAGCCTTCCATAGCATTCCCTCGGATCTTTATCAGTTAGAGGTTCAGTGGTGAATCTCCTCATTTATCTTGCAGACCAGTTGCTTAGAGGAAGTCAATCTGCGCATAACCAGTTTCAAGCTTTGCAAAATCAAGAGATTGAAGGTTTTCAGTCCATGGTTCCCGACTTCCTGACTTAGAAGCCGAAGTAGTACAAATCCATCTTTTTATACGGATTTCTCTCCGTTACTTGATTTCAGTGGATCAGCAGGATTTAATACTTGGAGGATTTCTGTTCCTCTCTTTTGGGCCACTTGCAGACTCTTCTTTATTTTCCTATTATTTTGGATTTTAGAACGTTTTTGTCTGTGGATATTATTACTCTATTTACCATTGTCCTTCTAAGACACTTAGGGGGGGTAATTTTTGTGTGGTCATTCTTCTTACTCTGTTTTACCCTTTGTCCTTTTCTGACAAAAAAGGGGAAGTAATTTTTGATTTGGACCGGGATTGTATTTTTAAACCGGTTAAGTGACTTTTGTCCTAGAATGGCCTAAGGGGGAGTTTGTTAGTTTGTAATTAGCCACATTTTATTGGACAAAATCATTTATTTGTAAAGATGCTTTTTAACAAGGATTCCACTATTCAGAAGTGCTTCCAGAAGATTACACACAGTTTGCAAGTCAGAAAATTCGGTTCCCTGTCAGCCGTCCGGACGACGTGTCATACCGTCCGAACGCCCATATGTCCAAAGTGACAGCCGTCCGGACGATGTGTCATACCGCCTGGATGCCCATCTGTCTAAAGCATCATCCGTTCGGAAGACGTGGATTTCCGTCCAGACGACTCTCAGTGTTCGACAAGCTTCAGGATTTCTTTCCAAAGCACAGTTATGGGAAGATTGCTGCAACCGTCGGGACGACGTGGATTCCCGTCCGGACACGCTCATCCATAAGGCAAGTATCACAATTCAAATCCAGACGTCCGGACGATGGTCCTCATGGTCCAAACGCGCGTGCATCAGATATGAAAATTGCGTGCATCAAATCAATCGTCCGGACGATCATCCCCCTGGTCTGGACGTGTGAAGCCTTTATAAGAAAATTACTTACAGCGGACATGCGACCGTCCGGACGACAGGGCACCACCATTCGGATGTGGCTCAAAAACAGGAAAGAATTTCAGCTAAATTCTTGGACAATTGATCGCACAGTTGTCCGTCCGAACGGCCCATGACTACAGTCTCGACAGCGCCTAGTTTTTATCAAGTCAGACGCTCATTTGAACCGTCAGCCTATAAATAGAGGTCCCTAGGCTTGAGAACAGCAAGAATTTTGTATTGAATTCTGTTAGTGCTTAGAGAGCTATATTGTGAGATTATTGAGTGGAGTTGATATCTCTGAAGTCGTTGCTGTGTGTGCTGTTGTTGCACTTAATCTGAAGTCTATCTTAGGGGTTGGCCCTGAGGTAAAGGTGCGACCACTGCCTCAGGGTTACACGTTAGAGTGCAAGGTGCGACCACTGCCTCAGGGGTATGTGAGTGCTACTACTTTGTAACTAGTCTTGTCTTCTGAATAGTGGATATCCTGGGTTTGGTTGCCCTGGAGTGGTTTTTCTCATATTGAGTTTTCCACTTCGTAAACAAAAATCTTGTGTTGTTTGATTTCCGCATTATTGTTTTGTTAACACTTTGTGCACACACACATTTATTTTTTGTTAGAAGTAAATTCTATTTTTTTCATTAGTAATTATTAAAGTTTTCTTACATAATCCCGGTACCAATCACAAAATTTGTCTCTATGCTTCATATGTAACTCCTTAACCGATTTCTTGTTGCTTGTTTGAACGTCTCAATGTGCATCCTATATATGTAATCCACCATAAGTAACCTAACAATTAATTGTATAATCATTATTTGTAAAAGGTTGTAATGTAACTCACGTGCGCAATGGAAGGAAGTCATCAGAGTTGAATAGAATATATCAATGTGCATGTATCATTGTGATTCTGTCGAGAGTAATGTTAGTCATCGCTCCTCCACAATCTTCTGGGTTTCTTCGAGGCATTTGTGTGGATTGTTGGCGTGTTAAGTAAATACCGCGAACAAAACGTCAATAATTCATTTGCAATGTAACCCTCAGCAATAGACCCTTCCGGGGTAGCCTTGTTGCGAACGGTAAATTTGAATCGACCAAGACTCCCACAATACAAAAAAACCGATTGTAATACCATAATCTATTTGAAAAGAAATAAACATCGTGTATTAGAAAAACTTCATTATTTTACTGTAGTAATACCTCTCAATTGGATACATCCACCTGTAGTGCACCGGTCCACCTAGCTTGCATTCACGAACTAAATGCATGATGAGATGCACACTAATCATAAAAAAATCCAGAAGGGAAAATTTGTTCCAAGTTGCACAATATTACAGGAATTTGAGACTCAGGACGGTCCAGATCTTCAATGCGTAGTGTTTTAGAACAAATCTCTCTGAAGAATCCACACAAGTCTATTAAAGGACCAACAACCTTCTTTGGTAAAGACCCGCAAAGTGCAATTGGCATAAGTTGTTGCATGAGTATGTGGCTGTCATGGCTTTTCATACCCCCGATACTACATTCTTTAAGTTTGACACAATGTGACACATTTGAAGCATATCCATCAGGCACTCTTACATCACTTATCCCCTTTAGGAAGCCATACTTATCTGTTTTTGTCATTGTGAAGTCCGCTGCAGGCAAATATGTTTCGTTGTTATCTGCAGTAAAAGGATGAAGTCCCGGTCTCAAACCCGGTTTTCGTAGATCCTGGCGTGCTTCATGATTGTCTGTTGTTTTCCCTTTAATGTCCAACAGCGTGCCAATTATATTATCGATGACATTCTTCTCAATGTGCATCACATCAAGGTTGTGACGCAATTCATTATCTTTCCAATATGGCAATGTGAAGAATATACTTCTCTTCTTCCAACCGTCGCCCTCTAGCCTTGGCCTCTCTGCAAAACCTTGTAGTTGTCCCATTATCTCATCACCACTTGGCACGGTAGGTGGATGTCCCATTTCTTCCATACCATCACATGCTCTCTCTTGTTCTTTCTCCATATATGATCTTCAGGTAACCAACGTCGGTGGCCCATATAGCATTGTTTTCTACCATAAGTTAACCACATAGAGTGTGTTGAATCCATACAACAAGGACAAGCCTTTTTTCCTTTTGTACTCCATCCCGACAAATCTCCGTACGCCGGTAAATCATTTATTGTCTACATCAATGCCGTACGCTACATAAACTTTTTTTTTAAGGATACATCAAAAGTCTGTACCCCAACATCCCATAGTTGGTTAAGTTCTGCTACGAGGGGCTGTAGGTAAACATCTATATTCATTCCAGGTGAACTTGGGCCTGGGATAATCAAGGATAACATAAAGTATGGTTGTTTCATGCACATCCAAGGAGGCAAGTTGTACAGTACCAACAACACTGGCCATGTACTGTGAGCAGTGCTCATGTTTCCAAAAGGATTGAATCCATCTGACGATAAACCGAGCCTAACATTGCGTGGATCTTTGGCAAAGTTTGGGTAACGTGCATCGAAAGATTTCCATGCTTCACCATCAGCTGGATGCCTTAGAACACCGTCTTTTGTGCGCTCAACAGCGTGCCATTTCATGTGTGTCACAGTATGCTGTGACATAAACAACCTTTGCAACCTTGGTATCAAAGGAAACCACCTCAATACCTTACTTTCTTTTCGATATTGGGAATGAACCATCTTCATCAGTTATACTATCCGTCCACCTCGACACATTGCACACTGTACATTTTTCTAACTTCCCATTCTCCTTCCAATATAGCATACAATCATTGCGACAGGCCGAGATCTTCTCATATCCAAGCCCCAAGTCTTTCAGGTACTTTTTCGCTTGGTATGTGCCATTAGGCAAATGTGCATCCATTGGAAGCAACTCATTGATAAATTCAAGCAACAATGAGAAATGCATGTTACTCCATCCACCCATACACTTCAAATTGTACAGATGTATAATAGCCCCCAATTTGCTATGTTTTGTATTCGCATGGAGTGACTTATCATCCTCTTCGAGCAAAGCGTAGAACTTACTTGCATTTTTGTCATAGTCCGCAATATCTTCCTCTAGTACAGCTTCAGATTCGACACCCACTGGACTTGTCATGTGATCATTATGCATGGCAAAAACATCTCTAAGCATGGCTTGCATTCCACTGGACTTGTCATGTGTTGGCATCCTGTCGATGGTACTTCCAGTGGACTCTTTGACTATTGGATCCCTATTGACGGAAGGGTTAATTTGTTCCCTATGCATTATCCACTCGGTATAACCCTCCAAAATCCCTGCTCCCGATGTCATATGGTCATACACAACATCTTCCCGCAATGTCATGCCCAAACAACACTTCTTACATGGGCACACGATGAACCCTTTAGTTTTGGAGTTGGCAGCTGAAAATATCATAAATTCATTAACCCCATCCTTATACTCTTTTGATCCTCTCCATTTTCTCATCCAACTCTTGTCCATGTCTTCACTTCATTGCAAATATATATATACACACAATTGTAAAATAAAATTAAGTGAATATGAATTTGGTGGGTATACAATTATTACAAATATAATAAAGAGACGTGTCTCCACGCCAGAGAAATAAGGGCCTATTTAACATGTAAGCCTACTAATCAACATATATTATAAACATACTAATATCAAATAAGGTGTACTGCTGGAACTACTAATCAAGTTACTCTTTACTCATAAAGCAGGTATTGTTAATACCATCAAGATTAGACTAGCCCATATAATTTCTTTTCTTGTCTTTTGCAACTTAATCCTTCTATGATGGGTGCTTCTCCTGCTCTTGGTCGTGCAAACGTAATTTCCTGTATTTTTCTATCATAAAGGTTAAAATGCAGGATGGAGTGATCTTGCCCTTGTTTCAGCCTAAGGCCCTAAGGTATGTTTGTATTACTCCTTTAAACTGCAAGGCTCAGATTTTGTTTATGTTCTTTTTCTTCTTTTGTTTTGTAATATTTTTTCTCCTCCTCTTTGTTATGTTGGACTTGGGCCTCTATGACAATCAAACTTGTTGGTACAGTTTCTGGTACGGTGACGTGTTGTCTTGTGATTCGTTGTCTTCCTTGTAATTAACTCTCCTCGTAATCTGCAAAATAATAAATGGCTCGTCGGCTCGTGGGGGTGCCGACCATACCCCCACTCCGATGCCTAAGTTAGTTCAAACTATTTATTTTCTAGAGAGTATCAATAATCTCAGAGCTTAGAGAATCTGCCTGTAAAATACCTGACGTAGTAGTCTTATTTATAGACTCATAGTTCACAGTTATGAAACTACTGGAGTGCTTGGAGCATAATCTAATTAGAAGTCTGAGTCCTAGATCACATAGTCTTTAATCTTATCTTCATAGAATTCAAATTGGGTAGTAAAGTCAAAACTGGATATGACACTCTCTTTAGCTAATGTCATTCTATTAGGTACCTTATCCCATATTTGATGGGATAGAAGTCTATCTTAATATATTTGGGATATGCGGCCTTTTGGAGATAATGGATGGTCTTGTACTTAAGTATAATCTGGCCGGGTTAACCCGATGGGCTCAGCCCACGTGTCTTTGGAGCCAATTATTTCTCCAACAGTTACCCCCCTAATTCTCTTATTTGAATTTAGAATGTAAGAGAATTAAGTACCTCAATTTCTGAATTTGGATCTTCCATAATCTGTATCTGACAATTGTTGCCTCTTTCAAAGTAATTATGGCGAATAGTGCATCGAATCTCTGGATTGGAGTGGCGTCTGACCTGATGAATGTCAATTCAATTCTTGGACACTTGTGATCTGTCATAGTACTAATAGCAACTCCCCGTAGATATCTTCTTCATAAGTGCCTCTACATAATATTGTCAGCCGGGCCAAAGTTGTGAAGATTATCTCCTACTCTCGGTAGGGGATGGATCGGACTGATGTAGTTGATTTCACCAAGATTATGGTGAAATGCCACTCTGAGAGAACACTTTGCGTACAAATTTCCTGAGATCAAGGTTCTGTCTGACAAAAAAAGGGTAAACCGTTGAAGAAAAAGGCTTAACATACCCGAAGCTTCTTCATCGGTAGTGCTTCGTAGACCGCTTCCACAAAAATCTCTCTTGGCGGCTTTAGAGGCTCAGACTAGCGCTGAGGCTTTGGTTTTTTGAGACTTACAATGACTAGGGGCTTCTTGTGGCCCGAGATTTTGTGCTTGGCGTACCGAATCTTCTAATCTGAACACCATCTGCTTGGTCTCACTTGGTTATTTTTTGTAAAGGTGATATCCCTGTATGGTTTGTTATAGGGGTTGTCTCCCCGTAAGGTTTTGTTGTAGGGGTTGTCTCCCCGTATCTTTGTCCGAGCTGCTTTTGAGAGATCTTAATCTGAGAGCTTGGTGTAGCTTCGGTGATTTTCCCTTTGCATAAGCTTTAACTTTGTTGAGCTACCCCCCATAACTTTAGTCCACGACCGCGGGCTAAGTCCTTCGAGGTGGATAGTTAGGTCCTCTTGGTGTCCTGGACGATGGTGTAAAAGAGATCTCGGAGTTCGGAGTGAGTCTCGGGGCTTCAACCTATAAATACTTGAACTTTCCTTTTCAAATGTATCTTTTCTTTTTCATGTAAAAGAAAAAAATTTTGTAATGAACAAAATTTCAATGTTAACGAATAGAAGTCTTGGACATTTTGACTTTAACTTTCCTTATCTTTTTAGCCGTAGAACATTATAATTTTTCAAACTGAATTGAACATCTTTACCTGGAAAAAAGTTTAAAGTTTCTCACTCAAAAACTTCTTCCGAGACATATCTCGGTTTCTTATAAATCTTACATTTTATACTAGAGTTACCCCCCAAAACTTGAACAAACAATCGGTTTGTGTCAGTTTTTCCGAGGGAAGAACTGGTCTAATTTTTTGAAATTTAAGCTACCCCAAAAAATCTTGAACAAACAATCGGTTTGTTGAAAAATTTTACAGAGGAGAATAGAAAAAATTATTTGCATCAAAGTGTTGAGTCTTACTTGATGAACGCGGAGCGCAGGCCCCGAAGCTTTACCGTCTTGAAGCTTTATCATTCTGAAGCTTTGTCATCCTAAAGCTTTATCTTCCTAAAGCTTTATCTCCCTGAAGCTTTATCTTCTTGAAGCTTTATCATCCTGAATCTTTACCTTCCTGTTTACCTTTCTGAAGCTTTATTTTTCTGAAGCTTTATCTTCCTGAATCTTTATCTTCCTGGATCTTTATCTTCCTGGATCTTTCCTGAAGCTTTTATCATTCTAAATCTTTCCTGAAGCTCTGTCATACTGAAACTTTTTCTTCTTAAAGCTTTATCATCCTGAATCTTTACCTTCCTGTTTACCTTTCTGAAGCTTTATTTTTCTGAAGCTTTATCTTCCTGAATCTTTATCTTCCTGGATCTTTCCTGACGCTTTTATCATTCTGAATCTTTCCTGAAGCTCTGTCATACTGAAGCTTTTTCTCCCTGAATCTTTGCCTTCTTGAATCTTATCATCCTGAAGCTTTATCATTCTGAAGCTTTACCTTTCTGAAGCTTTATCTTCCTAAATATTTGCCTTCCTGAATCTTTATCTCCCTAAACCTTTACCTTCCAGAAGATCTGTCTTCCTAAACCTTTACCTTCCTATTTGTTTACCTTATTGAACTACCCCCCATAACTTCAATCTGCGACCGCAAGCTAAGTCGTTCGAGGTGGGTAGTCAAGTAGCAAAGCTTTACCTTCCTTTCTGAAGCTTTGTCATCCTGAAGCTTTTTCTTCCTGTTTACCTTTCTGAAGCTTTATCTTCTTG
Organism: Alnus glutinosa; assembly: GCF_958979055.1. Lineage (NCBI taxonomy): Eukaryota > Viridiplantae > Streptophyta > Magnoliopsida > Fagales > Betulaceae > Alnus > Alnus glutinosa. The sequence continues at coordinate 17,020,428 of NC_084894.1, read as the reverse complement.
AATCTTTCCTGAAGCTTTATCATCTTGAATCTATACCTTCCTGTTTAACTTTCTGAAGCTTTACCTTTCTGAAGCTTTATTTCTCCGAAGCTTTATCTTCCTGAATCTTTATCTTCCTGGATCTTTCCTGAAGCTTTTATCATTCTGAATCTTTCCTGAAGCTCTATCATACTGAAGCTTTTTCTCCCTGAATCTTTGCCTTCTTGAATCTTATCATTCTGAAGCTTTATCATTCTGAAGCTTTACCATTCTGAAGCTTTATCTTCCTAAATCTTTGCCTTCCTGAATCTTTATCTCCCTGAACCTTTACCTTCCTGAAGATCTGTCTTCCTAAACCTTTACCTTCCTGTTTGTTTACCTTATTGAACTACCCCCCATAACTTCAGTCTACGACCGCAGGCTAAGTCGTTTGAGGTGGGTAGTCAAGTCGCTGAGCTTTACCTTCCTTTTTGAAGCTTTGTCATCCTGAAGCTTTTTCTTCTTGTTTACCTTTCTCAAGCTTTATCTTCCTGAATCTTTCCTGAAGCTCTGTCATATTGAAGCTTTTTCTTCCTGAATCTTTACCTTCCTGAATCTTATCATCCTGAAGCTTTACCTTCTTGAAGCTTTATCTTCTTGAAGCTTTATTATTCTGAAGCTTTGTCATCCTAAAGCTTTTTCTTCCTGTTTACCTTTCTGAAGTTTTATCTTCCTGAATCTTTCCTGAAGCTTTATCATTCTGAAGCTTTATCATCCTGAATCTTTACCTTCCTGTTTAACTTTCTGAAGCTTTACCTTTCTGAAGCTTTATTTCTCCGAAGCTTTATCTTCCTCAATCTTTATCTTCCTGGATCTTTCCTGAAGCTTTTATCATTCTGAATCTTTCCTGAAGCTCTATCATACTGAAGCTTTTTCTCCCTGAATCTTTGCCTTCTTGAATCTTATCATTCTGAAGCTTTATCATTCTGAAGCTTTACCTTTCTGAAGCTTTATCTTCCTAAATCTTTGCCTTCCTGAATCTTTATCTCCCTGAACCTTTACCTTCCTGAAGATCTGTCTTCCTAAACCTTTACCTTCCTGTTTGTTTACCTTATTGAACTACCCCCCCATAACTTCAGTCTACGACCACAAGCTAAGTCGTTCGAGGTGGGTAGTCAAGTCGCTGAGCTTTACCTTCCTTTCTGAAGCTTTGTCATCCTAAAGCTTTTTCTTCCTGTTTACCTTTCTAAAGCTTTATCTTCCTGAATCTTTCCTGAAGCTCTGTCATACTGAAGCTTTTTCTTCCTGAATCTTTGTCTTCCTGAATCTTATCATCCTAAAACTTTACCTTCCTGAAGCTTTATCTTCTTGAAGCTTTATTATTCTGAAGCTTTGTCATCCTAAAGCTTTTTCTTCCTGTTTACCTTTCTGAAGCTTTATCTTCCTGAATCTTTCCTGAAGCTTTATCATTCTGAAGCTTTACCTTCCTGTTTACCTTAATGAGCTACCCCCCATAACTTTAGTCTGCGACCGCAGGTTAAGTCGTTCGAGGTGGGTAGTCAGGTCGCTGAGCTTTACCTTCCTTTCTGAAATCTGTGTAACCTGTAAAAGACTTTATATATTACTGAAATGAAATTACTGAATTGAAATCTTAACCTTTCAATTTCCTCATCTCTGAATTTAGATGATCCATACTCATAGCATCTGGAGACCCCCAACCGAGGGGTTTCTTGTCTTGGTATCCTTTCCATAACCCTTTCGGGTCGTCCGAGGAAGGAAGTCTGGCGGATTCTTCCTTGGGTATCCCTTCCATAACCCTTTCGGGTCGTTTGAGGAAGGTAACCTTATCCTGGGTATCCCTTTCATCACCCTTTCGGGTCGTTCGAGGAAGGAAGGTAACCTTATCCTGGGTATCCCTTCCATAACCCTTTCGGGTCGTTCGAGGAAGGAAACCTTATCTTGGGTCTCCCTTCCATAACCCTTTCGGGTCGTTCGAGGAAGGTAACCTTATCCTGGGTATCCCTTCCATAACCCTTTCGGATCGTTCGAGGAAGGAAACCTTATCCTGGGTATCCCCTCCATAACCCTTTCGGGTCGTTCGAGGAAGGTAACCTTATCCTGGGTATCCCTTCCATAACCCTTTTGGGTCGTTTGAGGAAGGAAACCTTATCCTGAGTATCCCTTCCATAACCCTTTCGGGTCGTTCGAGGAAGGGAGTCGGGTGTGTCTTCATCTTTGTTGATGTAGCTTGATCATCTTTGGAGAAGTTTGATGAAGAAGTGCTTTTACTTTGTTCTGGACTGCTGCTTTATTCTTAGCAGAGATCAATCAATACCTGGGGACTGTCTGTTCTTCCTTGCTCTCGGTGTTGGACTAACTGAGAAGTTTCTTGCCTTGATATCCTTTCCATAACCCTTTTGGGTCATTCGAGGAAAGGAATCGGACATTCTTAGCAGAGATCAATCAATACCTGGGGACTCTCTGTTCTTCCTTGCTCTCAATGTTGGACTAACTGAGAGACTTTCCTTGTTTTCTCTGCAGGATTGTCTCCCTGGCTCTCGGTATTGGACTAACCGGGAGACTTTCCTTGTTTTCTCTATAGGGTTGTCTCCCTGGCTCTCGGTGTTGGACTAACCGAGAGACTTTCCTTGTATAATTTGTTGTACGGGTTGTCTCCCCATATCTTTTATGCGAAAAGGGTTAACAAAGCACTGCATATACTAAAACAAAATAGCAGAATGCACAGTAGCACCATATATTCTTTTCATCCGTCGGGATATTTTGTGATCCTTTCACTCACGGCAGGAGTGAGGCCTCAACACATGAGTCTATTTTATCAAAATATATATATTTTTCGGCAAAGCGTACAAGTGCATGCATATATATATATATTTTTTTTTTCTGGTTGATAAAATAAAAACCAACATTTATCCTTACTTTAACATGAATCATGTTTGTAAAAGAAGAGTATGAACTTATCTGGTGAATTCGATGAAGATGAACCGTCTTACTTGGAGTTCCTTATCTTGCACGCCAATCGATATGGGCCTCTTTTGGAGAGTTCCTCAAACTGGACCCTCGATTCGGATTGGTCCCTCGGCATGTGACTATGCACTTCGGAGGATGGCAAATCTGGAGGGGTCCTCGGAGTGTGCCATTTGGAACTAGAAGCTCGGGCATAGTCTCCTCGAGATAGTACTCTCGGTATGTGTCATCTCGGTACATATTTTTTGCCTCGGTAGAACACTCTCGGATCTATCTTTTGTCCTTGGTAGAACGCCCTCAGATCAAACTTCTCGGATTATACTTTCTTCTCAGTAAAACACCTTCGGGTCTAACTTTCCTCTTTAGCAAAACACATCGGATCTAGCTTTTCTCCTCGGTAAAACACCTCGGATCTAACTTTTCTCCTCGGTAGAACACCTCAGATCTAACTTTTCTCCTCGGTAGAACACTCTCGGATCTATCTTTTGTTCTCGGTAAAATATCCTCGGATCTAGCTTTTCTCCTTGGTACATACTTTTCGGAGAGTGGTCGCCTCGGTATTAAACGTCTCGAGGTATACCTTTTTCTTTTTCTTTTTCTTTTTCTTTTTTTTTTTTTTTTTTTTTTTTTTTTTTTTTTTTTCACTTCGGCACTGCCTCAGTGTTCATTGAAGCAATGAAGCACGTGTAGAAGTCAAGCCCAAAGACCCATTCCGCAATTTAAGTATTTCACATTGAATCTAGATAATCCTATCTTTGAATAATAAACCGCCACGTCATAGCATCTTCTTATTCCTTGTCAATTTTATCTTGAATCAGTATGGCTTGGGTGAGCTTTGCCCAAAAGGACATAATGACCCTTAGTAACGGAGGGGCGCCCGGTTTGGGCAGCAGCTCTCAATTGGCTCCGAGGACATCCATAGGAGAAGGTGAAGCCGTAGCGGATCCCATGGTGGCAACGCTAGTTGACGGTCTCAGAATTAAAGGAGAGGATCTAGCACCGGACGTTCTGAATCTTAACTTGAGCCGAGGTGAGTCAATGTGGATCTTAATCTGGAGCTCGGGACGAGAACCAGAAGCTTCTAGGTCGAACTACTGTGACAGTGGAGGCATCGACAAGGATTTGGGGGCCTCTGGCTTGACCTCACACCACCGATCAGTGAGGATGAACACTGACTTCTGGGGTCTCAGTCATGCTTGAGACGCCTATGATCTCGAAGTGCTCCAGGTTGGATCTCCCCGTATCTTTTCTTGTTTACAGACTCTCGGTATCACTCCTTCGGCAACAGATTCGGCTTCAAACTCCGGCGTTAGAAGAGGAACAGCCTTTGCGAGGGGTTCTTCGGAGAAGAAATAAAGAATCGGACCGGGTTGGGCATACCAATCAGTTGTTTTCTTTCATTTTGGGCCGACCTGTTTGGGCTTTCCAAACCAAGCCTGCTCGACCTAAAATCTCCTTTCTCAAGCTTACTAGAATGCCTTAAAAGAGAACTCCCAAGGTCTGGAATGGCTCGGATGAAGCTACATCATTACCTAAATTGACCTCGCCAACAACAATTCTATCAGAATTCTTCCCAGTTCCTTCTCCGGACTCATTCGTTCTGCTATTTTTTGCTTCCCATACCTTTATTCAGACAATTGTTGGTCTTTAGGTTGTGGCGTCGAGGAGCGCTGCAATATTGCCCATCATATAGGCCTAAAGGGTTTTGTGGATTCATGACAAGTCGGCGCTCAAGGACATCTTATGCTCACGACCGACCCGCATCACATGGAGCACAATCCGAACAAGTTATCTCCGGGGTCGGTTCGGGAGGGGCTAATGGAAGAGGGAAGTCGGTGTGGGTCTTCCATGTTGCTGCTGCCTCGGAGGTTCAAGATCCTGAAAGTCGGGCCTAAGATCCACCAGCTCATCTTCCATGTCGCTGCTGCCTTAGAAGTTCACGGTTTTTTAGCCACAAAAACCAGAGCTCGGGGATTCTACCTGTCCTCAATAGCGAGTTGACTCCCTGTTCGAGGCTCAGACGGTACTGATGCCATGTGGGTCCTATGAATGCGTCCCGTTCTATTCTTGGCGTTGGCCGAACCGCCAAGATGAATTTTAGATGATAGACTAGCTCGCCGGACTGGTTCAAACCAGGATAACACTTTTTCACGATCTGGGTTTGGTGAAGATTTTGCCAAAAATTAATTTCTAAAATCAATAACTCCTCTGACTATCAATTTGACATTGATCGACTCGGAAAGTTAGCCTCTTTTCACGCCTTCAGCCATGGAAAATCTTCGGTTCGGCCATAAATCCTAAAGATTGCTCTTCTTCTTCACTAGGTTACTGCCGATTTGCGGTGAAGACAAGTTGGTTACCGCTACCTTGATATCCAGCGGCTGAGATCAAACTTCTAGCTCAGGCCAGATACTCGAGACTGATTCCAACGCTCGTGGAAGAATCGGTTCTAGCCAACTCAAAGGCCGGTTGGTGAGGATCTACTGTCGCCTCGGTAGTTCACATCACCGGGGATCTCGATGGTCTCGGGGGGGATCTAGAGCTGGACCTTCGCGGTGGCGAATCCTTCATCACCTAACTTGGCATCTCCGGCGAGGCAAGGAATTGAACTTGAACCAAGATGAGCCGAGGGTCTCCATCTGGTCTTCTGGATTTTGGTGGAAATCCACAGAAGATGCCAGGAACCGAACCGGGTTGGCTTATCCTTCTTTTCTTTGTATTTTTTGTTTGCTCTTGAGCCAACCTGTTTGGGCTTACTAGATCAAGCCCTCTTGGGTTTAAAAAATCATACCCAGACCCAAGCTTAGAGCCAGAGTCTTCTTTCTTCCTTTGGACTTCGTTTTTCTCTTCGTGTTCAGAGGAGGCCAGTATAGTCGAAGAAGGCCAGTCAACAATTCTGGCACTACACGGCTTTCATATGTGTCACTGAGAGATGTAGATTTGCGTCTTTTAGTGCGGATAGAAGATACCCGAAGCCTTCTCTTCAAGGTGGATGCAGATCTGACTCTTGTTTGAGATATTTGTGGATCTCGTAATTTTTGTTGTTTCAGAAATTAGCCGGATCGATCATCACCGAGAAAATCATTGAATTTGTAACTGTACACCCGTGTAATTAAATTCATTACCTCTGAGCGTAGATCTAGACGATAACACATCTGTATATTTTCAGCACCGATTTGGTGTGACTTGATTCCGAACTGAAATTTCAGACTTGATTTGATCACGCAGTCACCGTTGCGGATTTTTTTTTAAAGAACAATGTCGTTCCCACAGACGGCGCCAAACTGTTGGTACAGTTTCCGGTACGGTGACGTGTTGTCTTGTGATTCGTTGCCTTCCTTGTAATTAACTCTCCTCGTAATCTGCAAAATAATAAATGGCTCGTCGGCTCGTGGGGTGCTGACCATACCCCCACTCTGATGCCTAAGTCAGTTCAAACTATTTATTTTCTAGAGAGTATCAATAATCTCAGAGCTTAGAGAATCTGCATGTAAAATACCTGACGTAGTAGTCTTATTTATAGACTCACAGTTCACAGTTATGAAACTACTGGAGTGCTTGGAGCATAATCTAATTAGGAGTCTGAGTCCTAGATTACATAGTCTTTAATCTTATCTTCATAGAATTCAAATTGGGTAATAGAGTCCAAACTAGATATGACACTCTCTTTAGCTAATGTCATTCTATTAGGTACCTTATCCCATATTTAATGGAATAGAAGTCCATCTTGATATATTTGGGATATGCGACTTTTTGGAGATAATGGATGGTCTTGTACTTAAGTCTAATCTAGCCGGGTTAACCCGATGGGCTCAGCCCACGTGTCTTTGGAGCCAATTATTTCTCCAACAAAACTCAAGGGACGAAACTTCAATACACACTTTAAGAGAAGTGTTACACAGAAGCTGCCCTTGTCTCTTTTGAAAGTGGCTTAACAGTGTACCCTTCTCTCATTCCTATTCTATTCCCCCCCCCCCCCCCCCCCCCCCCCCCCCCCCTCAAAAACAGGGGGTGGAACCCAAAAACAAGCCAAGCAAAACAGAGCACAGGTGGAGGTACACAATTTACACTATGTTTTCATTGCAGTCTTTGAGGTCCTTTGTTTTGCTCTTTGTGGGTGCATCTTAAATGGACACTCACTGATTTTCACAGCATTTATTATTTTCTTGCTTCAACTACGATATTGAACTTTAAGTTCCAGTAAGCAGAAATCAAACTCAAAAAAACTCTGTGCTTAATTTGTGTCATTAGCATTAACCCAAGTAGATGGTTGCTCGATCGAGTAATTTATTATCAAGTCACTGTCAAATTCTTTAGTACATACATCGAATAATATTAACAACATAAATGCAGTTTTTGATCTCGAAAGA